>NC_053492.1:455341304-455658804 GCF_905171775.1 Rana temporaria | reverse complement strand
TAGGTGGCGCTTCCGTATATTTCCGCGTTGAATATGCTAATTAGCTAGATATGCCGATTCACGAACGTACGTGCGCCCGGCGTATCAAGATAGTAGTTTATGTAAGACATACGCCGGCGCAAAGTTACCCCTCATAAAGCAGGGGTAAGTCATGTTAGGTATGGACGTTGGAAACGTACGAACAGCGTCGTATTTTACGTCGTTTGCGTAAGTCGTCCGTGAATGGGGCTGGACGTAAGTTACGTTCACGTCGACTAGGCATTGAGCGTCATTTACGTGGGGTCATGATTAGTTTACATAAAACACGCCCCCCTGTTCCTCATTTGATTTAGGCGCGCTTACGCCGGCACATTTACGCTATGCCGCCGTAACTTTAGACGCAAGTGCTTTGTGAATACAGCACTTGCCTCTCTAAGTTGCGGTGGCGTAGCGTAACTACGATACGCTACACACACTTACATTTGCAAGCTCTATGCAGATAGGGTTCTGGTTGGCGTTCTGCAAGCAAGGTAGATTTGCTAACCTGAATGTAAGAATTATTCCAACTTATAGTGGGGTTGGGGGGTTTAGTGGAGGGTTCTAAATCAGCTCATAATGCTCCAAACTTTCTTTTGCTGACATTTTTTTACATTTGAAGGTTGGATTAGAGCCATTTAGGTCTAAAAACTGAAATTTCACCCTTGTATGAATAAATAGAATTAGGATATTTGGCAGGTAGGTGGGCCACACAATAGACCCACTATCCTATGTTTTTAAAGTGAGTACAAATAAACATTATTTATCCCAAACCTGACCATATATACTGCATATAGATTATGATAAATTTCACTAATTTAAAGGGAACAAAGTAAAATAACATTTTCAGTAATGTTTTTTTTTTCACCACTGAAAAGCTCTCACTTGATGCTGTATTAATATGAAGTAATTTGGTCATAAAAGCAGACAGAGAGATAACAGGAGAACAGCGATTGAACATTTCTTATATGTAATCCCAGTGATGCTCTGTTTAAATGTCATTTGGAACCCTCAGTATGAGCAAACCAAGAAAAATTATTCTTTCCTTGAAAATAATCTAGTTGCGTTAATTTCAATTCTCAGGCTCCACGGGAGACTGTATGTGTAGTGCTGTTTCTTAAATATTAATGAAAAGTGGCCAAAGGTTTTTTACGTCTGAAACTTAAATCTAATTTCTGAAGCATTACATTTTATTGCATGCTTTAAAGCTCAATGTAAAGTCAATATCAGATAGGGACCCCATACAGCTGTATTGGACCATGTTATCAAATGCTGAAAGTGCACACTCAAGCAAGGGGATGAGATCTAAAAAATCTAAAGCCTTTTCCACAAGATAGGTTAACCAGAGGACAACGGTCTGAAGGACTGCTGTCATAGGTTAACCGATGAAGCTGACTGATGGTCCGTCACGCCTACACACCATAGGTTAAATAACCGATCGTGTCAGAACGCGGTGACATAAAACACAACGACGTGCTGAAAAAACGAAGTTCAATGCTTCCAAGCATGCGTCGACATGATTCTGAGCATGCGTCGATTTGTAACCGATGGTCGTGCCTACTAACGATCGGTTACCAATCCATAGGTTAATTTTAAAGCAAGTTGGCTTTTTTTTAACCTATGGTTAAATAACCTATGGGGCCCACACACGATCTGTTTTGACCGATGAAAACGGTCCTTCAGACCGTTGTCCTCTGGTTAACCTATCGTGTGTACGAGGCCTTAGAGAATTAGAATAAAAAAATGGATGCCAAATCCATTTTAAATTGTGCATTTTAATAAATATAAAACAAAATAAAAATAATACTTTGTGTTATGACCTTCTTAACTAGTTAAATAAATTAACATAGGTTAATGTAAAGGCTAAATACACGTTTTAAGGGTTATCACCACAATAAATGTGGTTATATATTGTATGTCAAGGCTGGAAGTATTATTTTCTCTTTGATTTGGATAGAGTGAAAAATTCTCTTTGATTTGGATAGAGTGGGGAAGGGTTAAAACCCATTGGCTGATGCTGCCGTCAATCAAATCAATTGAGGAGGGGTTGGGATGAATTGTGCTGTGTGTGTATATGAAAGCGGACAGCCTGGTTTGGGAGCCCGTCTGCAGCTTGCTATGGTGGCAAACATAGAAGAGGAGGAGCCGAGAGCACCGGTGGGGGAGCCCAGAAGAGGAGCTTCGAGGCCACTCTGTACAATAACAAGTTTATATATTTTTTAAATAGCCTTTACAAAAGCTTTAATCTCAAGGTTGGTATGGGACAATGTCATCTAGAGCCCAGGGCAAACATACTAAACTGCCCCCCCTAAGATCTATGAGCATTATGTATCAGCAACCAACCCCCCCCCCCCCCAAAAAAAATCAAGCACTAATTAGAATTTTTAAATCAGGAAGACTGGCAAATTGGATGCTCTTGAATAAAAGTACTTTATTAGTTACATGGGTACAAGGGCAAAAGGCTATACGCTGATGCGTTTCGGCTAAGAAGCCTTCATCAAAGCATGGCTTAGGATTAAGCATTCAAAACAAATTTAAATGCTTAATCCCTAAGCATATATCTCCTCTCCCCCAGTAAAAAATCTCCCCTACCAGCATTATTCTTTGCCCCCCCATCCCCCCTCCAAACAAAAATTCTCTCCCCCACATCCCCCACCACAAATACTCCCCCAAAACAAAATCACCCCTCCTAGCACAAATCCTCACTGCCTCAAATTACCCCTCCAAGCACAAATCTCCCCCCAAACCATATTCTCCCTCCCAACTCAAATTCTCCCCCCAATCCCCCCTCCTAGCACAAATCCCCCCTTAGGAAAATCCCCTCCTAGCATAAATGCCCCCCAGTCATCAGTACTAACACAAATCCCCCCCAAAGAAAACATATCCCCTTCTAGCACAAATCCCCTCCCCCTTATACCATATCACCTCTCCTAGCACAAACCCCCAAATCTCACCCTCATGGCACAAATCATCTTCCCCCACCCCCCTCCTGACACAAAATCCCCCCAAATCACCATTCATAGCACACACCTCTAATTTCCCCTCCTAGACGAATTCTTATCCCCGCCACCCTCCGAATTCCCACTCCCAACACAAATCCCGCAATCTCCTGGAGGAGCCCCCCCACCTCTCATGATCCCACAGTGCCCAGGGCAGACACCCCTCCTACCCACCCCTTTTGCCAGCCCTGGTTGGAATCAAACTTTAAAGGTAGATACAGTTATATAGCTACTGAAATACAGATATGCTTACTGTTTTAAATGCCAAAGAATTAGCAATTCTATACAGCCAGGCTTTACACATCTGCCACACTACATACATATCTACACCATTTTTAAATAAAAATAAATCAATTAAAAAAATGTAATTGATTTGAAAAACTTGCCCTGGTCTTTGACATGGAGAATAGGAAGCATAGTGGAACCTTCTTAAAGCAAAAGGTATTTACTGTACATCTTGCAGCTTCCATCATGATCAAAATAACAAGTGCATTTCTTATTAGTGGGGAAATCCATGCAAATCAATTTTTTTTGTAATGCTTCTATGTCAACAGTGCATAGCCTTTTATACCAAACAAGGAGAATATGAAAGAAAGTTCAAATTTCTCCAAGAGGACAACGTTTTCTACCTATACCAATGGAGAAAATTCAAACCATGCTAATCAAGTTGCTTTGAAAAGTTTCCTTAAAGCGGGGGTTCACCCTAAAAAAAAAAAAAAATTCTACCATGCCATCCAGCATACTAGCGCGAGCTACAGTATGCCTTTATTTTATTTTTTTGCGCCGTACTCACAGTTTAATCCCGTAGTTACGTTTCAGACTCCCCACGAGGAGTAGGCGTTCCTATGCAGAGGGGAACATAATTGACGGCCGGCTATGGCGCGTCACGCTTCCCGAAAATAGCCGAAATAGGACTTGGCTCTTCACGGCGCCTAGTCTGTGTGCAGGCGCCGTATAGCGCCGTGAAGAGCCGAGTCCTACTCCGGCTATTTTCGGGAAGCGTGACGCGCCATAGCCGGCCATCAATCATGTTCCCCTCTGCATAGGAACGCCCATTCCCCGCGGGCAGTCTGAAACTTAACTACGGGATTAAACTGTGAGTACGGCGCAAAAAAATAAAATAAAGGCATACTGTAGCTCACGCTACTATGCTGGATTTCATGGTAGAAACTTGTTTTTTAGGGTGAATCACCGCTTTAACCACGTTAGGTTTTTTTGGGTTTTTTTTCATAGCTCTTGTTTAAAAACGGGAGCCTTCATTCTCTTTCACTGGATATTTTGTTCGAATCTAAGAGCAAAAAACAAGTTTACACTATTATTCAGGCCAGTTCAAAGTCCCTTTGAAAAAGCGGCAGTAGGTAACATCAATCAAAAGCTGCTTTCCACTGGAAGGTTGAATAGGTAAGTGAGATAATTGTGAAAATGGGCTCCGCGTGAGAAGCATTCCAGCAGGTGGAACATTGATTTACCTAGCATTTAAATTCATTCCATTTTAAAGTTACATTGTTAATAGAATCGTACCTTTTGTTTTCCTCCAATCACACAGAGTGACAAAATGAAAGCTTATCGACAGCAGACGGAGCAGTTATGCTTGTCCAAAGGAATGCTTCATTTGTAACATTTAAAGGTCTTGTAATCCTAAAATGAAAAGGGCATCCTTTGTAGAAGTGTTATCAAGAACATGGGATCTGTATTATCTCCCTATTTATTTTGCACTCATTGGATTTTCAGTAAGTTACAATAAAATTGACCCTCGGTAATGAATAGAAGGAACGCTTTCCCAGACATAACCTTAAAAGCATCCGCAGGACCAGGCCTGGATTTCCCACAAGGCCACCGAGGCCAGGCCTCGGGGAGGCAGGGCACAGAGGGGCGGCAGCGGCATGGAGTCCCCCGATGGCCGGAACATACAGTTAAGGGCGGTAAGTTGCTTTCTAGCAGGGCTAAATGTAGTGTGGGGAAATCCGCTCGCTCGTTAACAAGTGATTGTGGCGATGTCGCTGAAATCACTTGTAAAATGGGTGCTGCCTTCCGTCCTCCCCTCCCCCCCACATACCTCTCTCTGCTGGCTCTGTCTTCGGGACTCCATTCTACTCCTAGTCGCCGAGTCCATCTCCCTCCCCCGATGTACACAGTGAGAGGGGTGAGCTGTGCCCTTCCCATCTCAGCTGTGACAGGAGTTCTAGCACAGTGCTAGGACTCCTGTTTTGGAGGTGACATGGTCAATAAGGAGAACCTGTCACCTCCAATTGCTATCACACAGGGAATTTTGTCTCCTGTGTGATAGCAATAAAGTTAAGTGAAAAAAATAAATACGAAATAATAATTCAATTAATAAAATAAAAAAGTAATTAAAAAGTAAAGAATAAGAAAAATAATATATATAAAAAAAAGTATACAAAAAAAGTAAACGACAAGCTACAAATAAATTAAAAAAAGTAATAAAAAAGTAAAAAAAAAGAAACAATAAAATATTTGAACTAACCGTGCCACCCACTGTAATGTAAATCAAACCTCTGTAAACTATGGCTTCTAGTTACCATAAAAGAGATGGATGTGGGAAGAAGAAAGCTCTATAATTTCCTAGGGTCCTCCAGCATAGACTTTTTTTTATTTTTTTATTTCAAGTATTTTTATTGAAGAATATTGAGCAGAAAGTACAAAGCAGTAAAGCTATTAAAGTTTTACAATGTCATGGAATAAAGACAATAAGGAACGAAAGTAATAAAAAATTACGATCACAAACAAAGGAGAACAACAATACTCCAGGCGTGAACATAGTTAGTCAGGTTAAAAAAAAAAGTCCATCCAGTTCAACCACAAAAAAATAAACAAACAAAATAAAAAACATAGTACAATCCCATACACCCAACTCCATACCCACAGTTGATCCAGAGGAAGGCAAAAAACCCCAGCAGAGCATGATCCAATTTTCTACAGCAGGGTCAAATATTCCTTCCTGATCCCCCGAGAGGCAATCAGATTTACCCTGGATCAATTTTTCCTTCAAATCTTATTACTCAGTTATATTATGTACATTTAGGAAAAAGTCCAGGCCTTTCTTAAAGCAATCTACTGAGCTGGACAGAACCACGTCTGGAGGGAGTCTGTTCCACATTTTCACAACTCTTACTGTGAAGAAACCTTTCCGTAATTGGAGATGAAATCTCTTTTCCTCTAGACGTAAAGAGTGCCCCCTTGTCCTCAGTGTTGACCGTAAAGTGAATAACTCAACACCAAGTTCACTGTATGGACCCCTTATATATTTGTACATGTGGATCATATCTCCCCTTATTCTCCTCTTCTCAAGAGTGAATAAATTCAGTTCCTCTAATCTTTCCTCATAGCTGAGCTCCTCCATTCCTCTTATCAGTTTGGTTGCCCTTCTCTGCACTTTCTCCAGTTCTCCGATATCCTTTTTGAGAACTGGTGCCCAAAACTGAACTGCATATTCCAGATGAGGTCTTACTAATGATTTGTACAGGGGCAAAATTATATCTCTGTCTCTGGAGTCCATACCTCTCTTAATACAAGAAAGGACTTTGCTCGCTTTGGAAACCGCAGCTTGGCATTGCATGCCATTATTGGATCAACTAAAACCCCCAGATCCTTCTCCACTACAGATCCCCACAGTTGTACTCCCCCTAGTGGGTATGATGCATGCATATTCTTAGCCCCCAAGTGCATAACTTTACATTTATCAACATTAAACCTCATCTGCCACATAGTCGCCCAATTAGACAGAGCATTGAGGTCGGCTTGTAAATTGGACACATCCTGTAAGGACGTTATTCCACTGCATAGCTTGGTGTCATCTGCAAAGACAGAAATGTTACTTTTGATCTCAGGCCCACATATCAAATACCACTGAAAGTGGATTATTATTATTATTTATTATTTTTAGGTACTTCTATAGCGCCATCAATTTATGCAGCGCTTTACATATACAATGTACATTCACATCAGTCCCTTCCCTCAAGGAGCTTACAATCTAAGGTCCCTAACTCACATTCATATACTAGGGCCAATTTAGGCAGAAGCCAATTAACCTACCAGCGTGTCTTTGGGAGGAAACCGGAGTACCCAAAGGGAACCCACGCAGGCACAGGGAGAACATGCAAACTCCAGGCAGGTAGTGTCGTGGTCGGGATTCGATCCAGCAACCCTTTTCACTGCTAGGTGAGAGTGCTACTCACTACACCACTGTAGAATGTATAAGAATTGTTCCGCAACTTAATTAAAGGGGTACTAAAGGTTTGATTTCCAAAAAAAAAATAACAAACATGTTATACTTACCTCCGCTGTGCAGCTCATTTTGCACAGAGTGGCCCCGATCCTCGTCTTCTGGGGTCCCTCAGTGGCTGTCTCAGCTCCTCCATAAGCTAACCCCCCATGGGAAGTGCATTCCCAAGGGGATTACCTTGCGTGCGCGCTCTCGAGTCCTGTATTGGGCGTCCATAGCCGCCAACTACAGGACTCGGCCCCGCCCCCCTCGTCCAATGAAGAGCCGAGAAGCCCGGGCCGAAAAGCCAGTGCGTTCTCGACATGGGACTTTCGAGGTCTTAGGTAAGTAAACGGGGGGGCTGGGGGGCCTGTAAGCATTGGATGTTTTTTCACCTTAATGCATAGAATGCATTAAGGTGAAAAAAGGTGTATTGTATATGTATTGTGTGTTTTTACTTTTTTGAATTTGGCGCCGATCTCCGCCCCCGTGCGTCGCAACGAACGGAGCTCGGCGGCACTCGGGCACTGTGTGAATCGAGTGAGGAGACAGCTTGCTCACACAGCGGGGAGACATCGCAGGATCCAGGGGACAAGGTAAGTAACTTTGCCTGGATCCTGCAATGCAATCCCGATTTTGGCTCAGGGATACCGCTAATGGTACTGAAATTCCACCCCGAGCCAGACTCGGGAATACCGCTACGCAGGTTAAAGGTGCATGAGGAATGGCAAGCTCAATATTTTGTCAGCACCGCAGTTTCCTTTAATAATTAGTAAGATAATAATAAGTCCACTGGTGCTGACCAATTTTTCAGTTGTCCAATATTCCATAATTCTGCTCTGCTTTGGTTGAGAGATTTGTGAATAGCAATCTGGAGTAAAAGTCTTCATTAGGTGCTGCAGGGGATTGTGATGTTTCTTCTGTATTGTTTTTTTTCTTTTCCTTTATTATTTATTTATTCAGATTGTATTATTTATTCTATTTTATTTTACTTGTATTTATTTTATTTAATTTTATTAAATTATTGAATTGTTTATTATTCATTTGACCTCACTGCTTTGGTTGAAAACCCATCCTTTAAAAACTAAACTCCAGGCAGCAACAGATAAATACACATATGAATGAATCATATACATATAAATGAGCCGTTTTTTCATGCCAGAGGATTAATATTTGTGTCCATTCATTGCTGAGATTTGCACAACCCTGCATGATAGGGAAGGAAACCTTATTTTTCTCTACTGCAGGTAAGTCACACTTACAGGTTTCCTCCCCACCACCAATCTGTGACTAGACAGGAAATGGAGAATCAATGGACTAATGAGCTTACCTCTTTGTCACAGTAGGGTTTATTTACTAAAGCTGGAGAGTGCATAATCTGGTGCACTTCTGCATAAAAGGCAATTAGCATCCAGGTTTTATTGTCAAAGCTTCATTGAACACACAACAAATAGAAACTGATTGGCTACCATTTCTTTCTCAGAGAATAGGCGCAACCCCCCCCCCTTCGGAATCACCCCTTTTCTCTACCCCTGCAGCCAGTAACAATGTAGCCCCCTTCAGCAACAATAGACCCCCTAACAACAGTGCACTACCCGCAACAGAATTTCCCCCAGCAGCAACAACAGATCACCCCACAGCCAGCATTAATATACCCCTCCCTTAACAGTAGATGTTTCACAGCAACAACTGACTGCCCCCCCCCCCCAGCAACATAAGACCTACCCCCAGCAACAATAGGTTCCCCACCAGCAAAAATATACCTCCTCAGCAAAAATAGACCCCCCTACAAAAAGAGATCCCCTACAGCTAGAATAGAGCCCCCACCAGTTAGGCCTCGTAAACACGGGCAATAATCTCGTCAGGAAAACAACATTGTTTTTCCCGACGAGATTCTTGGCAAGAATCTCCTGCTGCCTGAGTGTACACACAGACCTTTCAAAAGAACCACGGTTCTCTTGAAAGGAAAGAACGCGGTGACGTCATTGCGTACGATGAGCATGCGCTCGTCACATTTGATGCCGTCGCCACCATTTTGCTTCACCCTACCTATGCCGTGGAAGCTACAGCGCATGCGTCAAAGTCATTTCGAGCATGTGCAGGTTTCCACTGCAACAGGTAAGTATACACACTCTCGGGATTCTCGTCGGGAAACGGGCCGACAAGAATCTCAACGAGAAAATAGAGAGCAGGATCTCTTTTTTTTCTCGTTGAGATTCTGCCCAGATTTCCAGACGAGAAACCTGAAAGCTTTCGTACACACGCTCGGTTTACTCGGCAAGAAAGCTCTGCCAGCAGTTTTCTTGCTGGTTCTTGCCGAGAAAACCGAGCGTGTGTACGAGGCTTTAGTATCAATAGACCCTGAATCACACCCCAGCACCCCTTGCCATTACATACGGCCAGTCCTGGAGGTTCTGGAACTGCGCACCAGATTTAGAGTGCTCCAGTTTTAGTAAATCTACCCCTCTGCTCTCTTTTTCCTGTCAACATGCAAACATCTGCCTGGAGTTCAACTTTATTTATTGAAAGAGTTATTTGATGTTGACTGAAATCATTGTGTCTTAACTGGTTTTAACTAGTCACCCATCTGTGTAAACTAGACATGTCAGTACAGCAGGGGATGAGCTGACAGCCATGATCAGGACTGTAATTTTATCAATTTTTCACTGGATTTGTACAAAGTGCTTTAACAGCAGTTATTATTGTGGTTTTTCGATGCTTCAAGACCTTTGCCAAGATCAATTTTACAGTTGTTGTCTCTCTCCATATTTTTAAACAGTAATAACCAATTCTCTTTTCCTTTTTTTCTTTAGTAAACCCAACAAGAGCAGGTGGGAGAGATATTCCAGGATCGGCGGAGGTCATCAGGGAATCCAGCAGCACAACCGGCATGGTCGTTGGCATAGTAGCTGCAGCCGCCCTGTGCATCCTCATCCTCCTTTACGCCATGTACAAGTACCGAAACAGGGATGAAGGCTCCTATCATGTTGATGAGAGTCGAAACTACATTAGTAACTCAGCGCAGTCCAATGGGGCTGTGATTAAGGAAAAACAACCCAGCAGCGCTAAAAGTTCAAACAAAAATAAGAAAAACAAGGACAAAGAATATTACGTCTGATCCCAGCCGCTTAACGAACACGTGTATAGAAATAGTCTTCATTTTATCTGAGACATAAAAATTAACAAACTTATTTACTTTACTTTTTATGAAGCACATTGAAAATATAAAAAAAAATAAAGAAGACAGGGAATGCGATCAGAAAGGAAAGACTGTTTTTAAAAAAAAATGTAAAACAAATGAAAAAAAAAATATATATAAAACAAGCACATCACGGTGTTGTTTCCCAGAAACTGGAGCCACTTAAGATATCCAACTATCTACAGTGTTTTCGTATATTCTGCCCATCCATTTAATGCGGTTGGAATGTTTTGGAAAGACGTTGAATAGACAAAGCATTCTTCAAGCACAGAAAAAAAAAATATACAACTTGGAGGCACAATTCAAAATTTTAAAAATAAATTCCAATTCCGTTCAGGCACAACGTAAAGAAACAAAAAATAAAGAAGCTACCTATGATTCTGGATGCAGCCAAAGTGCTTGTGCCCTCTTGATCATGGAAGTATGTACGCCGGCGAAAAACTTGTCTGAACTTGCAAAAACGCTGTGGCTTGTGGCAATGGGGCAGCGAAGCAACCATGGAGACACGTCTGGTACAAAAAGCTGGCTTTTCTGAAAAACTTTTGAAAAAAACTTTCACAAAGACCCCTTTCTGGTTGTGAAGAGTATGTTACGGAGGCCTTATTTTCACAAATACGGAACATAAGGCCCTTTTTCAAAATTAAAACAAGAGGGATAGATGCAATCATTGAAAATTTTCATGCACGCTTAATATGTTACTACATATGTTTATATAAAACACATCTATATGTGCTTTCTGGACTGTGATAAGTGATGTTTTATAGCCTGTTGTATAGACAATGCAAAATATATCTGCTCTTCAGCCATTTTTGGTAAACTCAATGTTCTAAGTGTTGCTAGGTATAGACAGTTTTCCAATGTCTGACCCAACAGACATATTTCAGTTTCTTGCTGCCATTATCCAATTTTTATCTTTTATTTTTAAATTCTTGTGAGTATGCCGCTGGGGGATGTGTATGAATGTAAAATAAAAAAATAAAAAAAATTGTTAAAAATATACAGCACAATAGCCAACATTCCACTGCAGCCAAGTTCCAGTATGGCGAGCCACAAGGTGTGAAGATATCTAACTTTCTCCAAACAAATTTAAAAAGTCTGGCATAATGTAATTCTTTATGCTAGCTAATTAACTGTAAGGACCTTTTACTTTTTTTTAACTATGACATGACATGCCTTTTATGTGTTTAATTAAATAATAATTAAAAAATAATGGACCTTGAATTTATGTAAAAAAAAAAAAGTATTAAATACGATTGATACACATGAACAGAAAAGGGTGTTCGTGTTGATTATGGCTTGGGAACGTCTGCAGTTTTTTCACTGCAAGTAAATGTGTTTATGTGTCCTTTCTCCAAATATATATTGTTTCGATAAAAAAAAATATTTTTGGCTTAAATTAAAAAATACAATTAGCAATCTTGTAGATATAATAGTTGTCTTTCTCATAAGAACATGAAAAATTCTAAGCAAAATAGAGTAATATCCTAAAATAAAATGGCGTTGTTTTCATATATTTAAAAAAAAAATGTATTTTTCTGTAAATCACAATTTTTGGAGTTATAAAGCAAATTAATATATAGTAATGCATTAAAAATTCTTAAGCTTTGCTGAATTAAGCTTGTTGCAAAAGACTTGAGAGAGTAACATATCACTCAAGAGGAAATGCAAAGAGAATATATTAACCTAAAAGTTGGTACTTCAAGAGAACTCAGTCTTTTCACTTGAAGGTCTCCTGAGAAGAGTGTGAATGTTCACACATTATAGACGGGAAGAGTTTAAAATTAATTTCAACAGAAGGGGGTAACAAAGCAAAAGAGCGTGTTTTATTTACCAGGTAACTTTGAAAAAAATCCTTAAAATATTAGACATGTTCTCTCAAGCTCACGGAAAAGTTGATAAAAATATTAATAGGGCTTCCAAATACCATTAGTCCTGATTTTTGCAAGGGTGTTTTGATCACCCCCCAAAGCCAGTAGCTTGTAGAAGAACAGGGGGCATCAAATAACTTTTCCTGCTACAAATCTCCATCTGGACACTAGAGAAAGTCAACTGTACTCAGGGATACAAAGTTATTTAATGCTGTATTGCACAAAAACGTGTGAAAGGTCCAGTCATGATTATAGTTCTCTAAAAAAAAAAACAACAATTGTGGTCCAAACAAGACTTGCCAAATTGAGAAGTTGAACATGCTATGATAGAAAAGTACTACAAGTCTTTTATAAAGTATTTTATTTTATGTAATCAAAATGTCAAATGTCAATTGTTTCTTTGTATACATCTATTTTGCCAACACTTTTTATCTTTGATAATCATTGATACCATAATTACGAGCTACTATTTCAGTTATATAATTATGTTACTGATATTTTTGCATTTATTTGTAGTACCGGTACCATTGCTTCAAATTTGTTTTAGATTTTCAGTCAAACTATGTATGCAATTTTGCTATAGCATTTCAACGTCATCATTGTTAATCCTTTCATAGAATGAGGATTCACTTGACGCATTTCGATGCGTTGTGTTCCAGTTCCCTTTCATTGAAAGGGTAGGTACATTTTATATTCTGCAACAGGGTTTTTCTTTTCTTTATTTTTTTTTCTTTTTTTCTTTTTTCCCTGTATATTTGCTGTACTTAGTCTGGATGAGGTGGCTTATTTCCAATTCTGTAATGTGTTGCCTTTACAACAAAATCAAAAAAAGTGTGAGATGATTCATCCCCAAAAAATCAAAACCAAGAGGCCCACAGCCAGTTTATTGTGTTTGTGTGATAGATATTGAAAATGAAATTTATTTTGTTGCAAGGCCAATTTATCCATTACTGGAAATGCTAAGCAAGTGGAATTTATTGTTTTGTTAATAAAATGTTTCTTAATACGTCGCTTTGTTTTCATTTTCGCAAGAGATGTAAAAATGAAAAAAAAAATGTATGATATGAACAACATGAAAAAAAAAATTAAGTTTAAGTCTGTAGGTAATCTTAAGGGCTAAACCGGAAACAATAAAAACTAAAACATTTAGACACTAGCTCACATTTCAAGACCCATAGGAGGTTATTTACGAAAGGCAAGTCCACTTTGCACTACAAGTGCAAACTACAACTGCAAAGTGCACTTGAAATTGCACTGAAAGTGCACTTGGAAGTGCAGTCGCTGTAAATCCGAGGGGTAGATCTGAAATAAGGGGAAGCTCTGCTGATTTTATTATCCAATCATGTGCAAGATAAAATGTTGCTGTTTTTTGTTTTACTTGCATCATCTACAGCAGGGGTCAAGTCCTGGGGAAAAAAGTGTGGGAACTCCCACCCAAGATCCACTCGCCCACAAAAAAAAAAAAATGATACGCTCATATGCATAATTACTAAACCGCAAGTTCTTTCTAAATCCCACAATAGCTCGCGGCAGACCTCTGCAATGTCTCCTGGGAACAATGACAAAAGTTCCCAGGAGACATTGCGGCATCGAGGAAGTGACGGAATACCTGATGAATCCAAATACAGGAAGCGGCCAGTAACATAAAGGATTACTAAGATTCGCCTGCCCCTGACAGTGACTCGAGCTGGGCTTTGCCGTTTAGTAAAGGATTGGCTCGGGCGGCTCGGCTGCTCTAGTCCTTCAAGGGGAACTGCATTCCTGCTGTGAAAAAAGTGCAGGAACTCCGTCCCACGCGTTCCCGCAGGACTTGAGCCCTGATCTACAGCGACTGCACTTCAAAGTGTACTT
This sequence comes from Rana temporaria, assembly GCF_905171775.1. Lineage (NCBI taxonomy): Eukaryota > Metazoa > Chordata > Amphibia > Anura > Ranidae > Rana > Rana temporaria. The sequence goes on along the minus strand of NC_053492.1, from coordinate 455,644,650 downwards.
TCAGTGCAATTTCAAGTAAAGGAGGACTGCACTAAGGTAAAGGAAGATATTTAGGGGAAAAAAATTGTACCTTTACAACCCCTTTAATTGAACAAGCTGAAGTTGAAAGCTGCTTGGCTGCCATGCACCAGATTCTGAGTGCACCGGTTTTAGTAAATATACACCATTGCACTTTATTTACTAAAGTAGTAGTACTGTTTACTTCATGTGCATGCAAAAAAAATTTTTTTTTAATTTTCCTTTAATGTGATCGGGTATTAAAAGTGAACGCATTTACAAATGAGCATACACTTCGCTTGATGAACAGTTTACACCCCTTTACTAAATCACCCTTATTGACTACCTGATTCTTTTGTTCTGCTATGATGTAAAATAACTTTACAAATGTTTTATGTTTTCCATTTGTTATCGGCTATCCGAAGCACTTCATACATGCTAAACTGACACATTCCTCACATAGTTATATAGTTACACAGTTATTCTGGTTGAAAAAAAGACCATCTAGTTCAACCAATAGACGGGAAGAAAAAAAATGACAATCCTATATACACAGTTGATCCAGAGTAAGGCACAAAAAACAAACAAACAGCAAAGCATGATCCAATTTGATTTAGCAGGGGAAAAAAATCCTTCCTGATACCCCAAGAGGCAATCGGATATTCTCTGGATCAACTTTACCTTTAACTGTTAGTACCAGTTATATTATGTACATTTAGGAAAGTATCCAGGTGTCTTTTTTAAAGCAATCTACTGAGCTGGCCAGAACCACCTCTGGAGGGAGTCTATTCCACATTTTCACAGCTCTTTCTGTGAAGAAGCTTTTCTGTATTTGGAGATTAAATCTATTTTCCTCTAGACGTGATGACCTTAAAGTAATGACACCAAGTTCACTATATGGACCCCTTATATATTTGTACTTGTCAATTGTATCCCTGCTTAATCTCCTCTTCTCAAGAGAGAATCAGTTCAGTTCCTCTAATCTTTCCTCATAGCTGAGCTCCTCCATGCCTCTTATCAGTTTGGTTGCCCTTCTCTGCACTTTCTCTAGTTCTCCGATATCCTTTTTGAGAGCTTGAGCACAAAACTGAACTGCATGTTCCAGATGAGGTCTTACTAATGATTTGTACAGGGGCAAAATTATATCTCTGTCTCTGGAGTCCATACCTCTCTTAATACAAGAAAGGACTTTGCTTGCTTTGGAAACTGCAGCTTGGCAACTTAGGTTCTACCAGAACACACATGTCCTTCTCCACCATTGATTCCCTCAGTTGTACTCCCCCTAGTATGTATGATGCATGCATATTCTTAGCCCACAAGTGCATAACTTTACATTCATCACCATTAAACCTAATTTTCCACATAGTTGCCCAATTAAGGGACAGTGAGGACGGCGTGTAAGTTGGAGACATCCTGTAAGGACGTTATTCCATTGCATAGCTTAGTGTCATCTGCAAAGATTGAAATGTTACTTTTAATCCCAGACCCAATATCATTTATAAATATATTACAACACAACACAAGGCACGTTAAATGAAGTAACTAATCACATTTAAGATTTGATCCACATCAAATCGTTATTAAGCTAAAGACAAAATATTCACTTATCAAGAATACTGGTTATGCCTGCTCTTTTCACTGCCTCCTCCATTCATAAAAGCTTTACTATAGCTTCTATGAATGGAAAGAGATCTATGAATGGAGGAGGTGGACCTTTTATTCAACCGCCCTTCCTTCAATTAAAGAAAATTTTCCATTCATAAAAATTATAATACAGCTTCTATAAATGGAGTAGGTGAGCAGAAAGGGTCGACATAATGGGTACATTAAATAGAATAGTAGGCACTATTAATCCATGCCACACCGGAAGACTATGGCGGCAAGGATGGAGAAGGAAGATTTCAGCAGGAGCCTGCAGTGCAAGGTACACATTGCATTGATAGTAAGTCATGCCCCTTGTGCTAATCATTTTTTTTTTTATTGTTGATCAACTTAATATTGAAAAAAAAAAATTAGGCAAGTGGTCAATATAGAATGCAATATTGTCTTTTGCGCTACTCAAGAGTAAAATGTAAATATAACTGAAGGTAACGTGTTCAATGGCTGCAAAAACTGTTAGTTTTTACCTTACATGTGGATAGTATATATATATAAATGATCTTGCGCTAAAGAAAATTACAAACAATGTGCAAACCGCAATATAAGTAAGGTGCAAAAGAAATAGTTCCTTCAAAAGACTCAATAAAGTGCAATAATAGTATAGGGAAAGCCTGACACATCCATGTATGTGCCAAAAACCAACCAAAAATATGAAACAGTAAAAAAAGGTCAATCTTGTGCAAAAAGTGCAAAAAGGCAAAAAGTGCAATAAATTCAATATTGTGCAATATGTGCAAATAGTTCAATATTGCGATCAATGTTGATGGGTGAATATATAGTCCTAGGAAGTCCCATACAGATATCTCAAATGGGAGTCCAGTCCTCTAATGCTTCAGAAAACTTTATAGCAATGTTATTTCCATCCGTGATTAGGGATAAGCCAAGCACCAGAACCTTCGAACGGACCGATCGTTCGGGCAAACATTTAGAACCCCCCATTGACGTCTATGGCACTCGATTGTTCGAATTCAAAAGTGCTAATTTTAAAGCCCAATATGCAAGTTATTGTCGTAAAATGTCTTTGAGAACCCGGGTCTTGCCCCAGGGAACATGTATCAATGGAAAAAAAGTTTTAAAAACTGTCGTTTTTTCTTGAGCAGTGATTTTAAATAAAAAAATGAAAAATTCCTTTAAATATTGTACCTGCTGGGTGTCTATAGTATGCCTGTGAAAACGTCTTTGAGAACCCGGGTCTTGCCCCAGGGAACATGTATCAATGGAAAAAAAGTTTTAAAAATGGTTGTTTTTTTCTGGAGCAGTGATTTTAAATAAAAAAATGAAAAATTCCTTTAAATATTGTACCCACTGGGTGTCTATAGTATGCCAGTGAAGTGGCACATGTTTAGAACTGTCCCTGCACAAAATTAGATTACTATAAGAAAAAAATAATTTAAAACTGCTTGCAGCTTTAATGTAATGTCTGGTCCCTGCAATATGGATGAAAATCATTGAGAAAAATAGCACAGACACAGACAGTACACACACCACGTAGCTTTAGGTGCACACTGCAGAGGACACGGGCAGTACACACTACGTAGCTTTAGGTGCAATCTGCAGAGGTCAAAGGCAGTACACACCACGTAGCTTTAGATGCAAATTGCAGAGGACATGAGCAGTACACACCAAGTAGCTTTAGGTGCAAACTACAGAGGACAAAGGCAGTACACACCAAGTAGCTTTATGGTAAACACTGCAGAGGACACAGGCAATACAACACATGAGAATACTGCAGCTAGCACAATCACCTGTCTGCCAGTAAATTAGGAAGTGCTGATCTAGCTAAACTATACAGTGTATAAATATATATACAACACCTGGGATGCATATATATCCTCTACACACAGTAACTTTAACTGACTAGCCTGCCTGCTCTATCTACCTGCAAAAAATGCTGTCTCTGTCTCTCTCTGTTCTCTCTTAATCACCGCAACACACTACACAAGGCTGACCTGCAGGCAGCCTTTTATAGTTTGGGGCGTGTACTAAACCCCCTGAGCCATAATTGGCCAAAGCCACCCTGGCTTTGGCCAATTATGGCTCTCCGTTTTTTGCAAGCTGTGATTGGCCAAGCATGCGAGTCATAGTGCATGCTTGGCCAATCATCAGCCAGCAATGCACTGCGATGCCGCAGTGAATTATGGGCTGTAAAACGTAACTCGAATTTGGCGCGAACGGCCCAAAACTTTCGTAATTCGATGAACGATCGAACATACGATGTTCGAGTCGAACATGAGTTTGACTCTAATACGAAGCTCATCCCTATCCGTGATCTATTCTCAATTGGAGTATTGAACCATAGTGTAGTTCCTACACCAGTCTCCCAGAACTCTCACCTCTGAGATATAAAATCTGGCAGATAAGCTTTCCCATCGCTCCTTTAATGTTTCATCACTGATGTTCCTGCTTACTAGTGTCCTCCACCACTCACACTGATCCCCTAGATGTCAGCTATCCTAAAAGGAAAGAGAGGGGGAGGAGGAGGGAGCTCCAGCCGGTGGCACAAGAGCGGAAAGTAGGGGAAAGAGAGGCTTCTGATGGTGTAGTACAGTCAGTGTAGACTTTATTAAATAGCAAGATAAAATTGGACTCTTACATAACATAAGATAAAAACGAGCAGTATAAGTAAATTACTTGTCTTACTTGTCCTTCTACTATGTCTGCGGTGACCTCGCTTCCTCCCTATGGCGTTACGTCACGTACCTCGTGACTTCTTCAGGGGGTGACCTATACCACTCGTTTTTATCTTATGTTATGTAAGAGTCCAATTTATCTTGCTATTTAATAAAGTCTACACTGAAAGCTTATATGCCAGATTTTATATCTCAGAGGTGAGAGTTCTGGGAGACTGGTGTAGGATCTACACTATGGTTCAATACTCAAATTGAGAATAGATCACGGATGGGAATAACAGTTGCTATAAAGATTTCTGAAGCATTAGAGGACTGGACTCCCATTTGAGATATCTGTATGGGACTTCCTAGGACTATATATTCACCCATCAACTTTGATCTCAATATTGAACTATTTGCACATTTTGCACAATATTGAATTTATTGCACTTTTTGCATCTTTGCACTTTTTTTCACAAGATTGACCTCTTTTTACTGTTTCATATTTTTGATTGTTTTTTGGCACGTACATGGATGTGTCAGGCTTTTCATATACCATTATTGCACTTTATTGAGTCTTTTGAAGGAACTATTTCTTTTGCACCTTACTTATATTGAGGTTTGCACATTGTTTGTAATTTTCTTTAGCGCAAGATCATTTATATATATATAAGTAGTCAATGTATATTCTGACTTATTAATCTTATAACAGTCCTAATCTTGATGCCTGGTCTTTGATAGTAAATATTGACTTCAGGGATATGCCTATTTTGGCCAAGGCTGAGTGCATGCTTTTGCACTGTGGTAACGTGTGTCAGCTTATTCATTACTGCAACTGCAAAAATTTTAATTTTGTGAGCTGGCGTACTGTGTGCCATTCATTTTTTTTGGCACCCCAAAACACCTTGCAAGTCAGACAACTGTGTATTGTTGTGCGCTATGTTACACATACAGTACATGCACCTTTTTTGGTGCATTCAGCATAATGCATAAAGAAAAGGTGTTAAACGCACTGCAACAGTGTGAGGCCAGACCAAATGTAGTAAAGATATTGTTCTAGTGATAAACCAAGAACTTGAGGCAAGGTGAGACTTTTATATTAGGTAGCTATCATGTACCTGGTAGCAGAGCCTGATATGATGAAGGCTTCTCTTACACCTCTGGCTTGGGCCCCTGATAGTGTATACAAGAGGTGCAAGTGTACAGAGTGGCATGAGTGCCTCTAAGTCTTCCTGGCAGCAGGGTAGGTGTCCATGCTGGGCAGGAGAAGTTGTCAGATGGCTCGAGCAAGCAGGCGAGCAGGTGGGCTGCTGATACTGATGATAGCAGGCAAAGTAACAGGCAGGCTGGGTCATACACTGATGGCATGGATCAGGTACGGGCACAAGAAGGAGTGTGGTCAGGAAACAAGCCAGGATTGGAACCAATCAGTAAAGCAGGAGCCAAAGGAGCAGACAGAAGTGGAGATCAGGGGACAAGCCAAGGTCAGTGCAGGTGGATTTCAGAGAATGGTCAAGACAAGCCGGGTCAGCAACTGAAAGGGGGACACAGATTCACAGGGTCACAGGTTAAACAGGAGGCTGAAGACAAAACAGCACTGATCCTGAGCACTGGTCAACTTTAAATTGCCCCTTTGGTACCAGCATCTGTCACAGGTGCACGTAAGTGCCAGCGTGCACGAGAATGCACAACGGCTCCTGTGCGCATATGCATTAGCCCAGGGCTCAAAATTTCAAGTCCTGAGCTACTAGCCAGGCCTCAAGGAGTACTCGCCACCAGTTGCCCCGCCCAACCCCTACTATGTTCCGCCCCCCTCATCCCGCCCCTAGACACGCCCTCATAAATCTCATGAAATGACACTTAAATGTTTTATGCAGAATTAAGTTATAAAATAATAACAACAACTTTATCCATGCCCAAAAATGCAGCCTGCCCATGTCTACCATTGCAGCCAAGTGTCCCCCACATTGCAGCCAAGTGTCCCCTACATTGCAGCCAAGTGTCCCCCACATTGCAGCCAAGTGTCCCCCACATTGCAGCCAACCTGTGGGTAATAGAGAGGAGAGGAGCCGCCGCCTGGTTGTTCAAAGCGCGGGGAACATAACGGCTTTCAATTCAATAGTTGTGTTCCCCGCCGCGAGCCGTCATATACAGCCCCTCCCCCCTTGCCTGGGAAACTTTGATAGACAGATCACCTGTCCAATCCTGGGATGGGTGATCTGTCTATCAAAGTGCCCAAACAAGGGGGCGGGGCTGTCAATGACAGCTCGCAGCGGGGGAACACAGCTATTGAATTGAAACCTGTTATGTTCCCCGCGCTTTGAACAACCAGGCGGCGGCTCCGGCTCCTCTCCTCTCCTTGCTCGCCCCCCCCCCCTGCCCCCTGCAAAATGCGAGCAGGCGAGTGTAAATTTTGAGGGCTGCATTAGCCAGTGCCCAATTCTTCTAGCCTGTGCACAGAGAGCCTTCCTTACATTGCCCCCTCCCAATGGGCAGCCTCTGGATGCTTAATCGAGACAGCTTTTCCAGATGATTCTGCTTGAATGCTCAGACGAGTCTCTTGGCATGGATATTGCTCTCGGGTTCCCAATAATTCTCTTCAGGCCCGTACCCATTCCACTTTATTTAGACAGTGTCTTATTCTTGCGAGCATGAAAGGGGACAGGTTTTAGCCTGTGCGCAGAAGGCCTTTCCTTACAGTAGCCTTCTAGATGTGACATGGGACAAGGTTCATAGCCCTCTATCTGCTCTGTCCTGTAATGATCACATTTATACAGAATCAGTTGAGTGTTGGGAGCACTGAAATGTAAGGTTCTTAGTGAGGAGCAAAGTCTTAGTACCATGGGGTTGGAGGGGGACATTTTAATGCTACATAAGGTAATGTAGTAGAAAGAAACAACGTTTATCCTTCAGCACAAGGTTCTTGCTAGGCCATTGCAAAGGAACTACCTGCCGTAGAATAATTCATGAGCCCCACCACGCACTGTGTACAAGTACCTTATTTTTGGGCTTTTTGTTTTCTTTGGACCTTTGGGGTTCAGATTTCTAAAGATATATAGATGGTTTACTTTGCAAGAAAAGTTGCACTCTGCATAGGAATTGGCTCCAGAGCTTAGTGAATGAGATGAATCTCTGCTGACTTTCATCATCTGATCATATTCAAGCAAACAATTCTTTTTTTTTTTTCTTCTCCATATTTAGGTATTCTTTGCAAAGTGAAACTTCACCAAATTCACTACGCTCTGGGGAAAATCCTTTTGCAAGGAGCAACTTCTCTTACAAAGTGAACAGTCTATTTGCCTTTAGTTAATTAACTGTATATACCCGAGTATAAGCCGACCTGAATATAAACCGAGGCACCTAATGTTACCACAAACAAATGGGAAAACGTATTGACTCGAGTATAAGCCTAGGGTGTCCATCTGCATGCCTCACTTTGCCTCACTTTGCCTCACTGTGTCCATGTTCATGCCTCACTGTGTCCATGCCTCACTGTGTCAATGCCTCACTGTGCCCATGCCTCACTGTGCCCATGCCTCACTGTGCCCATGCCTCACTGTGTCCATGCCTCACTGCTCCCGTGCCTCACTATGCCCATTCCTCACTGTGTACATGACTAGACTGACGTTTAACATGGTAGTATATGAAAGGGGTACACGGCTTTGAATAATTGGTGCACAGCCGTAGGTCCCCCAGACAACAAACTTTGCACACTTGTAGAGGAAAAATTGGGCTACATGTGTGCCAAGTTTGGGGTCCAGGGGATCTACGGTCGGCTATATATCAAAAGAAGCTGCACTTCTCGGCGCCAAAGGAAATAAATTAACTGTTTATGAGACTCCACTGTTAATAAAGAACGGAGTCAGAAAAATATATATCATACAGGAAATAAATAAATAAATTATATATATATATATATATATATATATATATATATATATATATATATACATATATATATATATATATATATATAACAGCGCTATTATTGGATGAAGTCCAACTCCACATAAACAAAAATGATGATAGATAAAACCAGTCCTAAAGTGGTATAACAGGATCATAGTTCTAAAGTGGTAAGTGCGTCTAGGATTGGATTTGTAGTGCACCCTACACCAGTACCCAGTCTTCACCTCACTTTTGCGTAGTCCCGCTATAAGTCACCGATCGCCGATATTACTAGTACAGTGGAACCTTGGATTACGAGCATAATCCATTCCAGGAGAATGCTCATATTCCAAAGTACTCGCAAATCAAAGCGAGTTTCCCCATTGAAGTCAATAGAAATGAAAATAATTTGTTCTGCATTGACTTGTGGCCAGAGGTGGGGGCGCCGGAGAACCTCGGAAACACACGGAAAGGCACAAAGACAGCTCGGCTGACCTCGGCAAATCTTGGAAAGACTCGGGAACAGAGTATTTCCCAGTCTTTCCGACCATTTCTGATCGGCGCCCCCCCCCACCTCAGGCCAAATGTGGTACTGCACACCGCTGTGGCTTGCATCTTGCTCGTTTTGCGAGACAACACTCGCAAACCGAGTCAGGTTTTTTAAAAATACAGTGCTCGTATTGTGAAACGCTTGTTAACCGCGTTACTCGCAATCCGAGTAACCACTGTATAGAAGTAAAAATAAGAAATCCCTAAAATATATATACCATAGTTTGCAGATGCTATGTTTGCCTAAACCAATCAATATACACTTAGGATTTTTTTTTGTTACCAAAGATATGTAGCAGAATACATATTGGCCTCAAATGATGAAGAAATTCGATAAAAAAAAAAAATATTGGATGTGTTTTATAGTGGAACGTAAAAAATATATTTTTTTGTCAAAAGTTTCAGCCTTTTTTTTTTTGTTTATAGTGCAAAAAGTTTAATATGCAGTGGTGATCAATTACCACCAAAAGCAAGCTCTAATTGTGGGAAACAAAACTACATTAATTTTATTTGAGTACAACGTTGCAAAACTGTGCGCAATTGTTAGTTAAAGCAACACAGTGCCGTATTGCAAAAAAAATCCTGGTCATTAAGGGGGTAAATATTTCCGGAGATCCAGTGGAAAAAGGAAGAGTGAGAGAAAATCAAGAGCTGTACCAAAAGTAATGCAAAGTGGGCATACCAGTTTTATTACGGTGGCAGGTCGGCTCTCCTGCGCGAGAGCACGTAGCTATACGTTGCTCCCTGAAGCTGCCACTAGTGCGCGTGCCCGGCGGGCGCGATCGCCTCCGGGCGCCCGCGATTGCTTGTTACAGAGCGGGGACCGGGAGCTGTGTGTGTAAACACACAGCTCCCGGTCCTGTCAGGGGAGAAATGCCTGACCGTCTGTTCATACAATGTATGAACAGCGATCAGTCATTTCCCCTAGTGAGTCCACCCCCCCCTACAGTTATAACACACCCAGGGAACATACTTAAAGCGGTGGTTCCCCCTTAAAAACAACTTTTTTTTATTCCACTGGCCCCCCACATTACAATCGAATTAAGGCTCTTATTATTTTTTTGCTGCTGTACATACCTTGATACAGCATCTTCACCCGTGCATCCGGGTTGCGAGTCCCGCGGGAGTGGGCGTTCCTCACATGCTGTTGATTGACGTTTTGCCCAAAAACAAGCTCTCCCCTGTCGCGTAAGCCGCGTCACGGTTGGCGAAAGGAGCCGAACGGCGAGTCGGCGCTATACTGCGCATGCGCATCGGCGTTCGGCTCCTTTCGCCAATCGTGACGCGGCTTACGCGACGGGGGGGAGAGCTCGTTTTTGCTCAAAACGTCAATCAACAGCATGTGAGGAACGCCCACTCCCGCGGGACTCGCAACCCGGATGCACGGGTGAAGATGCTGTATCAAGGTATGTACAGCAGCAAAAAAAAAATAAGAGCCTTAATTCGATTGTAATGTGGGGGGGCAGTGGAATAAAAAAAAGTTGTTTTTAAGGGGGAACCACCGCTTTAACCCCTTCCCTGCCCCCTAGTGGTTAACCCCTTCACTGCCAGTGGCATTTTTATAGTAATCCAATGCATTTTTATAGCACTGATCGCTATAAAAATGCCAATGGTCCCAAAAATGTGTCAAAAGTGTCCGAAGTGTCCGCCATAATGTCGCACTACCGAAAAAAAATTGCTGATCGCCGCCATTACTAGTAAAAAAAAATATTAATAAAAATGCCATAAAATGACCCCTATTTTGTAAACGCTATAACTTTTGCGCAAACCAATCAATAAAAGTTTATTGCGATTTTTTTTTACGAAAAATAGGTAGAAGAATACGTATCGGCCTAAACTGAGGGAAAACATTTTTTTTTTTATATATTTTTGGGGGATATTTATTATAGCAAAAAGTAAAAAATTTTTTTTTTTTTTCAAAATTGTCGCTCTATTTTTGTTTATAGCGCACAAACTAAAAACCGCAGAGGTGATAAAATACCACCAAAAGAAATCTCTATTTGTGAGAAAAAAGGACGCCAATTTTGTTTGGGAGCCACGTCGCACGACCGCGCAATTGTCAGTTAAAGCAACGCAGTGCCGAACTCGCAAAAAGTGCTCTGGTCTTTGACCAGCAATATGCTCCGGGACCGGGGGTTAAGTGGTTAAGTAAAGAGAAAAAAATAGATTTTTGGACTATACAGGCCAAATAAGGAGTAAAAAGCTTTGTATATAAAATCATATAGTTTATTATATAACAAACATTAAAAAGTTCATACAGTTATGTATGCATCTTTTGCATTTAAACCAGTTATCTAATAGTGCCAGTAGAGTACATAGGGGCAGATCCTCAAAGATCTGCACCGGCGCAGCGTATCTGAGATACGCTACGCCGCCGTAACTTACCTGGCTTTGGTTTGAATCCAGAAAGAATTTGCGCCGTAAGTTACGGTGGCGTAGTGTATTTCTCACGGCGTAAGGGCGCGGAATTCAAATGCGGCGAGTAGGGGGCGTGTTTCATTTAAATGAAGTGCGTCCCCGCGCCGAACGAACTGCGCATGCCCCGTCCGTCAAAACTCCCAGGGTGCATTGCTCCAAATGACGTCGCAAGGACGTCATTGTTTTCGTCGTGAAGCCCCATTCACGGACGACTTACGCAAACGACGTAAAATTTTCAAAATTATACGCGGGAACGACGGCCATACTTAACATTGAGTACACCGCCAGATAGCAGCTTTAACTATACGCCGGAAAAAGCCGAACGGAAACGACGTAAAAGAATGCAACGACCGCTCGTACGTTCATGGATCATCGGAAAAAGCTAATTTGCATACTCGACGCGGATTACGACGTGAACGCCACCCAGCGGCCGCCGGAAAATTGCATCTTAGATTCAACGGCATACTAAGGCGTACGCCTGTCGGATCTAACACAGATGCCGTCGTATCTTGTTTGGTGGATACCAAAACAAAGATACGACGCGCAAAATTTGAAATTACGCGGCGTATCAACAGATACGCCGGCGTAATTTCTTTGAGGATCTGCCCCACGGTATCTATTTGTACTCCAGAAATTGTTACTGGAAGAGAAATTCTTCATGTATCGAAACGTTTCACCAGACTTTGCTTCAACAGGGCTCATGAAGGCAATACAGCATTCCTCTCAGCACACATCACCACCAGTGCAATAGCTCCCTGGGGGCAGCACTGGAGCGTCAAAGGAAACTCAACCAGACAAGAAGCAACCACGAAAGGTCAATAAAGCATGTATGTTTAGGGACATCCTAATTGCATCCAAAAGAGGAAAGGGGTCCTAAGACAATGGTGAGGTAGGTTACTATCTCATATACCAGCTATTCAATCACAGGGTGTGGGCCATCCTCAGGATATCTAGGATTATTATCAGTTCAGGATAAAATTAAAGACACAAAGAGGCCAATGGACTAGAAAATGTAATATCCTCTAGGTATCCTCAGGATTACAAGTTGAACATAGCCATTCATATGTGACCAAATGGATTAACCACTTAAGACCCGGACCAATATGCAGGTTGAGGACCTTGCCCCTTTTTGCGATTCGGCACTGCGTCGCTTTAACTGACAATTGCGCGGTCGTTCGACGTGGCTCCCAAACAAAATTGGCGTCCTTTTTTCCCACAAATAGAGCTTTCTTTTGGTGGTATTTGATCACCTCTGCTGTTTTTAGTTTTTGCGCTATAAACAAAAATAGAGCGACAATTTTGAAAAAAAAATCTATATTTTTTACTTTTTGCAAATATCTCCCAAAAAAGATATAAAAAAACTTTTTTTTTTCCTCAGTTTAGGCCGATACGTATTCTTCTACCTATTCTTGGTAAAAAAAAAATCGCAATAAGCGTTTATCGGTTGGTTTGCGCAAAATGTATAGCGTTTACAAAATAGGGATAGTTTTATGGCATTTTTATTTATAATTTTTTTTACTACTAATGGCGGCGATCAGCGATTTTTTTGTGACTGCAACATTATGGCGGACACATCGGACAATTTTGACACATTTTTGGGACCATTGTCATTTTCACAGCAAAAAGTGCTATAAAAATGCATTGATTACTGTGAAAATTACAATTGCAGTAAACCCCTTGCCCATAAAACTTGTGGTGTAAAACGGTGGTGTAACGTAAATGCGATACGTTACGCCGCCGCAGATGTACCTGAATCTGGCCCCACAATTTGAGTAATAAAGAACACAATCGTGATAACCAAAATGACAGAAGTCTATAGCCTCGTACACACGACCGATTCTAAACTATTGAGTGGAGTTCTCATTTAAAGTGGAGGTTCACACAAAAAGTGAACCTCCACTTTTTGGATCCCTCCCCCCCTCCGGTGACACATTTGGCACCTTGCAGGGGGGAGGGGGGTGCAGATACCTGTCGTATTTGCACCACTTTCGGGTTTGATACCCGTGGGGAATCCATCCTATGACATCACTCCCCCCCCCCCGCTGTCTTCTTGGAAAGACTGTTCCCAGGAGAGAGCGATCCTCGCGCATGCGCAGTAGGGAATCTGGCAGTGAAGCCATCAGGCTTCACTTCCTGATTCCCTCACCGAGGATGGAGGCAGAAGCAGCCGAGAACCAAGCGATTGCTCAACCTCGGCTGCTGACATCGTGTTCGTGCTGGACAGGTAAGTGTCCATTTTTTAAAAGTCAGCAGCTGGAGTATTTTTAGCTGCTAACTTTAAAAAAAAATCGTCGAACCCCCGCTTTAACTTTAGCATGTCTTTGAAGCCTGAAGGGACATTGCTTATACATTATATTATTGTAACAAGTTTTGCATGTAAGGGAATACATGCAATATTAAATTAGACTGATATAATAAACAGATAATTCAAGAAATACTCCTGAGCCAACAGGGCAAGAATGTGAACTTTAGAAAATATTCCTTTTAGTTAATTCAGTGGTATGAATGGACTCATAGCCACAGTGCCGATCCTGACCTCCCTGGGGCCCTAAGCAAAATGACATGGCACATTAAAAATGAGAAGCGAGGGGCGCTGACGACAGTGACATGTCACATTAAAGAAAGTTGAGAAGCGGGGGGAAGGGGGTGTTCTGCTGACGGAAATTACTTCTTACCTTTTCTCCCATGCAGCCAGCGAGTTGAGAAGTGAGGGGGCGAAAATGACTTCTCACCAGGCGGGGCCTCTAGTAATTTGGGGGGCCCTTCGCAGCTTTGCGGGGCCCTAAGCGCCTTGCATAGTGAGCCTATAGGGCGGATCGGCCCTGCATAGCCATTAGGTTCTAAGAATCGCATACCGTATCTAAGTCATTTAGCCAAATTAGGGATTATTAAGATTTTTCAGAACCAGTAAGTATTGCAAGGTCCCAAACACTTAATGCTGCGGCTGAAACCGCTTTCATGTACCCTTGTGGTAATAGATATCCACTCATATATCCTCCAGTTCAAGAAGATTTCCTCAGCAACACAAGAAACACATCTTAAGAAAGCCATCAAAGGTCTCCAAAGCTCATATGCAATTACAGTAAGTCAAGTCAGTATCCTCCAGTGGTTCATTAAGAGCATAACCCATTGTGCAATAGGTCATGACACAAATCCTTTAAACCTGTACTTATAACCCAATAAAGGAGGAATGTTACAAGCACTGGAAAATGAAAACATGTTTAAAGGCTACAGAAGAATGTTAATCTATGCTCAGTAATTATGAAGAACATACGAACAGCAGGAAACATATATTTTTACAGTGGGCACCGATATTGTCTATACAGGATGGGGTTCATTTATTTAAAGAGGAACTACACTGCATCTAAACATCACACACTAAAAAACACTATTTACTTCATTTTTCTGTTTCAAAATGTTTATTGGCTGTGGGAATAAACACGAGAATACAAAGACAAGCTTGTAAATTGCCCGTGCAGGGGACAGATAATGGGTAGACATTACATGCCAGATTCACAGTACAAGTACGCCGGCGTATCTACTGATACACCGGCGTACTTTCAAATTTGTCACGTTGTATCTTTAGTTTGAATCCTCAAACCAAGATACGACGGCTTTTGGCTTCGATCCGACAGGAGTACGGCTTCGTACGCCTTCGGATCGTAGGTGCAATACTTCGGCACCCGCTGGGTGGAGTTTGCGTCGTTTTCCGCGTCGGGTATGCTAATTAGCTTTATCCGGCGATCCACGAAGGTACGCGTGGCCGTCGCATTCTCCTACGTCGTCGCTAGTCGGCTTTTCCCGGCGTATAGTTAAACCTGCTATTTTGTGGCCTATATTTAGACTTGCCATGTTAAAGTATGGCCGTCGTTCCCGCGTCGAATTTTAAATTTTTTATTTTTTTGCGTAAGTCGTCCGTGAATAGGAAAGGACGTAACTCACGTCGACGTTCAAAAAATTATGTTGGTGCGACGTCATTTCGCGCAAAGCACGGCGGGAAATTTCAAAACGGAGCATGCGCAGTACGTTCGGTGCGGGAACGCGCCTAATTTAAATGATCCACGCCCCCTACCCGGATCATTTGAATTAGGAGGGCTTGCGCCGGAGGGATTTACGCTACGCCGCCGCAACTTTACAGGCAAGTGCTTTGTGAATCAAGCATTTGCCTGTAAAACTTGCGGCGGTGTAACGTAAATGCGATACGTTACGCCGCCGCAGATCTACGTGAATCTGGCCCCACAATTTGAGTAATAAAGAACACAATCGTGATAACCAAAATGACAGAAGTCTATAGCCTCGTACACACGACCAAGTTTCTCTGCAAAAACCAGCAAGAAACTTGCTGTTTTTTTTGCAGAGGAAACCGGTCGTGTGTACACTTTTCGACGAGGAAACTGTTGAGGATCTCGTCGAGCCAAAAAGAGAGCATGTCTTCTTTTTCCTCGACGGCAATGGAGAAATTTGGCTCGCCGAGATCCTTGACAGCCTAACAAAACGATGTGTTTCGCCCGTCGAGTTTCTAGGTCGTGTGCACGAGGCCTAACATTTTGGGATGATAATGAAAAGTGAAAACTGCCAAAATGCCCTATACGTCCAACATAGGCGTTGCAGGCTCCAGAATGCGGGACCTGCTAAGGCACTCAGGCACACTCGCCCACCCTCAGCTGTGCTCGGTGGAGCTCGGGATCAGAATGGTCCCCACTCAGCGTAGATCGGGGCTAACAATTACCGTATTTATCGGCGTATAACACGCACCCCAACTTTAAGAGGGATGTTTCAGGGAAAAAAACTTTCCACAGCCCCTTGCGTATAACACGCAGGCACAGTTTACCCTCTATTTTCAGGGTAAAAAAGTGAGTGTTATACGCCAATAAATACAGTAATTACTGCATGCCCGAGACTCTGGGCTTTTCAGGGACCCATTCTGGGCTCCAGACCCCCCCCCCCCAATGCCCCTGCCTATACCCAAAATCTATGTGCAGTCACTGGGAGGAGGCTCATCTCCTGCAGCCCACGCCATGGACAGCGACAGCAGAAACAGGAGCAGAGAGGAACTTAGACAATAAGCAAGGAAAACTAAAAAAATAGGCAGTAATAGGTAGATTCAGGTAGAGTTAGGCGACTTATCAGTAGATAAGCCGACCTAACTCCGAATCTACGCCGCCGTATGTTTAAGCGTATGCTCAAACAGAGATATGCTTAAACAAAGCTAAGATAGGCCGGCTTGCGCCGTTCTGTCTTAGCTTGCAATTTTTCGGATGGCCGCTAGGTGGCGCTTCCATTGCGGCCGGCGTAGATTATGTAAATGAGCTTTTACGCCGATTCCCGAACGTACGCCAACCCGCCGCAGTCGAATTACGTCGTTTCCGTAAGGCCTTAGGCGGCCTAAAGTTATTCCACCTATGAGGTGGAATAACAATGTTAAAGTATGGCCGCCGTTCCCGCTGCGAGGTTCGAATTTTGTACGTCGTTTGCATAAGTCGTCCGCGAATCGGGAGTTACGTCGTTTACGTCCACGTCGAAATCAATAGGCCCGTACGGCCTACTTAGCCGCAATGCGCACTGGGAGATGTAGGCGCCCGGCGCATGCGCAGTAGCGAAAAACGTCAAAAAACGTGAGGTCAAGCCTCATTACCATACAACACGCCCCCCTCCAAGTCATTTGAATTAGGCGCCCTTACGCTCGCTCGTTTGAGGCTACGCCGCCGTAGATTAGCAGGTAAGTAGATTGAAAATCACTACTAGCCTAGTTAATTTACGGCGGTGTAGCCTAAACAGGCTAGGCTACGCCGCCCTAAAGTTAAACCTATGTACCTGAATCTACCTATAGAAGTGGACCTCAGACAAGAGAGAGGGTGAGAGGAGCTACCCCTGGACTGCAGCTCTTGGAGAGTTTACCACACTTTAGAGCAAAATTTTGTTTTTGTTTATTTGATAACATCTTGAGTAAGGGCAGATGAAACATGTAGCATCCTAGAATCCATCTGTCCTTACCTCATGCATGCACGCAGAAGGGTGTGATTAGCTGAGAAAACCCCTCATCTCCTCATTAAGACTCCTCAGATGTATGACCTAATTTGCCTAGGCCAGAAACCAGGAATTAATTGAAGAAATAAAAAAAAAAAAAGCAAATATGATTTACTTTCCTATCTTTTTATCAATGATAGCAACATAAGGATTAAAAATAGTCAATGTTAATTAAAGGGGTTGTAAAGCTTTATTTTTTTATTTTTTTATAACAAACATGTTTAGCTAGATTCAGGTACATGGCCGCAACTTTGCAGTGGCATAGCTTAAGGCATTTAAGCTACGCCGCCGTAAGTTAGCGAGGCAAGTACATGATTCACAATGTACTTGCCTGCTAAGTTACGGCGGCGTAGCCTAAAGCGGGCGGGCGTAAGGGCGCCTAATTCAAATGTCTCTAAGGGGGCGTGTTTTATGTTAATGGGGTTTGACCTTACGTTTTTTTTCAACTGCGCATACGCCGGGCGCCTACATTTCCCAGTGTGCATTGCGGCTAAGTACGCTGCACGGGCCTATTGATTTCAACGTGGACGTAAACAACGTAAATCCCTATTCACGGACGACTTACGCAAACAACATAAAAATTTCGAATTTCGACGCGGGAACGGCGGCCATACTTAACATTACTATTCCATCTCTTTGATGGAATAACTTTAGGCGGCCTATCTCTTACGTAAACGGCGTAAATGTACTGCGGCGGCCAGGCGTACGTTCGTGAATCGGCGTATCTACTGATTTGCATATTCTACTCCAACCGCAATGGAAGCGCCACCTAGCGGCCAGCCTCAATATTGCAACCTAAGATAGGACGGCACAAGCCGTCGCATCTTAGATATGTTTAAGCGTATCTCTGTTTGAGAATACACTTAAACATAAATAATTTGACAACATTTGGCTGCTTGGGGCCAGTGTGTGTCAATATTTAGGTCGAGGGGGGGGGGGGGGGGGGAAGGGATTTTGGGAGGGAATTTTCGCGGCACTGATAAAGACAAACTGATAAAAAATATCACAATTTATTGAACAAAAAAGAAAATAAGTATAATACAAAGACAGTTTAAGAACAAACCCCACATTTCACAACAGAAAGCAAAAAACAGACTGTGTCTTAATGTAAGGAATTGATGACCTCGACCGGTTTCGCGGTGATTTACCGCTTCTTCAGGAGGAAATTATTTTCTTTTCTAAAAAGTGTGCATAGACATATAAATTTATATGTCTATGCACACTTTTTAGAAAAGAAAAGAATTTCCTCCTGAAGAAGCGGTAAATCACCGCGAAACCGGTCGAGGTCATCAATTCCTTACATTAAGACACAGTCTGTTTTTTGCTTTCTGTTGTGAAATGTGGGGTTTGTTCTTAAACTGTCTTTGTATTATACTTATTTTCTTTTTTGTTCAATAAATTGTGATATTTTTTATCAGTTTGTCTTTATCAGTGCCGCGAAAAGTCCCTCCCAAAATCCCTTCCCCCCCCCCCCCCTCGACCTAAATATTGACACACACTGGCCCCAAGCAGCCAAATGTTGTCAAATTATTTCTGTCACAGTATTCTTCATATTAAATGGGATGTAGGCACCTTGCTACTTTTTGCATTTTTGTTCTAAAAGAGGCGACACTCTCCCCTTTTTCACACTTAAACATAAGTCGGCGTAGATTCTGAGTTAGGTCGGCTTATCTGTAGATAAGCCGGCCTAACTCTTTCTGAATCTAGCTAGTTATACTTACCTCCAGTGTGCAGCTCGTTTTGCACAGAGTGGCCTTGATCCACATCTTCTGGGGTCCCTCGGCGGCTGTCTCGGCTCAAAAAGTTGGGGGCATGGAATTGTACTCTATACACTTACCTATTCTTAGCCTGCTCCAGTCACACGGCCACATGATCCCCTGTGTCTTCCAGCAGTGACTGCAGGGGAGAGGAGAGAGCTTGGCCTGGATTTGTGATGTCACCCATAGGCTCCCATGTCCTGGTCCCTAACTGTTGTTGGCTCTTCCTCTTCTCCTCTGCAGCTGTAGCTGGCTGACACAGGCTGACACAGGGGAGCCGGTTCAAGTGATCATACCAGAGTGTGTGGAAAATAGACAGGTATATACATCTTTTTTACACAATTTAGAAGCATAATGAATGAATGAATGACCCTCTGGGTGCTTTTTCCAGCCAGAGTCTGCTTGGCTGGTGCGGTCATTTTTACCCCGTAGGATCGTGACACGCTTGGGACACACAGTTATACATATATATACTGGGCCAATTTGGACAAGATCCAATTTACCTACCAGCATGTCTTTGGAGTGTGGGAGGAAACTGGAGTACCCGGAGGAAACCCACGCATGTACAGGGAGAACATGCAAACTCCAGGCAGATGGTGTCGTGGTCGGGATTCAAACCAACGACCCTTTTGCTGCTAGGTGAAAGTGCTACTGTCAGGAACGTTACTTAAAGAGGCCGAGATGCCAAGGGTGGCTCACCTTTGCGACTCGATGCGATCCACCCGCTGGGGTTTGAGACAGAAGGAAGGACGCACCAAGAGGCACCGGGTCCAGTGGCAGGAGGGAATCCAAGGTGGACTGGGAACTGGATAGCCGAAGCTCACTGGAGGCTGTTCAGAAGCACACAGGAAATAGTCCAAACAGAAGGTGCTCAAACAGGAACAAGACTGAAGAATAATCCAGAGAACATGCCGAGGTCAAGGGGTTGGAGCAGGTAGGGTATCCGAAGTTCAAAGCCAAGGTCAGGGGTAGAGAAGTCAGATAGTCCAAAGTTCAAGCCGGGGTCACAGGGTTGAGGAGAGCAGCAATCCAGAGAGCAAGCCAAAGGTCAGGTAAACAGGATATCCACATATAAGGTTTCCAGTAGCAAACACTGCAAACGAACCAGCAATTTGCAAGTAGGAAGGGGCTAGCTTAAATAGGCCGCTCAGGCCACTGATTGGTCCAAAGTAGCACAGGTTCAGAACCGGGCTCCAACGGACAGCAAGACGAATAACACTGAGCAGTGGCTCAGAGGCAAAGACCTGGACCAGTAATGGAGAGGTCCTGGGTTCGATTCCACCCAGAGCCAACTTGGGAATGTGACCGTGAAAGGTTAGTGCCCTGACAGCTACCACTGTGCTGCATAGGTGTTAGAAGGAATGAGGTGACATTTTTTTCTCAAACAAAAGGTTTTTATTGGGCAAAAAAAAAAAACAGGTCATGCACGTGTCAGAGCAAAATAGAAGTTCAGTAAGTATTAGTAAGTATGTTGTAAACACCATAGACAATCGGATTTTCCAGCAACAAATGTGTGATGGCAGGGTTTTATCGGAAAATCCGACTGTTTGTATGATCCACTGGACAATTGTTGTCAGATTTTCTGCCAACAAATTTTTTATAGCATGCTTTAAAACTGTCCGACAACAAATGTGTCTTGTCGGATTATCCAATCGTGTGTACACAAGTCCATCAGGATAATATCCAAAGTACAAACACGCATGCTCTGAACCAATGCTAACCATAAGACAACATTAGCAGAAATTGCCCAAAGGGTGGCGCTAAAGAGCTGAAAAACCACACAGGTTCATGTATGTTGGCTGAAAATGTTCTGCCGTCTGTATGCAGAACAAGTTCATGGTCAACCCCCTTTGCACAAAATTCCACGGATTTGTCCGATGGAAATCCGATCGTGTATACGAGGCTTTATACATACAGTAGTTTGAATCTCATTTGCTTTTCCTTAACAAATGTTGTGTTGTGTAGTCACTCTGGGGTCACATCATAATCCCCCACACTAAGTTCTCTCCCGTGTAGTTTGATGGTCTCTTCACTACAAGAGCATACTTTCCATGACCAGATCAACCAGGGCTAAGTCCAAAACATCCAGCCATGGAGACCATAATTTGTCAAATTTATCCCCATTACCCCTGTGTTGGTAGATAAACTTCTCCAACTTGAGGGTGTCCCCCATTCGAGCAAGCCATTCTCGCAGTGTGGGAGGTTCTGTGGATTTCCAGTGTCTCAAAATTACTAAGCGGGCCTGAAAGGGGGCTCTTGACTGTCTGGGGGCAACCTCCACCTGGAGGCCATCCAATATACCCAGCAGGCAATATTTTTGGTCCTCTGGGATTCGAACCTGGAATGCCCAATTGAGTGTGTCAATTACCTTCCTCCAGTATAGGTGCAGCTTCGGGCACTGCCATAGCAGGTGTATCAGATCCCTGTGGTCCCTGAAACACCTAGTACAAGTGGGATCAGATTTTACCCCCATGAGAGCCAACTTGGCCGGTGTGTAGTGTACCCGCAAAATGATGTACAATTGTGAGTGTCACGTACCTGGTAGTGGAGCCCAACAAGCAGGGAGCGGCCTCTTGTAAGCCTCTGACTCAGGAGCCCCTGGTAGAGCAGACAGGGGGTCAAGAGTTCAGAGGGGCACAAGCGCCTGGTAGTAAGCTGAGTAGCGGGCCAGATGCGGCAGCAGGAAGGTGCACTAAGGTCCTGTCAGGATGCCAACGGCAAGCTGGAGTAGAGGTGAGTCACTTGCGGAACAGGAAACAAGCAGGTGAGGCAGACCGGGTCAAACACAGGCGGGCAGATCAGAAGCCAGAGCAAAGTCTAAAGGGGAAGTCAAAGTTCAGGCTGGGTCAGTATAACAGGCGGGCAGAGAACAGAGCCAGGGACTGAACAGGTGCGGTGGTCAGACGTAGCCGGGGTCAGGGGCAGGTTGCAAGCAGGATAGGTCAGAGGAAGCCGGGTCAGGTAATCAGGATACAAACAGGTACACAGGTGCAGGATACTCCAGGGATACGCTGTAGACTGGACAGCAAGTTGGTGAGGGATCAGGCTGCTTAAATAGGGAGCTTTGGAGCCAAACGCCGTCACCGTGCACAGGCTGCCGACGCGTGCACACGCGCACCAACGCGCACCACCACGCACGTGCCGGGACAGGATTTTCCTGCCATTGTCACTGATGCTGGAACGCCTTCCATGACAGTGAGAGGCGTTGAGCCACGTTTAGGGAGCACCTTGTAACCGCCTACAATGCTTCTTCTCATTGTTCCTCCACGAAAATTCCAATATCCCCCTCCCATTGGGCTACTGCTCTAAGAGTTGACTCTGGTAAAAGTAAGTTCAAGAGCATCGCATGGCTGCTCAATATAAACCATTTATGTGGCTTGAGGGGATATTTTTAAGACGGTGTGAAGGGGCCCTCAATGTACTGCTCATTATAGGTTCAGTCCAATTAAAGTGGAGTTCCACCCAAAAATGGAACTTCCAATTTTCGGATTCCCCCCCCCCCCCCGGTGTCACATTTAACACCTTTTAGGGGGAGGGGGGAGGAGATACCTGTCTAATACAGCTATTTTGCTCCCACTTCCGGGCATAGATAGCCGAGCCATCCGCGCCTATCTACGCCACATCCGGCGCCTCCTCCCCCCTGCTGTCTTTTGGGAGACACACAGGTCCCAGAAGACAACAGGGACCAGTGGGATCGCGCAGCATGAGTCGAGCATGAGCAGTAGGGAACCAGGAAATGAAATGGAAAAAACAAGATGCGCTATACAAAAAAAGAATTTTTTTTTCTAAAAGTCATGACATAGATCAGTGTCCATAAATGATCTGAAACGTAAAAAAAGTCCTGATCCCCAGTGAAGTGAAAGAAACAGAAGAAACAGTCCATAAGTGATGATCTAAAGCTGTGGTGACGATCCAATAAATAGAAAAACCTCCACCATAAATCAATATGTCTGCTTACCAGATGACCGGCGGTCTCTTAATTAAAAGAAGACCCCAGAAGGCGTGTAGGTAAACACTATCGCAGTTGAATTGTAGAAAGACTGAATAGCAAGTACACCTCCGTCTCAAGCCAATGGATGGAAATTTGGGGTCCCGATAATCATGGAAGACACATAAGGGCCACAATAGTGTAATAACGTAGGTAACATTTATTGAAAAGAAGAAAAAACGCACTTACATATAAACGATATAAAATAGGCATGTCAAATTTGGAGCTCCGGCCGGAAGCCAACCAAAAAAAGACCCGTCCAGGTAGGTAGGGAAAGGCTTCACTTCCTGATTCCCTTACCGAAGATGGCGGCAGCAGCACCTGAATGCCGAGGGACAGATCGGCTTTGGGGGCCGACATCGCGGGCGCCCTGGGCAGGTAAGTGTCCTTATTTTAAAAGTCAGTAGCTGCAGTAGTTGTAGCTGCTGACTTTTAAAGAAAAAAAAACAATTTGGCGGAACTGCGCTTTAATCTGAATACGTGTGTCTAAAGGCAAAGGTAACAGTGTATGATACAATAAATAGAACTTTATTAACAGATGCAATGAACTAATGGCCAGCAAATACACAATACACCTTCACAATAACATTCTGAGCTAATGATTGAATTTTATTATACTGCCCTAATTATGATAATGATCCCAGATGTAAAATACACTTAATGAGGAATCGCTAGCTGATTACATGTCAGCCTAAAAACACGTCTTATCATACATCTGTTGATGTCAATGATCATATTCAATCTGGAATACTGCTGGAAAGATTATACTTTAGGATTTACCACACTAAGACCCCTTTCACACTGAGGAGTTTTTCAGGCGGTACAGCGCTAAAAATAGCGCTGCTATACCGCCTGAAAAACTCCTGCCCATCAACCTCAATGTGAAAGCCGGAGGGCTTTCACACTGAGGCGATGCGCTGGCGGGAGACAAAAAAATCTCCTGTCAGCAGCATCTTTGGAGCGGTGAGAGGAGCGGCATGTATACCGCTCCTTCACCGCTCCTTCCCATTGAAAACAATAGGAAACCGCAGTTAATACCGCACCGCTAGCGGGTGATTCCCGCTGCAATCCCAGCGGTATAGCGCTGCTATTTTTAGCGGCGATATACCGTCAACGCGGCTCCCGGTCCAATGTGAAAGGGGCCTTTAAAGATTAAAGGAGAATATACATTTTACAAATGGACGCCTCCAAGCAAAAGCATTTTTTCCAGGATAGCTAAGAATCTTAAAGTGTTTTTCTACTTTTGCAGCCAAATTGGGATAACATGCACTTTATATTTGGCACATGTCCTCACTTAGTTAATCAGCCTATAGATGAGTCAGCTTTTTTTCTTTAACCACTTCAGCTCCGGATAATTTACCCCCCCCCCACCATGACCAGGCCATTTTTTGTGATACGGCTCTGCGTTACTTTAACCACTTAAGGACCGAGCCTCTTTCTGAGATTTGCTGTTTAAAACTTTTTTTTTTTGCTAGAAAATTGCCCAAACATTATACATTTTTTTTTTTTTTTTACAATTCTTTATTTCATTTTTCTTTTCTTTTTCCACATACAGAAAATATAATACAGCCATTTTGTCATAGTTTCCATTTGTAACATCCGTTAATCATCTCACACTAAATATTTTAAATTTCTACAGCCTACTACATATCAGCCCAATCTTTCGTTAGTTACAGTACTATCTTTTGCAGACCATTACTTCCTTGTGTTACCATCTTCTATGGAGTAACACGCGGTAATTTCCATCTTTCTTCTCCCACCCCCCCTAAGAAGAAAAACGAAGGAGAAAAAAAAAAATTCTCTCTCTCCCCCCTCCCTAGGGATTCCGGTCTCTGTACTCAGTATATGGAGTCCAGATCCTCCAATATTCCTCCTCCTACATTTTTTCTAACACCATAGAGAATAAAATGGCAGCCATTGCAATACTTTATGTCACACCATATTTGGGCACACTTTTTTTTAAAAAAAATACAATTTTTTTCAGTTAAAAAAATAAAACAACAGTAAAGTTAGCTAGAATTATTGCTCTCGCTCTAACGATCGCGGTGATACCTCACATGTGTGGTTTGAACACCGTTTCACATGTGGGTGCTGCTCACGTATTCTGTTTTTTATTTTTATTTATTTTTACTTACATTTTTTTTTATTGGGTCATTTTTATTCATTTGTAAACATCCCTTGTAATATAAATAAGCATGACAGGACCCGTTAACCACCTCAATACCAGGCCTAGTCTGGCAATTCTCTCCTTCATGTAAAAATCATCATTTTTATGCTAGATTACTCAGAACCCCCAAACATTATATATATATATTTATATTTAGCAGACACACTAGAGAATGAAATGGCAGTCATTGCAACTTTTTATCTCGCACGGTATTTGCGCAATCATTTTTCAAATGCCTTTTTTGGAAAAAAACGGTTTCATGAATTAAAAAAATAACAAAACAGTAAAGTTAGCCCAATTATTTTGTATAATGTGAAAGATGATGTTATGCCGAGTAAATAGATACCTAACTTGTCACGCTTTAAAATTGCGCACACTCATGGAATGGCGCCAAACTTCGGTACTTAAAAATCTCCATAGGTGACGCTTTATTTTTTTTTACAGGTTGCCAGTTTTTACAGAGGAGGTCTAGTGCTAGAATTGTTGCACACGCTCTAACGCATGCGGCAATACCTCACATGTATGGTTTGAACAGCGTTTACATATGTGGGCGGGACTTACGTGTGTGTTCGCTTCTGAGCGTGAGCTACTGGGGACAGGGGCATTTAAAACATTTTTTTTACTTCATTTTTTTTTTACACCTTTTTTTAATCACTTTTATTCCTATTACAAGGAATGTAAACATCCCTTGTAATAGGAATCACTGTGACATGTCCTCTTTATGGAGAGAGGCGGGGTCAATAAGACCTCACATCTCTCCTCCAGGCTGGAAAGCATGAGATTGGGAAAAAAAATCACGATCTCATGCCGACAGCCGTGATTGCGGATTTGTTTACTCCCGGGTACCTGGGCATTACATTATAACGTCGCACCCGGGCCTCCGACGGTCATAGAGATGACCGGTGACCATCTGGGCACCGGAAATCTCTATCGTCATAAGCCGGCACCAGCCGATTCGTTCTAGGGGCCCCGATGGCATGGGAGAGCCTGGAGAAGCACTGAATGGCAGCGGGAGGGGGGGCTTCCCAGGGCCATCTTTTCCATTGGGCACGCTGGGAAGTTGCCCGGGGGCCCCGCTTGCCTGGGGGGCCCCACCGGCAGCCCAGCAACCCCAGTAAAATATTGTGGAGAGTGACGGGTTAGAACTGCCCATGCCCAGTTTGCGGAAATCACAGAGAAGATCCGGTCCTCCACGAATGCGGGGGGTTGCTGATGTAAGGGGGGAGTGAATGCAAAAATGTAAGGGGGCACTGATATAAAGGTTCCCCCTCCTATATTAGTGACCCCCCTTACCTTAGTGTATTTACTCTACAGAAGGTGGTCTCTGGTCACCAGAGTGCCCCCCACATCAGAGTTCCCCTTTACATCAGAGTCTGCAGGATTCCCCCTTACAATGCAAGGGGGAACTCAGTCTGCGGACCCTGATGTAAGTGGGAAAGAGAAAGCAGTGGACTCTGATATAAGGTGGTCTCTGGTCACCATAGCCCCCCTCCACATCAGAGTTCCCCCCTTAGATCATGATCTGCAGCGTTCCCCTTTACATAAGAGTTCCCTTTCACTGTGAGGGGGAATCCTGCAGACTCTGATGTAAGAGGAAACTCTGTGCTGGCTGGGTTATAGTAACCTGACCTTCATGTCAATGAAGACATTGCTAATAGCACTAGCTATATGTTTATAGTTTAAATACTGACATTTGCATTGTTCGCCACTGAAAACTGTAATTTTAGGTACTTTTTTTGCAGTGGCAGTAAAAAATGTGGTTCTGCCAGTAAATTTTATAATTTTTGTCAGTAAATTCTCGTGCGTGATTGTGTAGACAGGGCCCCAGTGCACTGTATTGCCCGGGGGCCTATAATGCTCTTAAGATGACACTGGGGCTTCCCCTCCCGTCGCCTATAAGAATGATCAAGCGGCGGAACTTCCACTATGATCGTTCTTATGGTGCGCAGAATCGCCGGCTGAAAAGAAGGATATCTGAATGATGCCCATCATTCAGATATTACCACCTCAATACCAGGATGTCATATGACGGCGTGCAGTATTGAGGTGGTTAAATATGAGATCTGGGGTCAAAAGAGGGGGGCCCCTCTCCCGCTGCCGATAACGGTGATCTCGCCGGCTGAAGATGAGGATACCTGGGTTATGGCAGCTAGCTGCTGCCATAACAAAGATATCCCTCTTCAAACAGCCGACGTATATAGTCGTGTGGCGGTCCAAAAAGAGGTTAATTGACAATTGCGCAGTCGTGCGACAATGTACCCAACTAAATTGTATGTCCTTTCTTCCCACAAATAGAGCTTTCTTTTGGTGGCATTTAATCACCTCTGCGGTTTTTATTTTGTGCGCTATAAACAAAAAGCCTGACAATATTGAAAGAATAAAAATACAATATTTTTTACTTCCCAGACAGCAAGGATAACTTGTCACGTATTTGTAGCAGTGTTGAATTGTAAGTCTTGGTAACTTGCTGCACATCTTCCCTGGCAAGTTGTACACTTGCAGAGCACTTAAAGCACAAGTTCTAGTTGACACTTTTCCAATTTTGTAGCAAGAGCAAAGTTGCAGTGGTGAGTCTACAGCACGAGTCCCGCAAGTCTATATTCAGACTTATGCAAGTCTCCAGTTTTGGCAAGAAAAAAGAAGCAAGCAGCGCAAATCTATAATCCCGCAATCTGGTGATAGTGAGCCCACTGCTATTAACCACTTTAGCCCCAGAAGATTTTACCCTCTTCCTGGCCTAAGCACTTTTTACAATTTGGCACTGCGTCGCTTTAACTGACAATTGCGCGGCCGTTCGACGCTGTACCCAAACTAAATTTGCCTCCTTTTCCCCACAAATTGGATGGACTTGTGACTTTTTTAACATGACTAACTATGTAACTATGGCTCCTCTCCTCTGACAGCACAGGGATTTGTGTGTTTTGTGTGTTTACACACACAAATCCCTGTGATATTATGAGCGCAGCTCCCCCTCGGATGCCCGCCCAGGACCACCAGGGATGGCCACCACAGAAGACCACCAGGTAGTCCACCAGGGATATGCCAATCAGTTCCCAGGCAGCTGCCAATCGGTGAAAAATGCCTGCCAGCGCCGGTGTCACCAGTGATATCTATGAGTGAAATCTGGACAAAAGGGGCAGATAGGGGCAAAGTGAGAACTGGGACTTTGAATGAAACACAACACTTGGGTTGGATGAGACAATCAATATATAGTAAACAGCTTGTTTATGCATAATGCATATTATGGCCCAGATTCACATACATTGGCGCATATTTATGCCGGTGTAGCGTATCTTTTTTACGCTACGCCGAACCAGCGCAGAGAGGCAAGCACAGTAATCACAAAGCACTCGCTCCCAAATCTACGCTGGGTTCCCTCGGTGTAAGCCAGCGTAGGTGGAAGTGGGCGTGAGCCATGCTAATGAGGCGTGACCGAGTGACAGACACGTACTTAAAATAAACAGCGCATGCGCCGTCCTGTGGACGCAACCCAGTGCGCATGCTCAGAATCACGTCGAAACTACTCCCTAAGATACGTCGAATCACTACCTACGACGTGAACGTAACCTACGCCCAGCCCTATTCACGTACTACTACGTAAATGACGTAAAATATGACGGCTGTTCCCTGGTCCATACCTTTGCATGAGTTGCGCCTCATAGATGGGAAATAACTATACGCCGGACGTAAGCCTTACGCAAACCGCGTATATTATGCGCCGGGCGCAACTACGTTCGTAAATCGACTCATCTCCCTCATTTGCATATTTGCAATGAGGCGGCCAGCGTAAATATGCGCCCACGATACGCCGGCGTAGGAAAGTTACGTCGGTCGGATGAAGCCTATTCTCAGGCGTATCTAGTTCTGTGGGCACGGCGCACATATACGACGGCGCATAGTTACACTTATGCGGCGTATATCGTAGCCAGCCATCATTGCCATCAGTGCAGCTTTTCAGTGTCTATCAGTGCTGTCTATCAGTGCCACCCATAAATACCCATCAGTGCAGCCTTTCAGTGCCCACCAGTGTCACCTATGAGTGTCCATCAGTGCCACGTATCAATGCCCATCAGTGCCACCTCATCAGTGCTGCCTTATCAGTGCCCATCAGTGAAGGAGAAAACGTACTTATTTACAAAATTGTATAACAAATACAAAGAAAAACTTTTTCTCCAAATTTTCGGTCTTTTTTTATTCGTTTAGCAAAAAATAAAGACCGCAGAGGTGATCAAATACCATCAAAAGACATCTCTATCTGTGGGAAGAAAATGATAAAAATGTAGGGCCAGATTCATGTACAATTCCGGCGGCGTAACGTATCCCATTTACGTTACACCGCCGCAAGTTTTCAGCGCAAGTGCTTGATTCACAAAGCACTTGCCTGTAAACTTGCGGTGGCGTAGCGTAAATCCGTCCGGCGCAAGCCTGCCTAATTCAAATGGGGCGTGTATCATTTAAACTAGGCGCGTTCCCACGCCGAACATACTGCGCATGCTCCGTTTTGTAATTTCCCGCCGTGCTTTGCGCGAAATGACGTTGCACCGACATAATTTTTTGAACGGCGACGTCCTATTCCCGGGCGACTTTCGCAAAAAAAAAAAAATTCAAAATTCAACGCGGGAACGACAGCCATACTTCAAACTAAAGATACAACGCGGGAAATTTGAAAATACGCTGGCGTATCAGTAGATACGCCGGCGTATTTCATCTGTGAATCTGGCCCGTAGTTTGGGTACAGTGTAGCACGACCGCGCAATTGCCATTTAAAAAGTGACAGCGCTGAAAGCTGAAAATTGGCCTGGGTAGGAAGGTGCGAAAGTGCCTGGTATTGAAGTGGTTAAAATAACAATATCTGTTCGATGAACTGAGTCTTTCAATATTCAAAGCAGGTGCTGGGCTGCCTCCTAACCGGAGATATAAAATTAGAACTAATGTATGTATCAATGTAACATAATCACGAACAGCTACAAACGACTCGGAAATAAAACAAACATGCAGAAGCGGGACAGATCCGCGGTGTATAGCTTTCTGTAACATGGATGATATCTGTTGGGTCAGACGCTACAGATGAGAAACTCCAGGGACACCTGAAACTAATTATTTCTGAGATCCGTGCCAGGGATATTTCCGTAGCAGCCTGGACATGTTTAATGAGAAGGAGCGTAGAGGGTATTATGAACCCACAAAACAAATTAATATGTTTCACATGACTGGGTGAGTGAATGCATATCACAGCTTATTGGGGAAAAAAGAGACAGATTTGCACTTAAATACTATCACCAAATGTTAATTTTATTTATATTAATAATAGATTCACCAGCAATATTAATATTACAAACATTTTTAGGTAGATTCACATAGAGTTAGGCCGGCTTATCAGTAGATAAGCCGACCTAACTCCGAATCTACGCCGCCGTATGTTTAAGCGTATGCTCAAACAGAGATACGCTTAAACAAAGCTAAGATAGGACGGCTTGCGCCGTTCTATCTTAGCTTGCAATTTTTTCGGATGGCCGCTAGGTGGCGCTTCCATTGCGTCCGGCGTAGATTATGTAAATAAGCTTTTACGCCGATTCCCGAACGTACGCGAGCCCGCCGCAGTCGAATTACGTTGTTTCCGTAACGCCTTAGGCGGCCTAACGTTATTCCCCCTATGAGGTGGAATAACAATGTTAAAGTATGGCCGCCATTCCCGCCGCTAGGTTCGAATTTTTTATGTCGTTTCTGTAAGTCGTCAACGAATCGGGAGTTACGTCGTTTACGTCCGCGTCAAAGTCAATAGGCCCGTACGGCATACTTAGCCGCAATGCGCACTGGGAAATGTAGTCGCCCGGCGCATGCGCAGTGACAAAAAACATCAAAAACGTGAGGTCAAGCCTCATTTCCATACAACACGCCCCCCTCCAAGTCATTTGAATTAGGCGCCCTTACGCCCATTCGTTTGAGGCTACGCCGCCGTAGATTAGCAGGTAAGTAGATTGAAAATCACTACTAGCCTAGCTAATTTACGGCGATG
Organism: Rana temporaria; assembly: GCF_905171775.1. Taxonomy (NCBI): domain Eukaryota; kingdom Metazoa; phylum Chordata; class Amphibia; order Anura; family Ranidae; genus Rana; species Rana temporaria. The sequence continues at coordinate 455,613,575 of NC_053492.1, read as the reverse complement.
TATCCTAAACAGGCTAGGCTACGCGGCCCTAAAGTTAGTCCAATGTACCTGAATCTACCTATTTTATTTTATTTTAGAATGAATCACTTTTATCTTACTTTTTACAACAGCTGCACAAAATGCATTTGTATTTGAATTAGCAAAAGCAAGACCCAGAAAGGGCCCATCCACATTCCACATTCCATGCAAGATCCACGTAATTTTAGGCAGACGTAGCGTACCGTAGTTACGCTACGCCGCTACTTTGAGAGGCAAGTGCTGTATTCACAAAGCACTTGCCTCTAAGGTTACGGCGGCGTAGCGTAAATGTGTCGGCGTAAGGGCGCGGAATTCAAATGATAAAGATGTGGGCGTGTTTTATGTTAATTCTACTTGACCCAACGTAAATGACGTATTTTTTGAACGGCGCATTCGCCGTCCGTGGGGGTATCCCAGTGCGCATGCTCGAAATCACGCCGCAAATAGTCAATGCTTTCGACGTGAACGTAATTTCCGCAAAGCCCTATTCGCGAAAGTTTTACGCAAACGACGTACATGATGGAAAATTCACAGAATTCATAAAAAATAAACAATGAAAGGCTAGATTCACCTTAAAAAAAAGTATGTTTTTGCAGGAAAGTATTGCACCCATGATTAGTGGATCGTGGGTGCAATGTCAAGCTCCTGCAGACACCAACAGCTTTCTGCCTCTGTATGGGATTTCAGTTACAAAGCTTGATGAAGTATTATTGGACTACGAGAGCGCTGATTAACCCGTAATTACTTGTAGTTCATTGACAATCAGGGCTGATGATAAGGTCAGTACAACTGGTCCTGTTGTACTAGGCTGGAAAATGGATACCACACCCCCGCTCCTACTTCCTTATCAAATGTATACCACCCCCCCGCTCCTACTTCCTTATCAAATGTATACCACCCCCCCGCTCCTACTTCCTTATCAAATGTATACCACACCCCCGCTCCTACTTCCTTATCAAATGTATACCACCCCCCCGCTCCTACTTCCTTATCAAATGTATACCACCCCCCCGCTCCTACTTCCTTATCAAATGTATACCACACCCCCGCTCCTACTTCCTTATCAAATGGATACCACACCCCCGCTCCTACTTCCTTATCAAATGTATACCACCCCCCCGCTCCTACTTCCTTATTAAATGTATACCACCCCCCCGCTCCTACTTCCTTATCAAATGTATACCACACCCCCGCTCCTACTTCCTTATCAAATGGATACCACACCCCCGCTCCTACTTCCTTATCAAATGGATACCACACCCCCGCTCCTACTTCCTTATCAAATGGATACCACACCCCCGCTCCTACTTCCTTATCAAATGGATACCACACCCCCGCTCCTACTTCCTTATCAAATGGATACCACACCCCCACTCCTACTTCCTTATCAAATGGATACCACCCCCCCCCCCCCCGCTCCTACTTCCTTATCAAATGGATACCACACCCCCGCTCCTACTTCCTTATCAAATGGATACCACACCCCCGCTCCTACTTCCTTATCAAATGGATACCACACCCCCGCTCCTACTTCCTTATCAAATGGATACCACACCCCCGCTCCTACTTCCTTATCAAATGGATACCACACCCCCGCTCCTACTTCCTTATCAAATGGATACCACATCCCCGCTCCTACTTCCTTATCAAATGGATACCACCCCCCCGCTCCTACTTCCTTATCAAATGGATACCACCCCCCCCGCTCCTACTTCCTTATCAAGTGGATACCACACCCCCGCTCCTACTTCCTTATCAAATGGATACCACCCCCCCCGCTCCTACTTCCTTATCAAATGGATACCACACCCCCGCTCCTACTTCCTTATCAAATGGATACCACACCCCCAATCCTACTTCCTTATCAAATGGAAACCACACCCCCACTCCTACTTCCTTATCAAATGTATACCACACCCCCGCTCCTACTTCCTTATCAAATGGATACCACCCCCCCACTCCTACTTCCTTATCAAATGGATACCACACCCCCGCTCCTACTTCCTTATCAAATGGATACCACACCCCCTCTCCTACTTCCTTATCAAATGGATACCACACCCCCACTCCTACTTCCTTATCAAATGGATACCACCCCCCCCCCCCCGCTCCTACTTCCTTATCAAATGGATACCACACCCCCTTCCATTTCAAAGCTTAAATTACATTTCCCTGGGCCCAATCAAGTCAATATAGGGGCCCAGGAGGTGGGGTGTAGGGGGATAAAGCTCACCTGTCCGCCCACCCACCCACACTTACTCCATCCGAGCTTCGGTGGCTTCCCCCTGCGTCTCCTCCTCGGCGGCTTCCCCCCTGCTTCTACTCCAAGCCAATATGATAGTTTCTCCTCTCAGCCAATCGGGTCTTAAGAAAAGCAGGAAGACAATAGTGAATAATAATTTGCTATTGTCACACAACTGGGTGGGCTCTTGGCGCAGTTCTCTGCGACCCGAGCCCACCCTTTTGGAAACGAATTAGAGACTCAGGCTCTAATCATGTGCTTAACCACTTAAGGACCGCCTAACGCCTATATACGTCGGCAGAATGGCACGGCTGGGCACATTCACGTACCTGTACATGATTGTTTAAAGCCCACGACCCAGTCTGAAGCTCCGTGACCTCGGCCGCGGGACTCGCGGACCCGATCGCCGCTGGAGTCTTGCAATCGGTCCCCGGAGCTGAAGAACGGGGAGAGCTGTGTGTAAACACAGCTTCCCCGTTCTTCACTGTGGCGCGTCATCGATCGTTCGTCGCATTCTCTTACGTTGTCGCTAGTCGGCTTTTCCCATCGTAAAGTTGCGATTGCTATTTAGGTGGTGTAAAAATAGACAGCCCATGTTAAAGTATGGCCTTCGTTCCCGCGTCAAATCTTACTTTTTTTTTTTTGCGTAAGACGTCCAGGAATAGGAAAGTACGCTTGCGCCGGACGGCTTTACGCTATGCCGCCGCAAGTTTACAGGCAAGTGCTTTGTGAATCAAGCACTTGCACTGAAAACTTGCGGCAGTGTAACGTAAATGACAAACGTTGCGCCGCCGCATTTGTACCTGAATCTGGCCCAGTTTTTTTATATATTTTTGGGGGATATTTATTATAGCAACAAGTAAAAAATATTGCATTTTTTTCAAAATTGTCCCTCTATTTTTGTTTATAGTGCAAAAAATAAAAACCGCAGAGAAGATCAAATACCACCAAAAGAAAGCTCTATTTGTGGGAAAAAAGGACGCAAATTTTGTTTGGGAGCCACGTCGCACGACCGCGAAATTGTCAGTTAAAGCGACACAGTGCCGAATCGCAAAAAGGGGCCTGGTCCTTTACCTGCATTTTGGTCCGGGTCTTAAGTGGTTAAAAAAAACAAAAACACTATTGAAATCCATGCGTCCGGCGCCCTGCATGTAGATTAGGGGTCAGGCGCATAGATTAGTGGGGCAGCGCCCCTGTCCCCCTTATGAGAGGCCGCCACTGGATGCAGCCACCACATCTTATGGTGGGTAAGCTGCAGTACAGTATATTACATTTTTGGTTTTGGGCTTAATATTGCTTTAATCAATGTACAGTTTTATGTTTTACAAAAAAAAAAGATCATCATAAAAACAGAAAGTACAGACTGTCTCCCACGCACAATTTCAAATGCTCTCTTGTCACTGTTGGGAAATTCAAACTTTCAAGCTAGTAGGTCATTCTCCGCAATCTGTTGACAAAAGTAAAAGAATGGTAATTATATGTAACTTGTTGCAGTGTTACATATTCCCTGCAATGTGTGAATGAGCATCTAAATTGTTGTTAGCAATAATCACACTAAGCACAATGTAAGAGTATTTCATAAAACTACAAGGGAACCCAAATGTAAAGGGGATAATGGTTGGGCATTAAAGGCTGCCATTGACTATCAATGTAAAGTGGCCTAATATAAAGTGGGGCATTTAGGGTTACCACTGACCACCGATGTAAGGGGACCACTATCAGTGAGTATACCACCAATGCAAAGTGCTGGGGGGAACTGCACATAGATGTCACCAGATGGAGCTCATGTAAAACCACTTAAGGACCCCTTCACGCCAATATACGTCGGCAGAATGGCACGGCTGGGCACATTCACGTACATGTACATGGCTCTTTAAGCCCAGCCGTGGGGTCGCGCTCACTGCCAGCACTCTCCCGCGACCCGGTCCGTGACCACGGCCGCGGGACTCGCGGACCCGATCGCCGCTGGAGTCCCGCGATCCGTCCCCGGAGCTGAATGTAAACACAGCTTCCCCGTTCTTCACTGTGGCGGCATCATCGATCGTGTGATCCCTTTTATAGGGCTACACAATCGATGATGTCACACCTACAACCACACCCCCCTACAGTTGTAAACACACTTGAGGTCACACATAACCCCATCAGCGCCCCCTAGTGGTTAACTCCCAAACTGCAACTGTAATTTTCACAGTAAACAATGCATTTTAAGGTGGAGTTTCCATCCCAAAAATATTTTTTCATTATTGTGCTCATTAGACCTAAAAAAGAAAAAAAGAAAAAAAATGTTTTTACTCATCTGGAAATGCCTGTTGCTATGCGGTTCCACAAAATCTGCCTTTGGATCCACCTAGGATTCTGACATCATCTCCCTCTAATGCTCCTGGGAAATGTGTGTCATCATTTCCCAGGATGCAGTGCGCTACCCAATTATCACTCCCCATCCAAGACTTCCAGGAAGTAAGTGCTTGTGGGCTTCACAATGCCCACAAGCAAAATGACAACGGTGTGGACATAGTTTTATAAACTATCTTTTTTGAATAACTATGCGGAGCGGCGGCGGATTGTAAAATAGTAAGTGACCGGATTTATATTATAAAAACGCAGGATGAAAGGACATACATTTCAAAAATGCTAATTGTGATTGGAACCCAGCTTTAAATGCATTTTTTGCTGTGAAAATGACAATGGTCCCAAAAATGTGTAAAAATTGTCCGAAGTGTCCGCCATAATGTCGCAGTCACGAAAAAAAATCGCTGATCGCCGCCATTAGTAGTAAAAAAAAAAAAAATTATAAAAATGCAATAAAACTATCCCCTATTTTGTAAGCGCTATAAATTTTGCGCAAACCAACCGATAAATGCTTATTGCGATTTTTTTTACCAGAAATACTGTAGGTAGAAGAATACGTATCGGCCTAAACTGAGGGAAAAAAAATATGTTTTATATATTTTTGGGGATATTTATTATAGAAAAAAGTAAAAAATATTGATTTTTTTTCAAAATTGTCGCTCTATTTTTGTTTATAGCGCAAAAAATAAAAACCGCAGAGGTGATCAAATAAATGAATATGGTACTACAGCGCTACTAATACTAATTAATCAAAGAAAAAATAAAAAACTAAATAATACCGCTGCAGACACAAAAAGGGTGTACAAAACCAATAATAGTGAGAAAATAGGTGTGTTGCGCTGATAATAACTTATTTCTGCGTACAAAATTATATAAGAAAGGAGACCCCCTAGTAAACTTAATACAAAAGGGATCACAAGTGCAAAATAGACAATATTAAATCATCCAGTGAAGTGCCAGTGAAGTGCTAGGAATGAATCCCTATTAAGATCAGCATGCAATCTTCATGGGCAACTGCAGCAAGTCAGTACAACCTCTGTCGCATGGGAAAAAAAGGGAGAGAGACACCACAGTCCAATATTCATGGGATAGTTCAAAGTATACAGACTTCACTCCCCTGTAACTTTTCACTTCAAGACAGTGCCGCTCATGTAAAAAAGAGAAAACACAAATATGGTGCAAATAACGTATAAATAGGAAGAAAAACCAATGCAATACAGCGATTGCACTCACGGAAGCCTCGATCACATTAGGCTCTGCTGTAAAGTATAACGAACGCCGCTCAGTGCTTAGACGATCTCCTCAGGTGGATGGTCGCGTCACTCGGCTCCTCCCCCACGCGTATCGTCACTAGACACGCGACTTATTCATGGGTTGCCATGTGACCATGTCAGCTGCCTTTTATGCAGACTGACCATGGAGGCAAGAGCGGAGGATAATCTTTCACATCATTGTCGGCTTACTTGTACAGCTTTGACAAAATAACAATGTGAACATCACAAGCCTTTAATATAGACATACAGCATTTAGAACTTTTAAAATACTAAAAAAATATATAATAATTAATCGATCGCCGATATAACAACAATCATTATTATCTCTAGTGTTCTGCCTCCAGTGGCCAAAAAACCAAAAAACAGGCAGATACCCATTTTTGCTTATAACAATGGGATAGAAATAGTATAGAAACAAAACCTTCAACCCCCCTAGTGGGCAATGGTAAATTTACATAAAATTACATAATAACAGTATATAGATATACTTAAAATATATAAAATTATTAAAAGGATTAAAATGTATAAATATTGGAACATAATCCGCTGCATGCCACCAATAACGGTCATTCTAATCTTAATCGATCCCCATATACAATATGAATAAATTACATTTCATAAACAGACAATAAATTAATAAGCCCAAAAATTAAAAATCTGCAATAAAACAATTGAGATCAAACTCAATGTTAAGGCCATTAGGGGCCAGAGTGACCATCTCGTGTATCCACCGAGATTCACACTTACTAAGCTCTCTAACTTTATGGCTTCCCCTCCAATGGGGTATGTACTTTTGAATGGCCCAGAATTTTAGACCTCTAGGGTCTTTATTATGACACTGCTCAAAATGTCTCGAAACATTATGTTCCACACAGCCCTTTTCAATATTTTGTACGTGCTCCCTGATTCGCTTCCACATTGGTCTTTTAGTCCGACCAACGTATTGTAATAAACAGGGGCACTGGAGTACATAGACAACTCCCTCAGTTCTGCATGTTATGAGATCTTTAATTTTGTATTCTTTTTTGGTTACATTCGATGAAAAACTTGAACATTTTTGGCCATTTTGTCCAGTCTTCCTACACGCAAAACAGCGTTTGCAAGGGAAGAATCCTTTTCCCTGCCAAAAAGTTAGCTTGTCGGCTTTATCTGGTGGGTCTGGGACACTTTTAGCCACCAGATCTCTTAATGTAGGGGCTCTTCGATATACCACTTTAGGTACAACAGGTAGTACACTTTGGAGTTGCCTATCGGATTTTAGAATCGGCCAATACTTTTTAAAATAGACTCAAGTTGTCTGTGTTGCACATTAAAATTCAAGATAATTGGCACTTCTGATTCTGCATTCACAGGCTTCTTTTTGTCTAAGATGAGGTTCTCCCTTGGGATATTTTGGACTTCCTTGATTTTTTCTTGAATAAATTCATCATTATAACCCTTTTGTATGAACTTAGTCCCTATAAGGTTGGCCTGATCCAAAAATGTGCTATTGCTTGTACAATTTCTCCTAATCCGAGTCATCTGTCCTTTTGGTATATTAATTAACCATGGATCGTAATGACAGCTATCTGTTGGAATGTAGCCATTACGATCCACTGGTTTAAAGAACGTTTTGGTACTAAATTTCTGATTTTCCAAAGAGATTTCCAAATCTAGAAACTGGATAGTCTTGTCACTGATCGTGTAAGTGAGTTTTATATTTTTCTCATTCTCATTCAACTTATCAAAAAATTGTTTTAATGAGACTTCATCACCTTTCCATACCACTATACAGTCATCTATAAACCTTTTATATACTACCAAGGATTCCGGTACATCAGCATATATTGCTGTCTCCTCCCATTCTGACATATAGATATTGGCGACACTCGGTGCATACTTTGCGCCCATAGCTATTCCGTTTAGCTGTCTAAAATAATCCGATTTGTGCCAGAAATAATTGTGCTGCAAACCATAAGCTAGGCTTCTTAAAATAAACCGCTTTTGCTTTGACACCAAATCACTGAAATTATTTAAAGCCCATTTGGACGCATCAATGGCCTCTTTATGATTGATCACTGTGTAGAGTGAGGCCACATCTGCTGTAGCCAGCAGGTAGGTATCACAAGTATCCATATTTACACTTTCCAAAATCTGTATGAGATGTTTTGTATCTCTCAAATATGCCCGGGTTTTGGGCACCAATGGTTGCATGAAACGATCCACGTATTCACCCAACCTGGAATTGATGGATTGAATTCCATTTATAATGGGTCGCCCAGGAGGTTTTTGAGCGTCTTTGTGTATCTTTGGTATTGTATATATAATAGGTACCCTACAGGAATCTGGTACCAAGTACTTGTATTCTTTCTTATTCAGGATACCTTTTTGTCTTCCTCTGTATACCAGATCACATAGTTCTTCTTTATACTCTCCTGTAGGGTTACCCCTAAGTTTAATGTACGTGTTGGTATCATTTAGTTGGTTGTCCAGTTCTTCATAGTAATACGTTCTTGATAGGACCACAATTGCACCCCCCTTATCTGCGGGTCTTATAATGATTTCCTTATTCTTCTCCAGTTCCTTTATCCCTTTATGTATGTTAGTAGGATCAGGTATTCGTTTGACCTTTAAGTTGTCCAAATCTTTCAGAACCATTTTACTAAAAACCTCTATATGGTGATTATCAGGCACCTGAGGGTTGAATAGGGATTTGTTCCTAAGGTTACTGTGTTGGACTATAACTTCATCTGTACTACTAAATACTTTATTAGCTTGATTCCTTATAGGCTGATTCAACATATATTTCTTGATGTTGAGTTTACGGACAAATTTCCGAACATCAACAAATACATCAAATTTATTTAAATTTCTTTTTGGGGCAAATTTCAAACCCTTATCTAGTGTTATTATTTCTGCCGGGGTAAGGTCAATTCCACTTAAATTATATATGCCATCTCCTAATGTACTTTTCGCCTTTTTGACCTTGTGTCCCCCTCTACATCCCCTCGTTCGTTGGGGCTTCGGATATGCTCCGTCTGTTCGTACCGGGGTGGAGTCTTGTCGCTCCGGTGATAATCTAAAAAAGAACGTGGATCTTCTTCATTTCTATAAGAGCTGAGTGGTTCATACCTATTTTGTGTATGCACCGGACTTCTCCTATTATCATAATAATTCGAGGGTACACCATTCTGCTGGTATTGCTGGGATGACCCTCCTTGTTGTTGATAATAAGGCATTGGTTGTTTATAGTAAACTTTTGGGTCTCTATATTCCTGATTATACTGTCTAGAATCCTGGTGGTAGTTTTGTTCATTACTCTGTTGATTATGGGTTTGCCCTTGGTTTTTATTCTTGTTTTTCCAATGGGTTTTTTTTGGGGATTTTGATTTTGGCTTTTGATTTCCCTTATTTTTCCACCAGGGTTTTGGGGTCCTGGGTCCATTATGATCATTTCTAGGGGCTCTATCATCAAAATGATCTCTTGAGGGCCCACCATAGTAAACCTCTGGCTGTCTCGTAGGCTCTGTATGTCTAGGATTGGGACCCCTTTCGGGGGACATAATCCGTACCCCCCTGTCAGGGGAGGAGGCTACTGAACCTCCATGATGTTCTCGCAGGTTCAGTTGCCATTTAAATACCTGGTGTATCTTATAATCATGTGTATCCCTCAGATATTTTCTTTTTTTCCTTTGCTTGATTTCCATATCCTTCTGTTCTAGAACTTTATTCAGTTGGTTAGTGAGTGTAACAAACGAGGGTGAATCTTTATGGCCCTCCAGTAGTGTTTTGCACTCCGCAATTTGTTTGTTAATATTGGACATCTTCCTCTGTTTACGTTTTAAAAGGAATTGCTGCACTTCCACACCTTTATTATTAAAGAATTGATACCATTCCTCAATAGAATCTTTGTCTATTAGGCCATCCATAATGGGAACATCCCATCTGAGTCTCCTAGGGACTATGTTTTCTTTAATATACTGGTCATGGGTAGTGAGATCCCACCACACACTCATCTTTTTTTCCATCAGGTGTCCAAATCTCCTAAAATTGGTATCTAGATCACCTGATTCGACTACGGGTTTAGTAGTAAAGACTTCCTTAAGATCTATTGTACGGTTTTCCATAAACTGAAAAATCTCCATAGTTGCTGCTGGTAGTGATAAAGTAAAGTGCAAATAAATGAATATGGTACTACAGCGCTACTAATACTAATTAATCAAAGAAAAAATAAAAAACTAAATAATACCGCTGCAGACACAAAAAGGGTGTACAAAACCAATAATAGTGAGAAAATAGGTGTGTTGCGCTGATAATAACTTATTTCTGCGTACAAAATTATATAAGAAAGGAGACCCCCTAGTAAACTTAATACAAAAGGGATCACAAGTGCAAAATAGACAATATTAAATCATCCAGTGAAGTGCCAGTGAAGTGCTAGGAATGAATCCCTATTAAGATCAGCATGCAATCTTCATGGGCAACTGCAGCAAGTCAGTACAACCTCTGTCGCATGGGAAAAAAAGGGAGAGAGACACCACAGTCCAATATTCATGGGATAGTTCAAAGTATACAGACTTCACTCCCCTGTAACTTTTCACTTCAAGACAGTGCCGCTCATGTAAAAAAGAGAAAACACAAATATGGTGCAAATAACGTATAAATAGGAAGAAAAACCAATGCAATACAGCGATTGCACTCACGGAAGCCTCGATCACATTAGGCTCTGCTGTAAAGTATAACGAACGCCGCTCAGTGCTTAGACGATCTCCTCAGGTGGATGGTCGCGTCACTCGGCTCCTCCCCCACGCGTATCGTCACTAGACACGCGACTTATTCATGGGTTGCCATGTGACCATGTCAGCTGCCTTTTATGCAGACTGACCATGGAGGCAAGAGCGGAGGATAATCTTTCACATCATTGTCGGCTTACTTGTACAGCTTTGACAAAATAACAATGTGAACATCACAAGCCTTTAATATAGACATACAGCATTTAGAACTTTTAAAATACTAAAAAAATATATAATAATTAATCGATCGCCGATATAACAACAATCATTATTATCTCTAGTGTTCTGCCTCCAGTGGCCAAAAAACCAAAAAACAGGCAGATACCCATTTTTGCTTATAACAATGGGATAGAAATAGTATAGAAACAAAACCTTCAACCCCCCTAGTGGGCAATGGTAAATTTACATAAAATTACATAATAACAGTATATAGATATACTTAAAATATATAAAATTATTAAAAGGATTAAAATGTATAAATATTGGAACATAATCCGCTGCATGCCACCAATAACGGTCATTCTAATCTTAATCGATCCCCATATACAATATGAATAAATTACATTTCATAAACAGACAATAAATTAATAAGCCCAAAAATTAAAAATCTGCAATAAAACAATTGAGATCAAACTCAATGTTAAGGCCATTAGGGGCCAGAGTGACCATCTCGTGTATCCACCGAGATTCACACTTACTAAGCTCTCTAACTTTATGGCTTCCCCTCCAATGGGGTATGTACTTTTGAATGGCCCAGAATTTTAGACCTCTAGGGTCTTTATTATGACACTGCTCAAAATGTCTCGAAACATTATGTTCCACACAGCCCTTTTCAATATTTTGTACGTGCTCCCTGATTCGCTTCCACATTGGTCTTTTAGTCCGACCAACGTATTGTAATAAACAGGGGCACTGGAGTACATAGACAACTCCCTCAGTTCTGCATGTTATGAGATCTTTAATTTTGTATTCTTTTTTGGTTACATTCGATGAAAAACTTGAACATTTTTGGCCATTTTGTCCAGTCTTCCTACACGCAAAACAGCGTTTGCAAGGGAAGAATCCTTTTCCCTGCCAAAAAGTTAGCTTGTCGGCTTTATCTGGTGGGTCTGGGACACTTTTAGCCACCAGATCTCTTAATGTAGGGGCTCTTCGATATACCACTTTAGGTACAACAGGTAGTACACTTTGGAGTTGCCTATCGGATTTTAGAATCGGCCAATACTTTTTAAAAATAGACTCAAGTTGTCTGTGTTGCACATTAAAATTCAAGATAATTGGCACTTCTGATTCTGCATTCACAGGCTTCTTTTTGTCTAAGATGAGGTTCTCCCTTGGGATATTTTGGACTTCCTTGATTTTTTCTTGAATAAATTCATCATTATAACCCTTTTGTATGAACTTAGTCCCTATAAGGTTGGCCTGATCCAAAAATGTGCTATTGCTTGTACAATTTCTCCTAATCCGAGTCATCTGTCCTTTTGGTATATTAATTAACCATGGATCGTAATGACAGCTATCTGTTGGAATGTAGCCATTACGATCCACTGGTTTAAAGAACGTTTTGGTACTAAATTTCTGATTTTCCAAAGAGATTTCCAAATCTAGAAACTGGATAGTCTTGTCACTGATCGTGTAAGTGAGTTTTATATTTTTCTCATTCTCATTCAACTTATCAAAAAATTGTTTTAATGAGACTTCATCACCTTTCCATACCACTATACAGTCATCTATAAACCTTTTATATACTACCAAGGATTCCGGTACATCAGCATATATTGCTGTCTCCTCCCATTCTGACATATAGATATTGGCGACACTCGGTGCATACTTTGCGCCCATAGCTATTCCGTTTAGCTGTCTAAAATAATCCGATTTGTGCCAGAAATAATTGTGCTGCAAACCATAAGCTAGGCTTCTTAAAATAAACCGCTTTTGCTTTGACACCAAATCACTGAAATTATTTAAAGCCCATTTGGACGCATCAATGGCCTCTTTATGATTGATCACTGTGTAGAGTGAGGCCACATCTGCTGTAGCCAGCAGGTAGGTATCACAAGTATCCATATTTACACTTTCCAAAATCTGTATGAGATGTTTTGTATCTCTCAAATATGCCCGGGTTTTGGGCACCAATGGTTGCATGAAACGATCCACGTATTCACCCAACCTGGAATTGATGGATTGAATTCCATTTATAATGGGTCGCCCAGGAGGTTTTTGAGCGTCTTTGTGTATCTTTGGTATTGTATATATAATAGGTACCCTACAGGAATCTGGTACCAAGTACTTGTATTCTTTCTTATTCAGGATACCTTTTTGTCTTCCTCTGTATACCAGATCACATAGTTCTTCTTTATACTCTCCTGTAGGGTTACCCCTAAGTTTAATGTACGTGTTGGTATCATTTAGTTGGTTGTCCAGTTCTTCATAGTAATACGTTCTTGATAGGACCACAATTGCACCCCCCTTATCTGCGGGTCTTATAATGATTTCCTTATTCTTCTCCAGTTCCTTTATCCCTTTATGTATGTTAGTAGGATCAGGTATTCGTTTGACCTTTAAGTTGTCCAAATCTTTCAGAACCATTTTACTAAAAACCTCTATATGGTGATTATCAGGCACCTGAGGGTTGAATAGGGATTTGTTCCTAAGGTTACTGTGTTGGACTATAACTTCATCTGTACTACTAAATACTTTATTAGCTTGATTCCTTATAGGCTGATTCAACATATATTTCTTGATGTTGAGTTTACGGACAAATTTCCGAACATCAACAAATACATCAAATTTATTTAAATTTCTTTTTGGGGCAAATTTCAAACCCTTATCTAGTGTTATTATTTCTGCCGGGGTAAGGTCAATTCCACTTAAATTATATATGCCATCTCCTAATGTACTTTTCGCCTTTTTGACCTTGTGTCCCCCTCTACATCCCCTCGTTCGTTGGGGCTTCGGATATGCTCCGTCTGTTCGTACCGGGGTGGAGTCTTGTCGCTCCGGTGATAATCTAAAAAAGAACGTGGATCTTCTTCATTTCTATAAGAGCTGAGTGGTTCATACCTATTTTGTGTATGCACCGGACTTCTCCTATTATCATAATAATTCGAGGGTACACCATTCTGCTGGTATTGCTGGGATGACCCTCCTTGTTGTTGATAATAAGGCATTGGTTGTTTATAGTAAACTTTTGGGTCTCTATATTCCTGATTATACTGTCTAGAATCCTGGTGGTAGTTTTGTTCATTACTCTGTTGATTATGGGTTTGCCCTTGGTTTTTATTCTTGTTTTTCCAATGGGTTTTTTTTTGGGGATTTTGATTTTGGCTTTTGATTTCCCTTATTTTTCCACCAGGGTTTTGGGGTCCTGTGACCAGTATATTAAAGAAAACATAGTCCCTAGGAGACTCAGATGGGATGTTCCCATTATGGATGGCCTAATAGACAAAGATTCTATTGAGGAATGGTATCAATTCTTTAATAATAAAGGTGTGGAAGTGCAGCAATTCCTTTTAAAACGTAAACAGAGGAAGATGTCCAATATTAACAAACAAATTGCGGAGTGCAAAACACTACTGGAGGGCCATAAAGATTCACCCTCGTTTGTTACACTCACTAACCAACTGAATAAAGTTCTAGAACAGAAGGATATGGAAATCAAGCAAAGGAAAAAAAGAAAATATCTGAGGGATACACATGATTATAAGATACACCAGGTATTTAAATGGCAACTGAACCTGCGAGAACATCATGGAGGTTCAGTAGCCTCCTCCCCTGACAGGGGGGTACGGATTATGTCCCCCGAAAGGGGTCCCAATCCTAGACATACAGAGCCTACGAGACAGCCAGAGGTTTACTATGGTGGGCCCTCAAGAGATCATTTTGATGATAGAGCCCCTAGAAATGATCATAATGGACCCAGGACCCCAAAACCCTGGTGGAAAAATAAGGGAAATCAAAAGCCAAAATCAAAATCCCCAAAAAAAACCCATTGGAAAAACAAGAATAAAAACCAAGGGCAAACCCATAATCAACAGAGTAATGAACAAAACTACCACCAGGATTCTAGACAGTATAATCAGGAATATAGAGACCCAAAAGTTTACTATAAACAACCAATGCCTTATTATCAACAACAAGGAGGGTCATCCCAGCAATACCAGCAGAATGGTGTACCCTCGAATTATTATGATAATAGGAGAAGTCCGGTGCATACACAAAATAGGTATGAACCACTCAGCTCTTATAGAAATGAAGAAGATCCACGTTCTTTTTTAGATTATCACCGGAGCGACAAGACTCCACCCCGGTACGAACAGACGGAGCATATCCGAAGCCCCAACGAACGAGGGGATGTAGAGGGGGACACAAGGTCAAAAAGGCGAAAAGTACATTAGGAGATGGCATATATAATTTAAGTGGAATTGACCTTACCCCGGCAGAAATAATAACACTAGATAAGGGTTTGAAATTTGCCCCAAAAAGAAATTTAAATAAATTTGATGTATTTGTTGATGTTCGGAAATTTGTCCGTAAACTCAACATCAAGAAATATATGTTGAATCAGCCTATAAGGAATCAAGCTAATAAAGTATTTAGTAGTACAGATGAAGTTATAGTCCAACACAGTAACCTTAGGAACAAATCCCTATTCAACCCTCAGGTGCCTGATAATCACCATATAGAGGTTTTTAGTAAAATGGTTCTGAAAGATTTGGACAACTTAAAGGTCAAACGAATACCTGATCCTACTAACATACATAAAGGGATAAAGGAACTGGAGAAGAATAAGGAAATCATTATAAGACCCGCAGATAAGGGGGGTGCAATTGTGGTCCTATCAAGAACGTATTACTATGAAGAACTGGACAACCAACTAAATGATACCAACACGTACATTAAACTTAGGGGTAACCCTACAGGAGAGTATAAAGAAGAACTATGTGATCTGGTATACAGAGGAAGACAAAAAGGTATCCTGAATAAGAAAGAATACAAGTACTTGGTACCAGATTCCTGTAGGGTACCTATTATATATACAATACCAAAGATACACAAAGACGCTCAAAAACCTCCTGGGCGACCCATTATAAATGGAATTCAATCCATCAATTCCAGGTTGGGTGAATACGTGGATCGTTTCATGCAACCATTGGTGCCCAAAACCCGGGCATATTTGAGAGATACAAAACATCTCATACAGATTTTGGAAAGTGTAAATATGGATACTTGTGATACCTACCTGCTGGCTACAGCAGATGTGGCCTCACTCTACACAGTGATCAATCATAAAGAGGCCATTGATGCGTCCAAATGGGCTTTAAATAATTTCAGTGATTTGGTGTCAAAGCAAAAGCGGTTTATTTTAAGAAGCCTAGCTTATGGTTTGCAGCACAATTATTTCTGGCACAAATCGGATTATTTTAGACAGCTAAACGGAATAGCTATGGGCGCAAAGTATGCACCGAGTGTCGCCAATATCTATATGTCAGAATGGGAGGAGACAGCAATATATGCTGATGTACCGGAATCCTTGGTAGTATATAAAAGGTTTATAGATGACTGTATAGTGGTATGGAAAGGTGATGAAGTCTCATTAAAACAATTTTTTGATAAGTTGAATGAGAATGAGAAAAATATAAAACTCACTTACACGATCAGTGACAAGACTATCCAGTTTCTAGATTTGGAAATCTCTTTGGAAAATCAGAAATTTAGTACCAAAACGTTCTTTAAACCAGTGGATCGTAATGGCTACATTCCAACAGATAGCTGTCATTACGATCCATGGTTAATTAATATACCAAAAGGACAGATGACTCGGATTAGGAGAAATTGTACAAGCAATAGCACATTTTTGGATCAGGCCAACCTTATAGGGACTAAGTTCATACAAAAGGGTTATAATGATGAATTTATTCAAGAAAAAATCAAGGAAGTCCAAAATATCCCAAGGGAGAACCTCATCTTAGACAAAAAGAAGCCTGTGAATGCAGAATCAGAAGTGCCAATTATCTTGAATTTTAATGTGCAACACAGACAACTTGAGTCTATTTTTAAAAAGTATTGGCCGATTCTAAAATCCGATAGGCAACTCCAAAGTGTACTACCTGTTGTACCTAAAGTGGTATATCGAAGAGCCCCTACATTAAGAGATCTGGTGGCTAAAAGTGTCCCAGACCCACCAGATAAAGCCGACAAGCTAACTTTTTGGCAGGGAAAAGGATTCTTCCCTTGCAAACGCTGTTTTGCGTGTAGGAAGACTGGACAAAATGGCCAAAAATGTTCAAGTTTTTCATCGAATGTAACCAAAAAAGAATACAAAATTAAAGATCTCATAACATGCAGAACTGAGGGAGTTGTCTATGTACTCCAGTGCCCCTGTTTATTACAATACGTTGGTCGGACTAAAAGACCAATGTGGAAGCGAATCAGGGAGCACGTACAAAATATTGAAAAGGGCTGTGTGGAACATAATGTTTCGAGACATTTTGAGCAGTGTCATAATAAAGACCCTAGAGGTCTAAAATTCTGGGCCATTCAAAAGTACATACCCCATTGGAGGGGAAGCCATAAAGTTAGAGAGCTTAGTAAGTGTGAATCTCGGTGGATACACGAGATGGTCACTCTGGCCCCTAATGGCCTTAACATTGAGTTTGATCTCAATTGTTTTATTGCAGATTTTTAATTTTTGGGCTTATTAATTTATTGTCTGTTTATGAAATGTAATTTATTCATATTGTATATGGGGATCGATTAAGATTAGAATGACCGTTATTGGTGGCATGCAGCGGATTATGTTCCAATATTTATACATTTTAATCCTTTTAATAATTTTATATATTTTAAGTATATCTATATACTGTTATTATGTAATTTTATGTAAATTTACCATTGCCCACTAGGGGGGTTGAAGGTTTTGTTTCTATACTATTTCTATCCCATTGTTATAAGCAAAAATGGGTATCTGCCTGTTTTTTGGTTTTTTGGCCACTGGAGGCAGAACACTAGAGATAATAATGATTGTTGTTATATCGGCGATCGATTAATTATTATATATTTTTTTAGTATTTTAAAAGTTCTAAATGCTGTATGTCTATATTAAAGGCTTGTGATGTTCACATTGTTATTTTGTCAAAGCTGTACAAGTAAGCCGACAATGATGTGAAAGATTATCCTCCGCTCTTGCCTCCATGGTCAGTCTGCATAAAAGGCAGCTGACATGGTCACATGGCAACCCATGAATAAGTCGCGTGTCTAGTGACGATACGCGTGGGGGAGGAGCCGAGTGACGCGACCATCCACCTGAGGAGATCGTCTAAGCACTGAGCGGCGTTCGTTATACTTTACAGCAGAGCCTAATGTGATCGAGGCTTCCGTGAGTGCAATCGCTGTATTGCATTGGTTTTTCTTCCTATTTATACGTTATTTGCACCATATTTGTGTTTTCTCTTTTTTACATGAGCGGCACTGTCTTGAAGTGAAAAGTTACAGGGGAGTGAAGTCTGTATACTTTGAACTATCCCATGAATATTGGACTGTGGTGTCTCTCTCCCTTTTTTTCCCATGCGACAGAGGTTGTACTGACTTGCTGCAGTTGCCCATGAAGATTGCATGCTGATCTTAATAGGGATTCATTCCTAGCACTTCACTGGCACTTCACTGGATGATTTAATATTGTCTATTTTGCACTTGTGATCCCTTTTGTATTAAGTTTACTAGGGGGTCTCCTTTCTTATATAATTTTGTACGCAGAAATAAGTTATTATCAGCGCAACACACCTATTTTCTCACTATTATTGGTTTTGTACACCCTTTTTGTGTCTGCAGCGGTATTATTTAGTTTTTTATTTTTTCTTTGATTAATTAGTATTAGTAGCGCTGTAGTACCATATTCATTTATTTGCACTTTACTTTATCACTACCAGCAGCAACTATGGAGATTTTTCAGTTTATGGAAAACCGTACAATAGATCTTAAGGAAGTCTTTACTACTAAACCCGTAGTCGAATCAGGTGATCTAGATACCAATTTTAGGAGATTTGGACACCTGATGGAAAAAAAGATGAGTGTGTGGTGGGATCTCACTACCCATGACCAGTATATTAAAGAAAACATAGTCCCTAGGAGACTCAGATGGGATGTTCCCATTATGGATGGCCTAATAGACAAAGATTCTATTGAGGAATGGTATCAATTCTTTAATAATAAAGGTGTGGAAGTGCAGCAATTCCTTTTAAAACGTAAACAGAGGAAGATGTCCAATATTAACAAACAAATTGCGGAGTGCAAAACACTACTGGAGGGCCATAAAGATTCACCCTCGTTTGTTACACTCACTAACCAACTGAATAAAGTTCTAGAACAGAAGGATATGGAAATCAAGCAAAGGAAAAAAAGAAAATATCTGAGGGATACACATGATTATAAGATACACCAGGTATTTAAATGGCAACTGAACCTGCGAGAACATCATGGAGGTTCAGTAGCCTCCTCCCCTGACAGGGGGGTACGGATTATGTCCCCCGAAAGGGGTCCCAATCCTAGACATACAGAGCCTACGAGACAGCCAGAGGTTTACTATGGTGGGCCCTCAAGAGATCATTTTGATGATAGAGCCCCTAGAAATGATCATAATGGACCCAGGACCCCAAAACCCTGGTGGAAAAATAAGGGAAATCAAAAGCCAAAATCAAAATCCCCAAAAAAAAACCCATTGGAAAAACAAGAATAAAAACCAAGGGCAAACCCATAATCAACAGAGTAATGAACAAAACTACCACCAGGATTCTAGACAGTATAATCAGGAATATAGAGACCCAAAAGTTTACTATAAACAACCAATGCCTTATTATCAACAACAAGGAGGGTCATCCCAGCAATACCAGCAGAATGGTGTACCCTCGAATTATTATGATAATAGGAGAAGTCCGGTGCATACACAAAATAGGTATGAACCACTCAGCTCTTATAGAAATGAAGAAGATCCACGTTCTTTTTTAGATTATCACCGGAGCGACAAGACTCCACCCCGGTACGAACAGACGGAGCATATCCGAAGCCCCAACGAACGAGGGGATGTAGAGGGGGACACAAGGTCAAAAAGGCGAAAAGTACATTAGGAGATGGCATATATAATTTAAGTGGAATTGACCTTACCCCGGCAGAAATAATAACACTAGATAAGGGTTTGAAATTTGCCCCAAAAAGAAATTTAAATAAATTTGATGTATTTGTTGATGTTCGGAAATTTGTCCGTAAACTCAACATCAAGAAATATATGTTGAATCAGCCTATAAGGAATCAAGCTAATAAAGTATTTAGTAGTACAGATGAAGTTATAGTCCAACACAGTAACCTTAGGAACAAATCCCTATTCAACCCTCAGGTGCCTGATAATCACCATATAGAGGTTTTTAGTAAAATGGTTCTGAAAGATTTGGACAACTTAAAGGTCAAACGAATACCTGATCCTACTAACATACATAAAGGGATAAAGGAACTGGAGAAGAATAAGGAAATCATTATAAGACCCGCAGATAAGGGGGGTGCAATTGTGGTCCTATCAAGAACGTATTACTATGAAGAACTGGACAACCAACTAAATGATACCAACACGTACATTAAACTTAGGGGTAACCCTACAGGAGAGTATAAAGAAGAACTATGTGATCTGGTATACAGAGGAAGACAAAAAGGTATCCTGAATAAGAAAGAATACAAGTACTTGGTACCAGATTCCTGTAGGGTACCTATTATATATACAATACCAAAGATACACAAAGACGCTCAAAAACCTCCTGGGCGACCCATTATAAATGGAATTCAATCCATCAATTCCAGGTTGGGTGAATACGTGGATCGTTTCATGCAACCATTGGTGCCCAAAACCCGGGCATATTTGAGAGATACAAAACATCTCATACAGATTTTGGAAAGTGTAAATATGGATACTTGTGATACCTACCTGCTGGCTACAGCAGATGTGGCCTCACTCTACACAGTGATCAATCATAAAGAGGCCATTGATGCGTCCAAATGGGCTTTAAATAATTTCAGTGATTTGGTGTCAAAGCAAAAGCGGTTTATTTTAAGAAGCCTAGCTTATGGTTTGCAGCACAATTATTTCTGGCACAAATCGGATTATTTTAGACAGCTAAACGGAATAGCTATGGGCGCAAAGTATGCACCGAGTGTCGCCAATATCTATATGTCAGAATGGGAGGAGACAGCAATATATGCTGATGTACCGGAATCCTTGGTAGTATATAAAAGGTTTATAGATGACTGTATAGTGGTATGGAAAGGTGATGAAGTCTCATTAAAACAATTTTTTGATAAGTTGAATGAGAATGAGAAAAATATAAAACTCACTTACACGATCAGTGACAAGACTATCCAGTTTCTAGATTTGGAAATCTCTTTGGAAAATCAGAAATTTAGTACCAAAACGTTCTTTAAACCAGTGGATCGTAATGGCTACATTCCAACAGATAGCTGTCATTACGATCCATGGTTAATTAATATACCAAAAGGACAGATGACTCGGATTAGGAGAAATTGTACAAGCAATAGCACATTTTTGGATCAGGCCAACCTTATAGGGACTAAGTTCATACAAAAGGGTTATAATGATGAATTTATTCAAGAAAAAATCAAGGAAGTCCAAAATATCCCAAGGGAGAACCTCATCTTAGACAAAAAGAAGCCTGTGAATGCAGAATCAGAAGTGCCAATTATCTTGAATTTTAATGTGCAACACAGACAACTTGAGTCTATTTTTAAAAAGTATTGGCCGATTCTAAAATCCGATAGGCAACTCCAAAGTGTACTACCTGTTGTACCTAAAGTGGTATATCGAAGAGCCCCTACATTAAGAGATCTGGTGGCTAAAAGTGTCCCAGACCCACCAGATAAAGCCGACAAGCTAACTTTTTGGCAGGGAAAAGGATTCTTCCCTTGCAAACGCTGTTTTGCGTGTAGGAAGACTGGACAAAATGGCCAAAAATGTTCAAGTTTTTCATCGAATGTAACCAAAAAAGAATACAAAATTAAAGATCTCATAACATGCAGAACTGAGGGAGTTGTCTATGTACTCCAGTGCCCCTGTTTATTACAATACGTTGGTC
This sequence comes from Rana temporaria, assembly GCF_905171775.1. NCBI lineage: Eukaryota > Metazoa > Chordata > Amphibia > Anura > Ranidae > Rana > Rana temporaria. The sequence goes on along the minus strand of NC_053492.1, from coordinate 455,591,791 downwards.
GGACTAAAAGACCAATGTGGAAGCGAATCAGGGAGCACGTACAAAATATTGAAAAGGGCTGTGTGGAACATAATGTTTCGAGACATTTTGAGCAGTGTCATAATAAAGACCCTAGAGGTCTAAAATTCTGGGCCATTCAAAAGTACATACCCCATTGGAGGGGAAGCCATAAAGTTAGAGAGCTTAGTAAGTGTGAATCTCGGTGGATACACGAGATGGTCACTCTGGCCCCTAATGGCCTTAACATTGAGTTTGATCTCAATTGTTTTATTGCAGATTTTTAATTTTTGGGCTTATTAATTTATTGTCTGTTTATGAAATGTAATTTATTCATATTGTATATGGGGATCGATTAAGATTAGAATGACCGTTATTGGTGGCATGCAGCGGATTATGTTCCAATATTTATACATTTTAATCCTTTTAATAATTTTATATATTTTAAGTATATCTATATACTGTTATTATGTAATTTTATGTAAATTTACCATTGCCCACTAGGGGGGTTGAAGGTTTTGTTTCTATACTATTTCTATCCCATTGTTATAAGCAAAAATGGGTATCTGCCTGTTTTTTGGTTTTTTGGCCACTGGAGGCAGAACACTAGAGATAATAATGATTGTTGTTATATCGGCGATCGATTAATTATTATATATTTTTTTAGTATTTTAAAAGTTCTAAATGCTGTATGTCTATATTAAAGGCTTGTGATGTTCACATTGTTATTTTGTCAAAGCTGTACAAGTAAGCCGACAATGATGTGAAAGATTATCCTCCGCTCTTGCCTCCATGGTCAGTCTGCATAAAAGGCAGCTGACATGGTCACATGGCAACCCATGAATAAGTCGCGTGTCTAGTGACGATACGCGTGGGGGAGGAGCCGAGTGACGCGACCATCCACCTGAGGAGATCGTCTAAGCACTGAGCGGCGTTCGTTATACTTTACAGCAGAGCCTAATGTGATCGAGGCTTCCGTGAGTGCAATCGCTGTATTGCATTGGTTTTTCTTCCTATTTATACGTTATTTGCACCATATTTGTGTTTTCTCTTTTTTACATGAGCGGCACTGTCTTGAAGTGAAAAGTTACAGGGGAGTGAAGTCTGTATACTTTGAACTATCCCATGAATATTGGACTGTGGTGTCTCTCTCCCTTTTTTTCCCATGCGACAGAGGTTGTACTGACTTGCTGCAGTTGCCCATGAAGATTGCATGCTGATCTTAATAGGGATTCATTCCTAGCACTTCACTGGCACTTCACTGGATGATTTAATATTGTCTATTTTGCACTTGTGATCCCTTTTGTATTAAGTTTACTAGGGGGTCTCCTTTCTTATATAATTTTGTACGCAGAAATAAGTTATTATCAGCGCAACACACCTATTTTCTCACTATCAGAGGTGATCAAATACCACCAAAAGAAAGCTCTATTTGTGTGAAAAAAAGTACGCCAATTTTGTTTGGGAGCCACGTCGCACGACCGCACGACCGCGCAATCGTCAGTTGAAACCAGTAATTTCACTGAGTATATGTAAGGGTTTACAAGGACTGTTTGTTACAAGGGACCTGTTGGTGCAAAGATTGGCACATTTTATGTGGTATGTTATGAGAAAAGGGGTTTATTACACTTGTCCTTTCAACTCTCACTTAGTATGACCCATTGTGAACTCCACTGGAAAGGCGCACATTCTGTTCATGGTCATTTGGAGTGCTGACTTTCCACTCTCAGTGCTGTCATACCGGAAGCTCATAGCCTGTCTAAGCAATAACTCTGGCATCTTGCAGCTTGCACTGTCCCCCTTAGCAGCTCACCTGAGCAGCAGGGAGTGAATGAGGTGTAAGTATGTGTGTCAGGATCTGGGTCACCTTCTAGTGGCACTGTGCTTCCCAGAGTGGAAAGGTGTAGTTCCAGTGTCCAACATTGGGTGTCTTCCAGCAACTAGCAGTTGCCAGTCATCAGTCTCCACATGATGCTGGTTGCTGGGAGGGTATTTAAGCTTTCCTCTGCTAGTACACATCACGTCAGTGTTTTGCCTTGCTTTGCTGTGCTACAGTAAAGCCGTGTACACACGATCAGTCCATCCGATGAGAATGGTCTGATGGACCGTTGTCATTGGTTAACCGATGAAGCTGACTGATGGTCCGTCGCGCCTACACACCATCGGTTAAAAAAATTATTGTGTCAGAATGCGGTGACGTAAAACACAACGACGTGCTGAAAAAAATGAAGTTCAATGCTTCCAAGCATGCGTCGACTCGATTCTGAGCATGCGTGGATTTTTAACCGATGGTTGTGCCTACTAACGATCGGTTTTGACATATCGGTTAGGAATCCATCGGTTAAATTTAAAGCAAGTTGGCTTTTTTTTAACCGATGGTTAAATAACCTATGGGGCCCACACACGATCGGTTTTGACCGATGAAAACGGTCCATCAGACCGTTGCCCTTTGTTTAACCTATCGTTTCTACGAGGCCTAAGTCAGATGCTGCATGCCATTTATCCTGCTCCTGATCTTGATCTCGACCATGCATCTTGTACCCTGTACCAGTGGCGGCCCATCCATAAGGGGCGCAGCCCCCCTAATCCATGCACCCAGCCCCTAATCTACATGCAGGGCACCGGACGCATGACTTGTTTTTTTTTCTTCTTTAAAGCACATGATTAGAGCCAGAGGCTCTAATTGGCTTTAAAAATGGTGGGCTCGGGGCGTAGAGCACTGCACCCTGAGCCAACCCAGTTGTATGACAATAGAAAATTAATATTTGCTATTGTCTTCCTGATTCTCCTCCTGGCCAATCAGGAAGCGACTCCTGAGACCCAATTGGCCAGGGAGTCTTAGTACTCCCTGGCCAATCAGGTCTCAGGACACACTTCCTAGTTCTTACTTCTTCCTGCCTCCTAAGGTAAAGTCCATCACCCGCGGGCGTGGCCGCTGCCTTCCCCTTCGTCTTTCCGGGGAGGGAGGTCATCACCAGTTTGATGCCCCCCCCAAATATTTAGCACCAGCCACCACTGCCCTGTACTCTATTGCCTTATATCTGCTCCCCTTGTTCCTGATCCCAGTCCTGGTTACCCCTTTCCTCAGGGCTCGAGTCCTGCGGGAATGCGTGGGGACGGCGTCCCTGCACTTTTTTTACAGCAGGGACGCCGTTCCCTTTGCAGGAATCGAGCAGAAGAGTTGTGTCAGGCAGCGGCGCAGTGTGATTTCTGGAAACATGAAAGAGCAGATAGTCGGGGGGCGGGGGGGGGGGGCTTTTTCATGTTTCCAGAAATCACTTGGCCCCCCTCCAGCAGGGCGCTCTTCTATGTATACTGTCCAGCAATCCCCCCTCTCTGCTCTCCGACTTCTCCCAAGTCCCGCCCCTCCTGTGTGCTACATCCAATCCAATCTCCCAAGCAGCTTCAGTGCTTTACACTTCTCCCGAGTCCCGTCCCTCCTGTGTGCTCGACTGTGAAGAAGGGGAGGTGAGCGGGAAGATTAAAAACAAGCATCCGCACTAACAAACTGCTGCATGAACCAGTGAGCCAGCCCCTGGGTACCATTCCAAGTGAGAGAGCATGTTCACCAACCAGACCCTGCTCCCTCTCTCTCTCCTCTCTCTGACCCCCCTCCTTCTCTCTGACCCCCCCTCTCTCTCTGACCCCCCCCCCCTCTCTCTGACCCCCCTCTGTCTCTCTGACCCCCCTTTTTCTCTGACCCTTCCTCTCTCTCTCTGACTCCCCTCTCTCTCTCTCTCTCTCTCTCTCTCTCTCTCTCACTCCCTCACATCTCTCTCTAACCCCCCTCTCTCTCTCTGACCCCTCTGATTTTGCATGGAAATTTGGCGTTTTACATTGTAGGCCTGTAATTCTTAGGAATAACTCACTTAAATCTTTCCAAACAAGAGTCTAGTAGGCATCCCGGGTATGATAAAGTTTGAAACACAAAATTATAAATTATTTAAAAAATAACTATAAATAATTATAACAAATAATTATGTAATTATAATCAAAATTATTCAATAATGTAATCAAATCAAAAACACTGTCGCTGTCATTATTTTTATTGTTTGATGATGAATTTCCCCACAAATCGCTATCGCTTTTTGGTTGCTATGGACAATCTCCAGTTTCCAGACAGAAAGAACAGTTTTTATTATATAAAACTGCATGTAGAACACTGGACAGACCACTAGGGACAAAGGGGGTGTGTATTTATTTCATACAGTACTGTAATCTGTAAGATTACAGTATATGTACTATGTATTTACTTTTTTGATTTTGGCGCCAATCTCTGCCCCCGTGCATTGTAAGGTCGCAGGGAACGGAGCTCGGTAGCACACAGGCACTGTGTGAATCGAGCGAGGAGGACACAGCTCGATCACACAGCGGGGAGGCATCGCAGGATCCAGGGACAAGATAAGTAACTCTGCCGGCCTGAATACTGTGATGCTATCCAGAGTCTGGCTCGGGGATACCGCTAATGGTACAGGATTTCCACCCCGAGCCAGACTCGGGAATACCACCAGGGGGGTTAAACTGGTCCAACACCCCTAAGGAGTGTGTGATCATGCTGGCCTTGGTTCATAGTGGTCCTGGACAAAATGTCACACACCATTTCATGTAATAAAAATAGAAATTGATGCACCACACCACTACTGAGAGACCAGATACAATGATTTAGCCTATTTGGATTGTTGTCAATGAAGCCCTGATAAAGGGGGCACCTCCTAGTAGTGGTGTCACAGTCAAGGGTCAGGTTTGGAAACCAGTAGCTATAGCAGTAGAGAGGCTCCCACCAACCAACAGGACAAGTAAACAGGGAAGCAGGTCACTCTGGCAGATGACTCTGGGATAGGGTTGACACCTGTCCGGGTGAATCTGAGGAAGGGGGCTTGTACCCTGAAACACGCAAGCCTCTCAATTGTGTAGCACTAGAACAGAAGACATGGCCTGCGGCTGGAGTTATTTTTCCCACAAGCCTGTTGTTATCCATGTTTTAAGTATAATATCGTTTACGATTTTTAATAAATGCTCAGATAGCAAGGATAATTTGCCACAAATTTGTGGCAGTGTTGAATCGTGAGTCTGTTAACTTGCTGCACATTTTCACTGGCAAGTTGTACCCGCGATCGGTCCTCCGGAGCTGAAGAACGGGGAGAGGTGTATGTAAACACACCTTCCCTGTTCTTCGTTGTGGCAGTGTCATTGATCGTGTGTTCCCTGATATAAGGAAACACGATCAATGATGTCACACATCCAGCCCCGCCCCCCTATAGTTAGAAACACATATGAGGTCACACTTAACCCCTTCAGCGCCCCCTAGTGGTTAACTCCCAAAGTTCAATTGTCATTTTTACAGTAAACAATGCATTTTTTTAGCATCTTTTGCTGTGAAATGACAATGGTCCTAAAAATGTGTCAAAATTGTCCAATGTGTCTGCTATAATGTCACGGTCACGAAAAAAATCGCTGATCGCCGCCATTAGTGGTAAAAAAAAAAATATTAATAAAAATGTTCTATTTTGTAAACGCTATAAATTTTATTCGATAAACGCTTATTGCAATTTTTTTTACCAAAAATAGGTAGAAGAATACATATCGGCCTAAACTGAGAAAAAAATATGTTTTTTTTATATCTTTTTTTGGGATATTTATTAGAGCAAAAAGTAAAAAATATTGAATTTTTTTTCAAAATTGTCGCTATATTTTTGTTTATAGCGCAAAAAATAAAAACCGCAGAGGTGATCAAATACCACCAAAAGAAAGCTCTATTTGTGAGAAAAAAAGGACGCCAATTTTGGATGGAAACCACATTGCACGACCGCGCAATTGTCAGTTTAAACAACGCAGTGCCGAATCGCAAAAACTGGCCAGGTCCTTTACCTGTATAAAGGTCCGGGTCTTAAGTGGTTAAACTAATCTGAAATAAGGAAAAAATAAAAAGGGACGGAATTCGAATTTCAATTATTTTCAAATACTTTTCGAATTCAAATAGTTTTCAAATTCGAAAACTTAAAATAAAATAGAATAAATTAGAATAAAATAGAATAGAAAATAAAGGAATATAATAGAATTAAAAAAAAATTCTGTTCTCTTCCTTTATTTTCTATTCTATTTATTTTCTTTGGAAATTGGAAACCTATTCTAATCAATCCGAATTCGAATTAGAAAAATTTGAATCGATTTGAAAACAAATAAACAAAATAAATTCTGAAAACAAATGAAAAAAATGAAATAGAAACAAAACAATTTTTTTTCGTTCTGCACATGTCTATTGCCAAGATATTACATGAAGTTCCTTGGTCTAAATGCTGGATGGTTTGGATTTTTTCTGTCTATGCAACCAGGAAAAAACAGGGATGACTAACTCAAAATAGTCTGGGGCAGATCCTCTAAGAAATTACGCCGGCGTATCTATTGATACGCCGTGTAATTTCAAATTTTGTGCGTCGTATCTTTGTTTTGGTATCCACCAAACAAGATACAACGGCATCTGTGTTAGATCCGACAGGAGTACGCCTTAGTACGCTGTCGGATCTAAGATGCAATTTTCCGGCGGCCGATGGGTGGCGTTCACGTCATAATCCGCGTCGCGTATGCAAATTATCTTTTTCCGACGATCCACGAACGTACGAGCGGCCGTCGCATTCTTTTACGTAGTTTCCGTTTGGCTTTTTCCGGCGTATAGTTAAAGCTGCTATCTGGTGGCGTACTCAATGTTAAGTATGGCCGTCGTTCCCGCGTATATTTTTGAAAATTTTACGTCGTTTGCGTAAGTCGTCCGTGAATGGGGCTGGACGCCATTTACGTTCATGACGCAAACACTGACGTCCTTGCGACGTCATTTGGAGCAATGCACCCTGGGAGTTTTGACGGACGGGGCATGCGCAGTTCGTTCGGCGCGGGGACGCGCTTCATTTAAATGAAACACGCCCCCTACTCGTCGCATTTGAATTCCGCGCCCTTACGCCGCGAGAGATACACTACGCCGTCGTAACTTATGGCGCAAATTCTTTCAGGATTCAAAGATTTGCAAAGTAAGTTACAGAGGCGTAGCGTATCTCACATACGCTGCGCCCACGCAAATGTATGTGGATATGCCCCTCTGAGTGTAATTTCATAAGTCATTTGGTAAGCAGAAGTGTTGCTATATGTGTGTTAAAAAAAAAAAAGCATGCGTTTTGCTGTTTGGCTGGAGTCGCCCTGAGCTTGTTGTAACCCTTGTTAAGCATGACAACAGACATGCTTTATGTCGAGTTATTTTCAGTGAAAAGAGCCATATGGTAAAATGAGCACTTTGTGACAAAGAGAACAACTCCCCGGTGTCTTTAAACGAGCTGCAGCTGATGTGCTTCAAATGAAAACGTTACAGTGAGTTTCTTTGGGGGCCAACATTAGATTGATCCTGACGCTCTCTGCTCAGCTTGGACACACACAGCCGGTTAGGCAGCTGCCAATCATGCGGAGGGTAATTGTATTTTAATGAGGCAGCGAGATCCATGGATTACTTGGACATGCTGCTTGATTTACTGAACAGTTCTGATAGTCAGCAGGCCACTAACCTTTTATCATTGTGTCAACAAAGACTGCTAAGACAGCAGCTTGGCAATATCTCAGATAAATAAAAAATCAATGCGTTCAATATTGAGGAACCAATGATTCCCCCGACTCTGCATTTTAATTACTTGGGTTACTGTTTGATTAAAGATTTAAAGCAAGCTTAATGAATTGATGCATAAGGAAATCTACAATTTCTTGATCATACATCACGGGACACAGAGCCTTAAAGTGGATGTAAACCCCCTCCCCCCTTTTTTTTGTTAATGTCACAATGTAGAGTATAAGATTTCCTAGCATCTGTGCCCAGTCTTGCCACACAGAGTTAATCCAGCTCTGAGCAATCCTCTTTTATTGTTCAGTGAAAATTAACAGACTTCCAGATAAAACCCTGTCTAAATAAAAAGTCCATTCCTCTTTCCTTGCTTTGAGTGACAGGTTATTTACATACCTAGCTTGGACATGTTTATCATATGATATGTTATGTTTATCATTATATGAGGTGACCCACAGTATAAGGGCCCTTTCACACGGGCCGGATCAGTAATGATCCGCCTCCGTGTGTCCGTACAGCTCAGCGGGGATCCTCCGTAAAATCCCTTCTGAGCTGGCAGCTGACAGGGTGGTCCCCGCACACTGTGCAGGGACCGCCCTGTCTTTCCTCCGCTCTCCCCTATGGGGAATCGGATGAACACGGACTGTATGTCCGTTTTTTATCCGATCCGAAAATGCGGATCTTTGCGGAGGAGGACAAATTACGGGTGTCAGCGGATGTTCATCCACTGACACCCGTAATCACATAGGGACCCATGTATGTCCCGTTGATCTGCCGTGCTGGTTCCAGCTATCGTGGAAGTTCCAGCGCATGCGCAAGCTGATGTGCTGAGATGGTTCCAGCTATCGGAAAAGTTCCTTCAAGGACTGCGCAGGCGCAAACTTGCTGACGGAAATCCCCGAACCGCGGCCAGCATCCAGGGCGACGTGGATTTCGAGGTAAGTGGCCAGTCGGCCTCACGTCCTCGCTGCGCTCAGACGGCTCGCTCCGCTCGCTCGGCCTCCTGGCTCTTTTTTTAACATCCTCCAATCCACGGGGATGTTAAAGAATGAGCCTGGATGCCGGGCGAGGTTCGGAGATTTCCGTCAGGAAGTTTGCGCCTGCGCAGTCAGTGAAGGAACTTCCCCGTTAGGGGAACATTGAGGACAAGTCACCGTTTTCATCCGCAACGGACGGATGAAAATACGGACATACGGTCCGTACGTGTGAAAGGGCCCTAAAAAGTGAGAAATCCACCCCTTCACCACATAACACATCCTGGTAATACAGTGATACCTCGGTTCACGAACGCTTCTGTTCACGAACAACTCGGTTCACGAACAGAAAAGTTCATAAAAATATGCTCCGGTTCACGAACTCCGCCTCGGTTCACGAACAGGAGCCGCGGCCATTTTAATGCTATTTCCAGGCTCTCACATGGTCGTGACTTCCTGTAGGAAGACCGTGGAGAGAAGAAGACACACAGAAAGAAGTACTGTGAGTACTCTGCAAACATTTTAAGTGATGTTTGGATTTTTGGTGTGTTTTTTAGCACATACAGTACTGTACTGTACTACAGTACTGTAAGTGCGGAGCAGCAATGAAGGTGACAAGAACAGCAATGCAGGTGACAATGTGCAAAGTGGAAATGCAAGTGACAATGTGCAAAGTGGAAATGCAGGTGACAATGTGCAAAGTGGAAATGCAAGTGACAATGTGCAAAGTGGAAATGCAAGTGACAATGTGCAAAGTGGAAATGCAAGTGACAATGTGCAAAGTGGAAATGCAGGTGACAATGTGCAAAGTGGAAATGCAGGTGACAATGTGCAAAGTGGAAATGCAAGTGATAATGTGCAAAGTGGAAATGCAGGTGACAAGAATGTGCAGCGCAAGCATGGTGGCAAAAAGAAAGTGCAGAGCAGTAGTAAAGGTGACAGCAAGGTTGTGAAGAAAATATACATTACTATACTGTACTAATGTGTCTTGTAATTTGTTTCATATTTTTGTGCTTCAAAAACCCCCAAAAAAAGGTCAGCACGAATTAATCGGATTTACATTGAACCCTATGGGAAAATGTGCCTCGGTTCGCGACCAATTCGGTTCGCGACCAGAGTCAGTTCACGAATTAAGTTCGTGAACCGAGGTATCACTGTACACAATGAACTGTGAATCACCTCATATTATGATAAACATAACATAACATATGATAAACATGTCCAAGCTAGATATGTAAATAACCTGTCACTCAAAGCAAGGAGAGAGGAAAGGACTTTTTATTTAGACAGGGTTTTATCTGGAAGTCTGTTAATTTTCACTGAACAATAAAATCCACTTCAATTACTTAATGGGTTATGTAGTCACCACAGGTGATTGGAAACTGGTTAACCCAATTAGAATTGAGTTCCTCCCCTATATAACCCCTCCCAAATGGAGAGTGCCTCCGTTTTTTCGCCAGTGTTAAGGTGGTTGGTCAAATTCAACATGTGCTAAGAAGAAAAATGCATTTTTGATGGTCTGGTTGCAGAGACCGAGGAGCTATAACCGGATCCATTTCTCGGGCTGATATCAAAGGCCTAAGATGGTTGGTACCCGGGCCTTGTGTAAGAAGAAACAAGGTTTGCCTGTAATGTCTCTCTGCGGAGGTCTGGGCTCTGGGATCCAGACTTTGGTGTACTAATACATCCGTGGCATGAAACATTTCTGGCAGAGTCTTCTACAGGTCCAGGTATGAGGTTTTCTCTAATAAAACCCTATGTAAACCTGAAGGTTGGCACAACTTGCCTGCCGTGATGGGTGAAAGCTAAAAAAACTACTTTGGGTAGCTTTCCTGCAGTGTGAATCAGGTAAGAAGGAGATAATTTGTATTTGTTTTTCATTTATGTAACTCTGAAAATGTCTTAGATCTCTGTGATCAAATTCACCTTAACCATTTACGGACCGCCCGCCGTCGTTATACGTCGCTACTTTGAAGAGGAGTACCGTTGTTATGGGAGCAGCTAGCTACCATAACCCGGTATCCTCTTCAAGAGCGGGCCGTCCTCTTTCAGATAAAAGTGGTCTCTTTGGCAGATATGCCGCAAGATCACTTTTATCAGCGGCGGGAGAGGGCTCAAAGAGTGAGCCAATAAGGAGAGAGTGGGGGGCGGGGCCATACTGAGCTCCATTCACAGGAGTGTGGCTCGGGTGCCCCCTTAGCACGTGGCTCTCCTAGGGGCACTCAGCAAGGGGGGGGGAGCCAAGAGTTCCACTGGGGGCCAAAAAAGAGGAGAATCGGGGCTGCACTGTACAAAGCCATTGAACAGAGCAGGTAAGAATTAGAACTAAATTATAACTAATTCAAGGGGAAGCAGAGGACGTAGGATTATAGCGGTGCCCAAGTAACTCAATACAAATTACTATAAAAATGTAACAAAATGTACTACATATTAATTTATACATATAAATTAATATGTAGTAAAATTTGCAATATTTTTATGGTAATGTGTATTGAGTTACTTGGGCACCATTATAATCCCACGTCCTCTGCTTCCCCTTGAATTTACTTTTTGGGATGAGGTGCCTTATCTAATGAGGACATATCAGCCACTACCTTTCTCTTAAATTATAACTAAATTTAACTATTAAACCCAAAAGCAAATATTCATTATATGGCAGCTTGCTAATTCTTAGATGTGATAACTACATTTTTTTCCTTTTTTTCTGTCTTCTATTTTCATTTGGTAATCCAGCCAGCAAGTCTGTTGTCTTCCACAGCACAAACTCTCCAGCAGAATGCATCAGTTTACCCTGATCTCCATCCTGAAACATCCCCCACAGCAGCCGGCAGAAAATAAAAGGAGGAAAGCATGAAGCATTGCATGGGGGGGGGGGGGGCAGGGGAGCACACAAGGTGGTAGGCAGCAGAGATAAGTTACTGCTTAAATACTTCAAGCATTTGCATTACCATCATGATTAATCTCTGTAATGTGTGTAATCACTGACGTAGCGTCAGGGGTTGCGGGTGTTGCAATCTGACTCCATGCTTCAGTGCAGCCTCCCTGTCACATTCTGTTTTTACACCTGGACAGGAGGGGAAGCAGGGGCGGCATATACTGGAACCAATCCCTGCCATTTTTCTCCTGCAGCTACTGAATGCCAGCAGGAGAGAGAAGAGGAGGCGCTGGCATTCAGCAGCTGCAGGGGAAAAATGGAAGTGATCAGTCCCTGTATATACCACCCCTGCCGCTCCTCCTGTCCAGGTGTAAAACTGAATATGACAGAAAAGCTGCACTAAAGCATGGGGCCAGATTGAGACCACTGTGACCCCTAACGCTACGCCGGTGATTACACACATTACAGAGATTATTCATGATGGCTGTGCAAATGCTTGAGGGTATTTAAGCAGCAATTTGTTTATATAAATAGACCCCCAAGATTCATAAGAATACACATGTCTTTTGTATTTAGACAACAATGCTTATTCCAGAGTTCAGCTTTAATCCTGTCAGCCACAGTGGTGAAATTATGCTAAGTGTGTGTTTAAACAAAGATCTCACATATAATAAATCACTGGAGGAAACACGTCTAGCTCAGGTGTTTCTCTCAACTTAAAAAAAAAATGAATAATATAATATGGCATTTGTAAATCAACATACAGTAGACTTGATGCTCAAAGGTGCGGGAATCACTATCCGCGTGCTAAAATTGTAATTTCGAGCATTACATCACTCATAACAATAATGCTGGAAGGAAAAAAAATCAGGCATTATCAACACCTGGAATTTTTCAAAGGGAAAGTTTGACGTGTTAAGCAATTATTTTACCCTTCTGGTTATAACACCTGACATTTTTTTTACAGGTGAAATAGTTGGTTTGGGGTGTTATAATCACATAAGTGTTGCATCTGCTAAAAGCAGATCCCGGCTTTAGCTTTTCACCTGCTAGAAGAATGACCCCCATGGGCTTCTGTCACATTAAAGAAGCCCCGCTGCACTTTCATTTATATTAAAAATTATTTACTGCAGAGATTTCAATCCTTGATGAGATATTTATGCACTTTTTCAGAGGCAGCAATTAATTCAATTATATATTTCTGTTCATTGGGGGGAAAAATATTTCTAATTGCAACAAGCATCTGGATCTGTCGTGGTCTCTTGTATTCCCCTATCAGAAGGGAGAAGAAGGGCAGAACTAGGGGCCAATCAGTTGTGCATCATAATCGTGCATCTCTGCTGACAGAAGGATAGAGCAGAAAGATGACTGCAAAAGGGCTCATTCACATATGCAGTGCTCTCTGAACAGTGATCTGTGTTTGGATCGCTCTTCTGGGAGTATTTGACAGGTGGTGAGGAGGTGTTGTATCACATCCTTTCTGCCTGCTTTAAGCCCTTGAGTATGCCACAAACACTTGCAGAGTTGCCCAATTTGTGTTTAGCAGGCGCTGAAGCCACCAAAAAAAAGGGCAGGTGGTACAATTCCTACCGTAGACACAAAATTTCTAACTCTGATTTTCTAAGATTAAAAGTCAGAATTCTAGGTTTAAAAGTTAGAATTCTGAGTTTCAGCCTAGGTTCACACTGCTGCGAATTCAAAATCGCGGTAAAATGCGCGATTTTAGTGCGATTTCGCCGTGATTTTGCCGTGATTTCGGCCGCAATTTAATGTAAATCGCGGCCCGAAATCGCAAAAAGTAGTACAGGAACTACTTTTTGAAATCGCAGATGCGGCGTCGCACTGATTAGGACAGTGGCATTGCCGACAATTGCCGCCGATTTGAGATGCAATTTGACATGTCAAATCGCATCTCAAATCGTTCCAAATCGTACCCAGTGTGAACCAGGGCTGAAATTTTAAAAAGAATTTTAAAAATGAAAAATCTGAATTTTGAGATAAAAAATCTGAATTATGAATTTTAATCTCTAATTTCTAAGATATAAAGTCAAAATTCTGGGTTTCAGAGTCAAAATTCTCAGCTTCAAAGTCAAATTCCTGATATTAAGCCTAAATGCAGGCTTGAAATTGCGCGAGTGCAGCTGAACTCGTACAATTTCAATCTGGCATTTCAGTCCGACTTTGGGGGGCGATTTGAGAGACATCTGTGCGGGTTCCTGCAAAGATGTCTAATGAAATCGCCCCCAAAGTCACCAAAAGTAGTGCAGAAACTACTGGGCAGGAAGGGGGTGAAAATGCCCAGTATTGAAGCTGTTAAATATGAGTTGCCTGTACATACTTTACTATTAAATTATTTTAAACTTCTACACCCAGAGGCGCCTCTCCCCTTGTGTTTTATTCTGCAGATTGTTGGAACATGGTTTTTCTTCCCCACTGATAGCAGACCTGCATGTAGGATCCCCCATTACCTTTTCTCCCCTTGTCCATGGACTTCCTATACTTTTACTAACTTTTCCCAACTTTTCCTTTTACTAAACACATATTCTAACATGGATTTTTTACCTCACTAAATCTGTTTTTTTCCCCCCAGTTTCATGTTATTTTGCATTGTAGGATAGTTATTGCTTCATTTTTTTGCACATTTACTTGCATATTGTGGGACACTAGGCATCACTTATCACCTGGCCAATAACATTGAAGCATGGTGCTGGCAGGATCATGCTGTGGGGATGTTTTTTAGTGACAGGAAATGGGAGACTAGTCAGGATTGAAGGAAAGATGAATGTAGCAATCTACAGGGACATCCTTGATAAAAACCTGCACAAGAGCGCTCTGATCCTCAAACAGGGGACAAAGGTTCATCTTCCAACAGGACAATGACCCTAAGCACACAGCCAAGATAACAAATGAGTGCCTACAGGACAACTATGTGAATGTCCTTGAGTGGCCCAACCACAGCCAGAGCCCAGACTTGAACCCGATTGAACATCTCTGGGGAGATCTAAACATGGCTGTGCACCGACACTCCCCATCCAATCCGATGGAGCTTGAGAGGTCCTGCAAAGAAGAATTGGAGAAAATGCCCACAAAGAGATGTGCCAAGCTTGTAGCATCATATGCAAAGACTTGAGGCTGTAATTGGTGCCAAAGGTGCTTCAGCAAAGTATTGAGCAAAGGCTGTGATACTTATGTAGCGCTACCCTTGGAGGAGCCGCTGATTAGATTTGGGATCGGCGTGTTTAAGTTACCTCTATACTGTGTCTAGGGGTGATGGTAGTGCTGAGAGCAATAATAGAGTGTCCAGGACTGTTGGTTGACGTTTTCAAATGCTTTATTTTCCCGGTCAAACACGACCAACATGTAAACTTGAGGTAGACAGGATAGGTTGGTGAAGGAAAAGCAACTTCAGAGTATCAGGCTATGGATAGTAAAGGCAGTCCTGCCCTCTGTAATTTGTATTCGTCTACGTCGCCACTCCAGCCGGAGTGGGTAAAAGTGCCCCCGGACAAACCTCTCTCACAGGCCTGGCAGCCAGAGCGCCACTTAGAATTTCTGGGAGATACAAGTCTCTGCCACCGACTTGGCTCTAATTAAATCAAGATGTTAGGTGAGACCTCTGCCACAGGCCTAGTGCTGAAATTGTGAATGATAGAGCGAATCCTCCCAGTATGTATTTTGGGGTTACCGACTGACAGGTTGAATGTGACCTGTCAATGTCCGGTGACCCAGATCCCCGATGGTTCGTTCAAGCCTTGTTGGATCACCTGCCTCCGGGTTCTCCTCAGACCGATCCCCCACCGAACAGCACCCAGCTTGGGATCTTCTCAATAGAAGTGGGGACCCAGTAAGTCACTGGGGCCCCTTTGCAGCATCGGTTGCTCTGGGCTATGAGAGTCCAGAGTCAGGAACTCCGCGTAGCACGAGACCCCGGCCTGGTAGGCCATAGTGGTGGGGCCCGTGATGTGCGCACACCCTAAAGGTGGGTGCCGCACCTGGAACCAGGAACCCACGAAGAACCCCGAACAGCGGCCACCGCCACAGAAATACCCCTCCCCAGCATGCCCCGCGAGGGAAAACTCCTCCAATTGGCTGCTGGGAAGAAGCAGCTCCGCCTGGACCCCTCTGGCTCCACCTGCCGCTCAGAGATGAGACTGCATCTCTGGGGCACAGACTGACCCACAGGACAATCCAGATTTGGCGACAGCCAAATTTGTCAAATCAAAGAATGAGAGCAACATAACTCTCTCATTCTCCCACTAAATTTGAATATAGCACCTGTACGAAAGTACACAGGCGCTACACTTATGTAGATGTGTTTTTTTTAATAAATTGGCATAGATTTCAAACAAACTTCCCTTCACGTTGTCATTATGGGGTATTGTTTGTAGACTTTTGAGGAAAATAATAATTTAATCCATTTTGGAATAAGGCTGTAACATAACAAAATGTGGAAAAAGTGAAGCACTGTGAATAATTTCCGGATGCACTGTATGTGTGGCTACTATGGAAGAAAAGTCTTCTAAATGCTTTCGGAATTTTCCATATTCTTTTTTTAGGCTTTGCTGTTCTTTATGTATAGAGTTTAATGTAAATTATTCCCTAATGCTCAGTGATATGGTGAAAGTGTTAATTAGTTTATTTTGGATTTCCAGTATCTCTTTTATAAACACTGTTTTGTTTTTCCATTAGAAGTTGTCATTTATTTAGCAATGCAAAAGTACAGCTTGCATAAACCAAAAAAAAAGAAACTTTTTATTTTAAAGCTCAGTCTGAGAAAAAAAGCGATAATGAGAAAAAATAACGTTTTTGAAACTTACATTGTTTATAAAGCTGAAAAAAGACGCAGGTCCATCAAATTCAACCTAGTTTTATATGTGTGCATGATGCTTATTCTCTAATAGCCCCGTATATTCTTCATTATAGGGAAGACATCCAAAAGTGTTTTAACCACTTGGTATCGGGGCCATTGTACTATGACGGCCACAAGGTGGCAACACAATGCCGGGAGGACATCTATTGACGTCCTCGGCTCCTCCATCCTGTCAGGGAGAGGAGACCGATGCTGTGTCCCTTGTACATAGGGACACAGATCGGTCACCTCCCCCAGTCAGTCCCCTCCCCCCACAGTAAGAATCACTCCTAGGGAACACATGTATCCCCTTCCTCGCCCCCTAGTGTTAATCCCTTTCCTGCCAGTCACATTTATACAGTAATCAGTGCATATTTATAGCACTGATCGCTGTATAAATGTGAATGGTTCCAAAAATGTGTCAAAAGTGTCCGATGTGTCCGCCATAATGTCGCAGTCCCAATAAAAATCACAGATCGCCGCCATTACTAGTAAAAAAAAATAATAAAAATATGTCATAATTCTGTACTCCTATTTTGTAGGTGCTATAACTTTTGCGCAAACCAATCACTATACGCTTGTTGCGATTTTTTTTTTAACCAAAAATATGTAAAAAAATACGTATCGACCTAAACTGAGAATTTTTTTTTTAATATTTTCTTAATGGGATATTTATTATAGCAAAAAGTAAAAAATATTGTGTTTTTTTTTCAAAATTTTCCGTATTTTTTGTTTATAGCGCAAAAAATAAAAACCGCAGAGATGATCAAATACCACCAAAAGAAAGCTCTATTTGTGGGGAAAAAAGGACGTTAATTTTGTTTGGGAGCCACGTCGCCCGAAAGCGCAAGTGGTTAAAGTTGTCAACACTCTTGGCTAATATCACTTTCTGGGGGAGGACGTTCTGCATTTTTACTGCTCTAAGTGTAAAGAACCCTCAATGTAAGGTTAAACTTCGATATGAAATGTATTATTTGTAGGTTGCATTATGTTAATAGATTGTATTGTTTGTATTAGTCAATATGTTGTAATTCACGAAGTGGGTCCTGAAGAAGCCCAATCTGAGCAAAACGTGTCAATCTATCACTACTGCCTACTAGGGCTGAGCCTTAACACCCCCCGGTTCAGTTCGCAGCAGAACATGAGAACAGGCAAAACATTTGGTCGAACACGCGAACACCGTTAAAGTCTATGGGACAAGTACATGAAAAATCAAAAGTGCTAATTTTAAAGGCTAATATGCAAGTTATTGTCATAAAAAGTATTTGGGGACCCGGGGCCAGATTCATGTAGGTGAGCGGCGGCGTAACGTATCGTAGATACGTTACACCGCCGCAAGTTTTCATCGCAAGTGCCTGATTCACAGAGCACTTGCGATGAAAACTACGCTGGCGGCCACAGTGCGCAATTCCCGTCGTGCTTTGCGCGCTGTGACGTAATTTTTTCGAACGGCGACGCGTGTAGCGTAATTCCGGATTCCCGGACGGCTTACGCAAACGACGTTCATTTTTAAATTTCCATGCGGGAACGACGGCTATACTTTAGACAGCAATACGTTTGCTGACTAAAGTTAGGGCACCCAAAACGACGACTAACTTTGCGACGGGAAACTAGACTAGCGGCGACGTAGCGAACGCGAAAATCCGTCGTGGCTCGCCGTAACTCCTAATTTGCATACCCGACGCTGGTTTACGACGCAAACTCCCCCCAGCGGCGGCCGCGGTACTGCATCCTAAGATCCAACAGTGTAAAACAATTACACCTGTCGGATCTTATGGATATCTATGCGTAACTGATTCTATGAATCAGTCGCATAGATAGAAACAGAGATACAACGGCGTATCAGGAAATACGCCGTCGTATCCCTTTTGTGAATCTGGCCCCCGGGTCCTGCCCCAGGGGACATTCATCAATGCAAAAAAAGTTTTAAAAACTAAGGTTTTTTGGGGAGCAGCGATTTTAATAATGCTTAAAGTGAAGCTGTGTCTATATTATGCCTGTAAAGTAGTGCGGAAAAAAAAGTAATTTAAAACTACTCGCAGCTATAATGAATTGTCGGGTCCCGGCAATACAGATAAAAGTCATTGAAAAAAAACAGTATTGGTTCCCCCTTAGTCCATTACCGGTCCCTTTGGGTCTGGTATGAATATTAAGGGTAACCCCGAACCAAAATTAAAAAAAATAAATGTGTGAGGGTCCCCCCTAAATTCCATATCAGGCCCTTCAGGTCTGGTATGGATATTAAGGGGAACCCTGCGCCATTAAAAAAATATGGCGTGAGGTTCCCCCCAAAAATACATACCAGACCCTTATCCGAGCACGCAACCTGGCAGGCCTTGGGAAAAGTGAGGGGGAAGAGAGAGCGCCCCCCCTCCTGAACCATACCAGGCCACATGCCCTCAACATGGGGAGAATGTCCCGATGTTGATGGGGACAAGGGACTCATCCCCACAACCCTTGCCCAGTGGTTGTGGGGGTCTGCGGGCGGGGGGCTTATCGGAATCTGGAAGCCCCATTTAACAAAGGGGAACTCCAGATCCCAGCCCCCCGTGTGAATTGGTAACGGGGTACATTGTATCTTAGAGGTGCCTTTCTTCTTGTTGTTACAGTGTACCGCAACCTTTTCACAAAAAAAGTGTCAAAATGTTAAAAACCACAGGAGACAGCATGGGACAAGTCCTTTATTAAAAAAAGAGAAAATAAAGATTCCAACGATGTAATTCAGTCTCGAGCGATACAGAGAAAAAAAAACAAGTTTCCCGTGATGCGTCAGAGTGGGCGGGGTCCCCCTTACACGTCACTGAAAAACCCCGGCCTTTCTCCTTGCATCGGGGGGCGGGGTCATCCATGCACGTGATGGGTGGCCCCGTCCTCAGCTATAAAAGAGCTGTGACAGCGGGAGAGCGTCATTTGGCCAGGTACCTCCTAAGGAGGCAGTATCGTTCGTAGTGGCGGGGCTTTTTTTTCCCTCTGTACTGCTCAAAACTGGATTACATCGTTGGAATATTTTTTTTTTCTTTTTAATAAATAAATTGTCCCTAGCTGTCTCCTGTGGTTTTTAACATTTTCCAGATTCCGATAAGCCCCCCGCCTGCAGACCCCCGCAACCACCGGGCAAGGGTTGTAGGGATGAGGCCCTTATTCCCATCAACATAGGGACATCTTCCCCATGTTGAGGGCATGTGGCCTGGTACGGTTCAGGAGGGGGGCGCTCTCTCATTCCCCCTCTTTTCCTGCAGCCTGCCAGGTTACGTGCTCGGATAAGGGTCTGGTATGGATTTTTGGGGGGAACCTCACACCTTTTTTTTTATTTTGGTGTGGGGCTTCCCTTAAAATCCATACCAGACCTGAAGGGCCTGATATGGAATTTGGGGGGGACCCCCACACATGTTTTTTTTTTATTTTGGTTTGGAGTTCCCCTTAATACTCATACCAGAAGGGCCTGGTAATGGACTAAGGGGGAACCAATGCTGTTTTTTTTCAATGACTTTGATATGTATTGCCGGGACCCGACAATTCATTATAGCCGCGAGTTGTTTCAAATGACTTTTTTTCCTTTAGAAATTTCATTTTTCGCAGAGACTTTTCTAAGCACGGGCAACATGCTCTACTTTACAGGCATGCTATAGACACCCCCAGGTACAAAATTTAAAGGAATATTTCACTTTTATTGTTTCACTTTAAGCATTATTAACCACTTCGTTACTGAGCCTGTTTTTCAGATTCAGTGTTTACGAGACTAAAACAGTTTTTTTTGCTAGAATATTACTTAAAACCCCCAAACATTATATATATATTTTTTCTAACACCCTAGAGAATAAAATGGCAGTCATTGCAATACTTTTTGTCACACCGTATTTGCGCATCGGTCTTACAAGCGCACTTTTTTTGGAAAAAATTCACTTTTTTAAATTAAAAAATAAGACAACAATAAATTTGGCCCAATTTTTTTATATATTGTGAAAGATAATGTTACGCCGAGTAAAATGATACCCAACATGTCATGCTTAAAAATTGCGCCCGCTCGTGGCATGGCGTCAAACTTTTACCCTTAAAAATCTTGATAGGCGACGTTTAAAAAATTCTACAGGTTGCATTTTTTGAGTTACAGAGTAGGCCTAAGGCTAAAATTATTGCTCTCGCTCTAACGATCGCGGCGATACCTCACTTGTGTGGTTTGAATACCGTTTTCATATGTCGGCGCTACTCGCGTATACGTTCGCTTCTACGCGTGAGCTCGTCGGGACGGGGCGTTTTAAAAAATTTTTTTTTTGCTTTTCGCATTTATTTTTAGTTATTTTACAATTTTTAACACTGAAATAAAAAAAAATAAAAAAATTATCACTTTTATTCCTATTACAAGGAATGTAAACATCCCTTGTAATAGAAAAAAGCATGACAGGTCCTCTTAAATATGAGATCTGGGGTCAAAAAGACCTCAGATCTCAAAATTTTGGAAATGTCATTTTTTCAAATGACAAAAAAAAAATGTCTCTTTAAGAGGCTGGGCGGGACTGACGTTTTGACGTCACTACCGCCCAGCAGAGCTATGGGGGATGGGCGAAGGAGATTTTTCCTTCAGTCTCGTCCCAGCTAAGCTGCCGGATGGTCGCGATCCCCTCCGCCGCTACCGACGGCTCCGGTAAGCGGCGGAGGGCGCGGGACAGCGGCGGGAGGGGGGGGGCCCCCTCGCCCGCCACCGATAACGGCGATCTCGTGGCGAATCCGCCGCGGAGACCGCCGTTATCGTGTACAGGACCGTCGGCACTAAAGATGCATACCTCAGTTGTGGCAGCAGCTGCTGCCGTTACTGAGATATCCATCTTTAAAAACAGGACGTATTTTGACTATGGGCTGGAAACCAAGTGGTTAAAATCACTGCTCACAAAAAAACTGCAGTTTTTAAAACTTTTTTTTGCATTGATACATGTCCCCTGGGGCAGGACCCGGGTCCCCAAACACTTTTTATGGCAATAACTTGCATATTAACCTTTAAAATTAGCAGTTTTGATTTCTTCCATAGACTTTTAAAGGGTGTTCCACTGCTTTTCAAATTTGCCGCGAGCACCCCAAATTGTTCGCTGTTTGGAAAACGGGCGAACAGCCAATGTTTGAGTTGAACTCGACTCGAACATAAAGCTCATCCCTACTGCCTATAGGGTTGCCACCTCATCCCTTTAAACCCAAACACATAGTAATTACACAGGTTCTGGGGCTAATTTAATGTCGATAAGGCACCAAGTGAGTTTAATTAGCACCTTAAAGTGGAGTTCCACCCATAAATATAACATTACATCAGTAGTTTTAAAAAAATGTCATTAGTCCTTTGCAAATTTTTTTTTTTTTTTTTTTAGATGCCTTCAAAGTGTTGTTGCTAGGCAGAATAGTTAATCTTCCCACTTCCTGCACCTAGGTGCTTAAGCTTCCCAACCTACACCGCACAGACTCCTGGGAATGTAGTGGGTGTAACTTTCCAGGAGTCTGTGCACTCCCCAGTCTCAAAGAATTATGTGACTTGGACAGCACAGGTGCTGAAACCTGATCTGACACTGATTGTGCAGCACTGAGCATGTGCGAGATCTGCAAGGCTGAAATCCAGGAAGTCATACAGTCTGGCTTCATGATGCCCACACTTAAGATGGCCCCAGTCAATTTCTATTTTATAACATGTCTAAATGCTGTAACAACCTAACAAAACGGACCTTAGTTTACAGACTAACTTTACTAGAATACATTAAGCTTGTGTATTACAGGGGTATTTATATTTAAAAAGTGAAATTGTGGCCGGAACTCCGCTTTAATCAGCCAGAGAACCTGTGTAATTAATATGTTTTCGGTTTTAAAGGGATGAGGTGGCAACCCTAACTGCCTACTATGCTGGTTGTATAGCAAACCTGGCAGCATCTATTATATGATTTTAATTGTACTTACAGATTTTATTTGTGTTCAATAAATATGTCATCTTTGGCTGCCTAACAAATCCCTGGCTTTTTTGCACCGTTGGCTGCAATATACATCCCTGGCCTCTCCACATCGTGCCAGCAGTCTATCACAGCGGTATATATTGGGCTCTTCACCATCCGTTGCACAGCATCTGCTTTTTTCCAACTGGGAGAACAAGTGTTTTACCTGGGAAGACGATCTCCTCTCTTTCTCCCCTACAGCACCTGTTTGATTAATGGTATGTGTTTTCAGCCTCTCAAGTCACATCTATGTGGGATTATAGCAAAACGTGATTGATACATATACAGTCCAGTCTGTATACACAGGAACCTTTTTATCGTTTTTAAGTTTGTTGTTGGACCAATAAACAAACATTATGGGGCAGATTCACAGAGCAAGTACCCCGGCGTATCTACTGATACGCCGGCGTACTTTCAAATTTCCTGCGCCGTATCTTTAGTTTGAATCCTCAAACCAAGATACGACGGCTTTTGGGTAAGATCCGACAGGCGTACGGCTTCGTACGCCTTCGGATCTTAGATGCAATACTTCGGCGCCCGCTGGGTGGAGTTTGCGTCGTTTTCAGCGTCGGGTATGCAAATTAGCTATTTCCGACGATCCACACGGTCGTCGCATTCTCTTACGTCGTCTCTAGTCGGATTTTTCCGGCGTATAGTTAAAGCTGCTATTTTGCGGCGTATAGATAGACTTGCCGTGTTAAAGTATGGCCGTCGTTCCCGCGTCGAAATTTTTTTTTTTTTGCGTAAGTCGTCCGTGAATAGGGATGGACGTAAGTCACGTCGAAGTTCTAAAAATTACGTTGTTGCGACGTCATTTCGCGCAAAGCACGGTGGGAAATTTCGATACGGAGCATGCACAGTTCAATCGGCGCGGGGACGTGCTCCATTTACATGAATCATGCCCCCTACCCGCCCAATTTGAAATACGCGCCGAGAGATACACTACGCCACCGTAACTTACGGCGTGAAATCTTCCTGGATTGGACTTAGAGCCAGGTAAGATACGCCGGCGTAGCGTATCTCTGATCCGCTGCGCCTGGGCAATTCTCTGTGAATCTGCCCCTATATATATATTTTTTTTAGCAGAGACCCTAGGGAATAAAATGGCAGTTTTTGCAACTTTTAATGTCACACGGTACTTGCGCAGCTAGGGCCAGATTCACAAAGAGATACGACGGTGTATCTACAGATACACCATCGTATCTCTGACTTACACTGGTCCTATCTATGCGCCTGATTCATAGAATCAGATACGCATAGATAGGACTAAGATCTGACAGTGTTACACTGTGTTACACTGTCGGATCTTTTTTTCAATTTAAAAATGGCGCCGGGGGCGTTCCCGCTGATTTACGATAAATAATATGTAAATCAGCGAGATACGCAAATTCACGAACGTACGCGGACCCGTCGCAGTGTTCTTACGTCGTTTCCGTAG
This sequence comes from Rana temporaria, assembly GCF_905171775.1. NCBI lineage: Eukaryota > Metazoa > Chordata > Amphibia > Anura > Ranidae > Rana > Rana temporaria. The sequence goes on along the minus strand of NC_053492.1, from coordinate 455,568,098 downwards.
CGGTTTTTAGCAGGCGCAGCCAATGTTAAGTATAGCTGGCGTTCCCGCGTCGAATTTGAATTTTCCAACGTCGTTTGCGTACGCCGATTCACGAACGCGCGCGTCGCAAGTCCCGCTCACGTCGAAACCACTGACGTCCTAGTGACGTCAGTGGGAGCAATGCACGCCGGGAAATTCCCCGGACGGCGCATGCGCATTTAAATCGGCGCGGGAACGCGCCTGATTTAAATAGTACACTCCCCTAGCCGCGGAATTTGAATTCCGCCGGGGGATTTAGGATCCGCCGTCGCATGTTTGGAGGTAAGTGGTTTGTGAATTAGCCAGTTGCCTCCTAAACTTGCGGGAGCGGATCTTAATTCACGTAGATCGAGCGGATCTATAGATCCGCTGAGCTACATGAATCTGGCCCATAGTTTTTAAAAAGTGTCAAGAATAAAAAAAAAAAACTGTAAAGTTAGCCCAATTTTTTTATATAATGGGAAAGATGATGTTACGCTGAGTAAATATATACCCAACATGTCATGCTTTAAATTGCACACACTCGTGGAATGGTACCAAAAAAAATTGGTATTTAAAAAAAATCTCCATAGGCAGCGCTTTCATTTTTTTCACAGGTTACCTGTTTGGAGTTACAGAGGAGGTCGAAAGAATTATTTCTCTCGCTCTAACATTCACAGTGATACCTCACATGTGTGGTTTGAATGCCGTTTACAGATGTGACCTATGCATGCGTTCTCTTCTGTGCACGAGCCGCAAGCACGATTTGCTTGCCTTCTGGTAAGCACACACTCTGTGTGGTAGAGGTGCACACGTCTGTTGTGGTGTTTTCCAAAATCGTTCACCAATTTAAAGCGGATGTCCACCAAAAAAAAAAAATAACATTTAAAGCCAGCAGCTACAAATACTGCAGCTGCTGACTTTTAATATTAGGACACTTACCTGTCCTGGAGTCCAGCGCCGTCGGCAGCAGAGGACGAGCGATCGCTCGTCACTCTGCTGCCCCCACCGCCATCCTCAGTGAGGGAACCAGGAAGTGAAGCGCTCCGGCTTCACTGCCCGGTTCCCTACGGCGCATGCGCGAGTCGCGCTGCGCCGTGCTGACTGGTTCCCGTTGTGTTCTGGGCGCTGTGTGTTTCCCAGAACACAACAGGGGGGGGACAACTGGATCTGACGTCCTGCCTGCAGTCTACCCGCAGACTGTGTGGCCGGAAGTGGGTGCAAATACCTGTCTTTAGACCCCCCTGAGAGGTGTCGAATGTGACACCGTATGGGGGAGGGTTTCCGATGAGCGGAAGTTCCACTTTAGGGTGGAGCTCCGCTTTAAATATCAAGCAACATTTCTATTCATTGTTTATGGACTGGTCATTTACAATATTTTGAGTTTATATGCATTTTAAGCGTTTTAAATACTCACGTATATATAATTACTAGCGCAGCACCTCTCTTATGTTTCTCTGTTATTATGGTGTATATTTTTCCTAGAGCTTGCTGCTTTTTTTGTCACTTGTTTTAAGTAGCACAGTTTTCCCCCTTTTCTACAGAATAAAAGAACAGCAAAAAATAGAATAGAAAAAAAGTGACAGAATAGAAATAAAATAATGGAGTAAAGCAGAGCAAAATAGAATAGAAAATAAAATAACAAAATAATAGAAAATAGAATAGAAAATAAAGGAATAGAATAGAATAGAAAAGAGAGAATATAACTATGAGCTATGACTAAGCATTGTACAACAATGTGAAACGCGTCAGCTATATCATCCCACCGTTTGCTGTTTCTCTGTTTGTGCAGTGTTTTTTTACTGGATTAAAGGCTTTTACTGTTTTTTACATTTATCGGAGTGCGGCTGTCCATACCTTTTTGCTTCCATTTATGCTTCGTGCATCGCCTGCACCCATTGGATTTTTCTGAGTCCACACTCACCACCGAGGTGCACTCATCTGGAGCGGCGGTCTCTTTCCCCTAGAGAATATAACTATCTTATGAAATTCAAATTTCTAATAGAATACATTTGAATTAGAATAGAATATAATATAAAATAATAGAATAAACAATTAGAAAATAATACAATATAACAGAAAGAATATAGCAATATAACTGTTGTCCGAAATACGAATTTTGAATAGAATAAATTCGAATTTCGAATAAAATAAAATAAAAGTAGAATAGAAAGAATCTAAAGATCTTCTGAAAATCGAATTTCAAAGGCATTCAAATGGAATCCAATTTGAATTTGAATGGAATTTCAAGAATTTCAATTGATTCGAATTTGAATAAACAAAACAAATTCCGAAAACAAATTAAACAAATGAAACTAATTTAAAGTGGATGTAAACCCAAAATTTGTATTTATTTTTTTGATGTCACAATGTAGAGAATAAGATTTCCTATCATCTGTGCCCAGTTTTGCCACACAGAGTTAATCCAGCTCTGAGCAATCCTCTTTTATTGTTTAGTGAAAATTAACAGACTTCCAGATAAAAACCTGTCTAAATAAAAAGTCCTTTCCTCTCTCCTTGCTTTGAGTGACAGGTTATTTACATATCTAGCTTGGACATGTTTATCGTATGTTATGTTATGTTTATCATAATATGAGGTGATCCACAGTTCATTGTATATTACCAGGATGTGTTATGTGGGGGAGGGGTAGATTTCTCGCTTTTTATACTGTGGATCACCTCATAATAAGATACACATAACCAGAGCTTTTTTTCTCAGAAAATAGGTGCAGGAACTCAACCACGACCCCGTTCAGATTTCACAAACAGTAGAAGGGTCTTAAAGGGGCATTAAATACCAGGATTGCATTACATACAGAGTGCAGAGCTCAGGGGGGTTACACACAGAGTGCAGAGCTGTCACTTGTAAACACAGAAACCAGACTTCTGTGTTTACAAGTGATTGTGGTGAGCGGGCACCAAAGGGTCTGAGCCAAAGGTGGTGGAACTGAGTTCCCCCTGAAAAAAAGCCCTGCACATAACATAACATATGATAAACATGTCCAAGCTAGATATGTAAATAACCTGTCACTCAAAGCAAGGAGAGAGGAAAGGACTTTTTATTTAGACAGGTTTTTATTTGGAAGTCTGTTAATTTCCACTGAACAATAAAAGAGGATTGCTCAGAGCTGGAATAACTCTGTGTGGCAAGACTGGGCACAGATGGTAGGAAATCTTATACTCTACATTGTGACATCAAAAAATTGTTTACATCCACTTTAACTAAACAAATGTATGTAAATAACGAAAACAAAACAATTTTTTTCTTTCTGCACATGTCTAGTAATTATGATTGTTGCTCTTCGCTGAATTCAGCTTTCCTGAGGATTGATGACCAAAACTGAAGTGTTTTCAGGATGAGGGTGAACCAGTGTTTTGTAAAGGGGAAGAATTATTGATTTATCTTTGGAATGTGCGCCCCTTACAATACATTGCAGTATTTTTAGCTTTGTTAGCTGAGGCTTGTCATTGAATGCTATTGCCAAGTCTGTGATTTACGAGCGCCCCCCCGATCCATCTCTATCACTAATCCCCCCAGAGGAACCCCTTCTAATGAGTGATTTGCATGTGTATTTTTGGCACCCAGGTGCATACATTTACATTTCTCAATATTGAACCTCATCTGCCATGCTTTATATAGACTTAAATAATGTCTGTCATTGTGTCTATTTAAATGACAGTAATTCATATTTCATTGCTCCCTTGTAATCCATTTTAAACCAGGGGGTCTAACTGTCAGCCTTGTGATGCCTTGTGGGACTTGTAGTTTCGCAACAGCTGGAGGGCCGCCAGTTTAAGACCCCTGTTTTAAACACATATAGGTAGATTCAGAAAGAGTTAGGCCGGCTTATCAGTAGATAAGGCGACCTAACTCAGAATCAACGCCGACTTATGTTTAAGTGTATTCTCAATCAGAGATACGCTTAAACATATCTAAGTTACGACGGCTTGCGCCATCCTATCTTAGATTGCAATATTTCGGATGGCCGCTAGGTGGCGCTTCCATTGCGGTCGGCGTAGAATATGCAAATCAGTAGATACGCCAATTCACGAACGTACGCCCGGCCGCCGCAGTACATTTACGCCGTTTACGTTAGAGATAGGCCGCCTAAAGTTAGAGCTAGGCACTAGTGGAATAGTAATGTCAAGTATGGCCGCCGTTCCCGCGTCGAAATTCGAATTTTTTACGTCGTTTGCGTAAGTCGTCCGTGAATCGGGATTTACGTAGTTTACGTCCACGTCGAAATCAATAGGCCCGTGCGGCGTACTTGGCCGCAATGCACATTGGGAAATGTAGGCGCCCGGCGCATGCGCAGTTAATAAAAAAAGGCAAAAACGTAAGGTCAAGCCTCATCAACATAAAACACGCCCCCTTACACACATTTTAATTAGGCGCCCTTACGCCCGCCCGCTTTAGGCTACGCCGCCGTAACTTAGCAGGCAAGTATATTGTGAATCATGTACTTGCCTAGCTAACTTACGGCGGCGTAGCCTAAACACGCTAAGCTACGCCGCTGCAAGTTTAGGCCAATGTGTCTGAATCTAGCTAATATAGCCAGATTCAGAGAGAGTTACGCCAGCGTATCAGTAGATACGCCGTCGTAACTCTGAATCTGCGCCGTCCTAAATTTAAGTGTATTCTTAAATTGAGATACACTTAAATCTAGCTAAGATATGACCGTGGGCGCCGTCGCATCTTAGCTGTCTATTTAGGCCGGCCGCTAGGGGCGTGTGCGCTGATTTACGCCTAGAATGCGTAAATCAGCGAGATACGCCTATTCACGAACGTACGCTCGCTTGTCGCAGTAAAGAAACACCGTTTACGTAAGGCGTTTTCAGGCCTAAAGATATTCCACCAAAAAGATGGCACAGCCAATGTTAAGTATGGACGTCGGACCCGCGTCGAATTTTACAATTTTTACGTCGTTTGCGTAAGTCGTCCGTGAATGGGGCTGGGCGTAATTTACGTTCACGTTGAAACCAATAAGTCTTTGCGGCGTAATTGGGAGCATGCGCACTGGGATATGTCCACGGACGGCGCATGCGCCGTTCGTAAAAAAACGTCAATCACGTCGGGTCACGATTCATTAGCATAAAACACGCCCACCTCTTCACAATTTGAATTAGGCGCGCTTAGGCCGGCACATTTACTCTACGCCGCCGTAACTAAGGACGCAAGTGCTTTGTGAATACAGGACTTGCATCTCTAACTTACGGCGGGGTAGCGTATATGAGATACGCTACGCCTGCCTAACGTTAGGCACCCCTACGTGAATACAGCTGTTATTTTGCATTCCTATACTTGTATTGTATTTGGTGGATTCAGAAAGACTTAGGCTGGCGTATCAGTAGATACGCCAGCCTAAGTCTGAATGTGCACCGGCGCTAATTTAAGCGTATTCTGGAAACCAGATACGCTTAAATTAGGCTTTAGATACGAGCGGCGCAAGTGTCTTACACCGTCGTATCCTAAAGTGTAATTTTTAGGCTTCCATTGCGGTCGGCGTAGAATACGTAAATCACTAGATACGCCTATTCACGAACGTACGCCCGGCCGACGCAGTACAGATACGCCGTTTACGTAACGCATTATCAGGCCTAAAGTTATTTCATCAAATAGCTGGAATAGTAATGTTAAGTATGGCCGTCGTTCCCGCGTCTAAATTTGATAATTTTACGTCGTTTGCGTAAGTCGTCCGTGAATAGGGATTTAAGTTATTTACGTCTAAACCAATAGGACCGCGCAACGTACTTTGCCGCAATGCACACTGGGATATGTAGGCGGACGGCGCATGTGCCGTTCGTAAAATACGTCAATCATGTAAGGTCACCCCCATTAGCATAAAACACGCCCCCTCAGCCAAATTTGAATTATGCGCGCTTACGCCCGCCCGATTTACGCTACGCAGCCGTAACTTAGCAGGCAAGTACTTTGTGAATCATGTACTTGCCTCGCTAACTTACGGCGGCGTAGTGTAAATGCCATACACTACGCCGCCGCAACAATGCGCCCGCCTACCTGAATCCACCTATATGAGTCTAAACCTTTTGTTACAGTTGGGCCATGGAAGGTTTTGAAAGAATTCACTGGGCTTTGGTCTCAGGTCGGGACCACTGTTCTACATAGATGCTAGAGGAAAGATTGGAGATGGGGTTTAACTTTAAAGTGATTGTAAAGGCTATACTTTTTTCCTGAGGTGTGTGGGCTTACCTGTTATTGCACGTAGTAGTCCCGAACCTCCTCTTTTGGGGTCCCTCGCTGGTGCTCTAGACTCCTCCTTTTCTGCGTGCACCACCTCTGCTTACTATGTTTGTTTTTTTCCCACTGACATTGGGACCTTTTCCACTCCCAATGACCACAGTCCGGCCCCTCAAACGTCTGAAGGATGGCAAACTGGCCCTTTGTAAAGAAGGTTTGGAGACCCCCTAACCAGGTGAACTAGTGTCTTTTTTTAACCCTGTATATACAGTATCTCACAAAAGTGAGTACACCCCTCACATTTTTTTAAAAATATTTAATTCTATCTTTTCATGTGACAACACTGAAGAAATGACACGTTGCTACAATGTAAAGTAGTGAGTGTACAGCTTGTATAACAGTGTCAAATTGCTGTCCCCTCAAAATAACTCAACACACAGCCATTAATGTCTAAACCACTAGTAAAAAAAGTGAGTACACCCTTAAGTGAAAATGTCCAAATTGGGCCCAAAGTGTCAATATTTTGTGTGGCCACCATTATTTTCCAGCACTGCCTTAACCTTCTTGGCCATGGAGTTCACTGGAGTCCTCTTCCCCTCCTCCATGATGACGTGACGGAGCTGATGGATGTTGGAGACCTTGTGCTCCTCCATCTTCCATGTGAGGATGTCCCACAGATGTTCTATAGGGTTTAGGTCTGGAGACATGCTTGGCCAGTCCATCACCTTTACCATCAGCTTCTTTAGCAAAGCAGTGGTCGTCTTGGAGGTGTGTTTGGGGTTGTTATCATGTTGGAATACTGCCCTGCGGCCCCGTCTCTGAAGGGAGGGGATCATGCTCTGCTTCAGTATGTCACAGTACATGTTGGCATTCATGGTATTCATGGTTCCCTCAATGAACTGTAGCTCTCCAGTACCAGCAGCACTCATGCAGCCCCAGACCATGACACTCCACCACCATGCTTGACTGCAAGACACACTTGTCTTTGTACTCCTCACCTGGTTGCCACGACACGTGCTTAACACCATCTGAACCAAATCATCAGACCACAGGACATAGGGCCAGATTCACAGAAGAGATACGACGGCGTTTCTCTGAAACGCCGTCGTATCTCTGTTTCTATCTATGCGACTGATTCATAGAATCAGTTACGCATAGATAGCCAGAATATCCGACAGGTGTAATTGACTTACACTGTCGGATCTTAGGCTGCAGTACCTCGGTCGCCGCTGGGTATTCCAGCGTCGGGTATGCAAATTAGAAGTTACGGCGATCCACAAAGGTTTTTCCCGTCGTTATGTCGGCGCAAGTCTTAGTTTCACGTCGCAAAGTTAGGGCTGCTATTAACATGGTGTAAAATTACTCCACCATGTTAAAGTATGCCCGTCGTTCCCGCGTCGCTTTTGAATTATTTTTTTTCGGCGTAGGTACGTTACGCACGTCGCAATTCACAAACAGGTCGCGCCGTCGTATTTTGCACAAAGCACGTCGGGAAAATTGCGAACGGAGCATGCGCAGTACGTGCGGCGCGGGAGCGCGCCTAATTTAAAGGGTACCCGCCCCATTTGAATTGGGCGGGCTTGCGCCGGACGTGTTTACGATACACCGCCACAAGTTTACAGGTAAGTGCTTTGTGGATCGGGCACTAACACTGTAAACTTGCGGTGGTGTAACGTAAACAGGTTACGTTACACGGCCGCAATTGTATGTGAATCTGGCCCATGGTTCCAGTAATCCATGTTCAAACTGTTTGCAGGCTTTCTTGTGCATCATCTTTAGAAGAGGCTTCCTTCTGGGATGACAGCCATGGAGCCCAATTTGATGCAGTGTGCGGCGTATGGTCTGAGCACTGACAGGCTGACCCCTCACCCCTTCATCCTCTGCAGCAATGCTGGCAGCACTCATATGTCTATTTTCCAAAGACCACCTCTGGATGTGATGCTGATCACGTGCACTCAACTTCTTTGGTCGACCATGGCGAGGCCTGTTCTAAGTGGAACCTGTCCTGTTAAACTGCTGTATGGTCTTGGCCACCGTGCTGCAGCTCAGTGTCATGGTCTTGGCAATCTTCTTATAGCCTAGGCCATCTTCATGTAGAGTAACAATTCTTTTTTTTAGATCCTCAGAGAGTTCTTTGCCATGAGGTGCCATGTTGAACTTCCAGTGACCAGAATGAGAGAGTGAGAGCGATAACACCAAATTTACCACACCTGCTCCCCATTCACACCTGAGACCTTGTAACCTTTTTGAGTCACATGACACCGGGGAGGGAGAATTGCTAATTGGGCCCAATTTGGGCAGTTTCACTTAGGGGTGTACTCACTTTTGTTGCCAGCGGTTTAGACATTAGTGGCTGTGTGTTATTCTGAGGGGACAGCAAATTTACACTGTTATACAAGCTGTACACTCACTACTTTACATTGTAGCAAAGTGTCATTTCTTCAGTGTTGTCAACTGAAAAAATATAATAAAATATGTACAAAAATGCGAATTTAATCTTAAAAGTTATCTGATTATCTTTGGAGAACAGAATGGGGTTTTCTTTTTTTTCTTTTTGAGCCGAATGGATTTCACTTTATAAGCTTTATTTGTCTTCTATCGATCAGCAGCGGGTTTTAGATGTTTTTGTTTGTTTCTTTTTTTTTTATGTAACTCTAAAATATGAAGAAATGTATTTTAATTTTCACCACTTGAAAACCAGCTGTTTTGTTACCTTCTGTATAAAATTCAGCACAAAGCTGCCTAGGGGCCAGCAATCCTTCTCACTGCTGTGTGCCTGAAATCTGCAGATAATTATCCAACAGCCACATACAAAGCAACTTTTCTATCACAGTGTGGACTTGTGTCTGATTTTCTTGCAGTAAAATACTTACTTTTAACTGCATAAAAATACAATTTCAAGCCAAAATCTAATTCATTACTCTTTGTCTAGTTGGCATTTATATGCCATAGCTTTTTTTCTTCAGAATTGGACAGTTTTTGTGTGCTTATGTGAATAATCAGGCCTATCTTTGTTGTGATCTTTAACCGTTTGCCGACCAGCCGCCGCCATTATACTGCGACAGGTCGGCACAATCCGGCGAACCGTCGTAGCTGTACGTTGGCTCTTTTAAACAGGATAGAAGGTGCGCACTGCGGGTAGGGTGACCTCGTGTCCCGGATTGCCCAGGACAGTCCCGCATTTTGCAGGTCTGTCCCGGGTACCTTTATTCCAGGACAATACAGTGTCCCAGAATTAAACTGACACAACCACCTCCCCGGGCCGATCTGATGCCCCCAAAAAAAGGCTGCAACATCACCGCTTTCCTCACTGACAGTACTTGTCCTGGTTGGGAATTTCTGGAGGAGCACAGTCCCCGCCCCCTGCTTGTGATTGGAGAAATCATAAATCCCGCCTCTTGTGTCCAATCACTGGGCCGGATTTAGATACCTGAGCGTATCTGTCCGGCCCGCATAACGTATCTCTGATACGTTACGCCGCTCTAACTTTGGGCACAAGTACTTTATTCAGAAAGAACTTGCGCCCTTAGTTACGGCGGTGTAACGTATGTGTTGCGGCGTAAGGTTGCGTAATTCAAATGGGGATGTAGGGGGCGTGTTTTATTTAAATTTATGTTGACCCCGCGTCTTTTACGTTTTAGTTGAACGGCGCATGCGCCGTCCGTAAAATATCCCAGTGTGCATTGTTCTAAATGACGTCGCAAGGACGTCATTGGTTTCGACGTGAACGTAAATTACGTCCATCCGTATTCGCGAACGACTTACGCAAACGTCGTAAAAAATTCAAAACTCGGCGCGGGAACGATGGCCATACTTAACATTAGCTACCCCTCATATAGCAGGGGTAACTATACGCAGGGACACGTGTGTGTAAACACACAAATCCCTGTTCTGTGAGGAGAGGAGAGGCAGATTGTGAGTTCCTACTAGTTAGAAACAATGATCTGTCATCTCCTCTAGTCAGTCCCATCCCCCCACAATTAGAACACACACTAGGGAACACACTTAACCCCTTGATCGCCCCCTAGTGTTAACCCCTTTCCTGCCAGTGACATTTACACAGTAATCAGTGCATTTTTATAGCACTGATCGTTGTATAATTGTCAATGGTCCCAAAAATGTGTCAAAAGTGTCCGATGTGTCCGCCATAATGTCGCAGTCCCAATGAAAATTGCAGATCACCACCATTACTAGTAAAAAAAATAAAAAAATTCCATAAATCTTTCCCCTATTTTTTGCTTATTGCGATTTTTATTAGCAAAAATATGTAGAAGAATACATATAGGCCTAAACTGAGGGGAAAAAAAAATGGGGATATTTATTATAACAAAAAGTACAAAATATTGTGCGTTTTTCAAAATGTACGCTCTTTTTTTTGTTTATAGTGCAAAAGCGCAATAAGCGTATATTGATTGGTTTGCGTTAAAGTTATACATTATAGAGCGTCTACAAAATAGGGGATAGATTTATGGCATTTTTATTTCATTTTTTTACTAGTAATGGTGGCGATCTGCGATTTTTATCTGTACTGCAACATTATGATAGACACATCGGACACTTTTGACACATTTATGGGACCATTGGCATTTACACAGCTGCAGATAAACAGGTACAACTCATGTAGGATGCTTTTTTTTCATCTCTGTGTATTATCTGAGACTAGTCACTTCACTGCATGTATGTAAGCGTTTACAACCACTTTAACCTCCCTGGCGGTATGATTCTTTCAGAAAAAACATGCTGAAAGTGGTACCATTATTTGCAAGGAAATTTGGCGTTTTATACTGTAGGCCTGTAATTCTTAGGAATTACTCACTTAAATCTGACCAAACAAGAATCTAATAGGCATCCCGGGTATGACATTTTTTTTAAAAACAAAATTATAAATTATAATATAATAAATAGTTATAAATAATTATAACAAATAATAATATAATTATAATAAAAATTATATATCAGACAGGAGGCTCATATCTTATGCATTATCTTCCTTTAATAATGCGCACAGCAGAAATACAACTTTCAGTGAATTTCAATAATAAAAGAACTTTTTATAAACAAACTACAAGTCCCAGCAGTCCTCTGGGTATGCCGGCCAATCACACGGCAGGTCAGGTAGTATATAAGGGACTGTCTCTTTAAACACCCCCTCTTTCTTTCTGCTCACAGCATGAAATCAGATGAGTATATTATTCTCAGATATAATTGTACTGTTTGAAAAAGATTTTTTTTTTCATATTTAATGGGACTTCGTTTGGGACTTGTTCCCATTATATTTCCCATTACATTTTTTAATCAAGTACATTAAGGTTACTTAATATGTAATAGGTCTATTTGTATGATATTAACATTACTTAATCTGTAATTAGGTCTATTTGTATCATGTAATGTATATACAATTTTGGTGTCTGTAGCTGTCGCTTTAAGCGCCAGCGTTTTGCTACAAGAAGTTTTAGTTTTCTCTGAGGTAGATTCGTTGCAGGTCGGCGCCATTTTACACATCTTGGCGCCTTCCTGTCAGTTACTCAGACACCGCGCGCTCCCCCTCAGAGCGTCCCGTCTCTGAGGGGGCGTATCGAAGCATTCCCGCGCTCCTCCAATCAGCACATCGCGCGCTGCGGGGGGCGGGCTCGGCGGACCTCAGCGCCGTCCTATCACAACTCAGGAAGCGTAATCTCGCGAGATTACGCTCTCCTGAACGTGGACACGCCTACCGTTCGCCGCTGCTCCAGTGTGGAGTAGTCGGCTGTACGGGTAGGACGTCCCTGAGGGCCCCCTGTTAGATAATTTATATTTACCTAATTAATAATTAATAATTTACCTAATTAATAAGAGATAGGTTTACCCTACGTTTAAACCTTGCTGAGCTGGTTTAGATACTCTGGGGCCCCATTTACACTGTGCTTAGTGGAATCAGAGTGTGGAAAGTCTTCCCACCTGCTTTCCCCTTCTGCCCTAATTGCCTTTTAATTACCTTTTTAACAAGGTTATACCCCTCAGCTTGTAATTACCATGGCTGATGAGGAGTATAATGAATCCCCTGTCACCCCAAATGGAGGTGACCACACCCTTCATAGCCCCATATTCCTGACTGCTGCCCAGATCCAGGAACTCATTAACCATTCGGTACAAGTAGCCATGGCTTCGGCCCCTATGACACACTTGGCTGCTCCTGTCATGCCTGGTCCCCCAGGCTGTGGTGAACCGCCCACAAAAAAGGGCAAGGCGACTCATAAGCGCAAACACGTTCCCACAACATGCGACTCCCCGGCAGGGGAAGTAAATAATGTGCCCCAGGCAGCACCCAACCCGGTCTGCCGACCCACTACCCTCCCAGACTCTCACCGACCCCTGAGCCTCGGGGAGCAGCAAACGCAGGGGCAAAGGTCCGCTAGACGGTCCAAACCTGATTCCTTTGTGGACACGTCTGATTCGTCCGCGGAATCTGAGGCGGCAGACGCCTACGAGTCTGATGATGATGTTGATGATATTGATTATGAGGGTAGTGGGCATATGGCGCCCACTGACAACGCCACCCCTGTAACCCAGGGCGAAACAATTCTAGACGCTAGGGGAGAACCCTTCTTCGACCCAGAAGGGATTTCTCACCCCCGCTCTGGAGAATGGGCCCCTCTTCCGGAGGTTGCCCAATATATCCAATACTGGGCCCGCAGGTCCGTGGATAAAAACAACCGCAACAAATTGAGAGCGGAGTGTCCTCGCCCATGCATCCCGAAGAAGGCGGTTTTCACCCCCGAGGTGGACCCGGTACTGCTCAGGTACCTTACTAAGCAGGGCAAATATTCAAAAAAGGGTATCGAACGATCCTTTCGTTCCATCCAGGATCGCATCCTCGACCTGTTTGGCCCTGTCACAAAAATTTTGAATATCGCTGAGCAAGCTTCCTCCTCGGATAATCCGGTGGACTTGGATCAGCTCAGAGGCTGGGCCCAAAGAACGGTTTGCCTGTTAGGCAGCGCAAATACCATTTGCTCCACGGAGCGTCGCCGCTCCATTTTGATGAGATTGGATCCTCAGCTATCCCATCTCGCAGACTCAGAACCTGGCCCGTCAGCCGAAGGCATGCTCTTTGGCGATTCCCTTATCAAGGATATTAATAAAATGGTCGGACTGTACACGAGTCTGGACAAGGCCCAATCTTCACTGAAGAAATCAGGGACCGCCAAAATTTTTCCTAGGGCCGGCAGAAACAGGGGCCGTTCTGCCGGTCGCTACTCCGCAAACAGGCAATACTATAGAGCTCCCGCTCAGTACAGCCAGGCTCCGCAGTCATACCCAATCCCGGTGGCTCAACCAGCACCATTCTTTCCACCACGCGGACGTCCCTGGAGGGGACGCGGAGGGAGAGGCTATCCCCGTTCAAGACCTTCTACCAGTGAGTGCCACACACCAGTATTCTTTTCACACTCTCCTAGGGGGAAGATTGAGACATTTTATCCACGCCTGGTCTGCGATTTCGGCAGACGCCTGGATACTCAACACGGTTATGGGATATCAGATAGAACTGTATTCCTTACCAGAACTGAATGTGGTACCTCACCCCATCCGGTTCTCAAACCAAAACTCGATACTTATAGACCAAGAGCTCCAAGCTCTCCTCTCCAAACAGGCCGTCATAGAGGTGGACCCTCTCTCCCCAGGGTTTCTCAGCAACCTCTTTCTGGTCAGAAAAAAGGATGGCGGATTCTGCCCCGTTATAAATCTAAAAACCCTCAATCAGCACGTCGTTTATCGACACTTCAAGATGGAAGGGATTCACCATCTGAGGGACCTCCTGCGTCCCGGGGACTGGTTGGTAAAGGTGGACTTGAAGGACGCCTACCTCACAGTCCCCATCCACCCTTCCTCCCAACACCTTCTACGCTTCATTTGGAGGGACAAGATATGGCAATTCACCTGCCTTCCCTTCGGGCTATCCTCCGCCCCATGGTGCTTCACCAAGTTGCTGAAACCCGTGGTGGCGGCCCTACGGAGCAGAGGCGTACGATTAATTATCTACCTGGACGACCTGCTCATCATGGCTCGTTCCATCCACCTGGCAAACATACATGCCTCCTGGACTGTCAACTTACTCCAGGAACTAGGCTTTGTCATAAACCGCGAAAAGTCCATCCTGATTCCATCTCAAGAGATGGAATTTTTGGGATTCTTAGTGGACACCAATCGCGCTGTCCTTCGCTTGCCCAAGACCAAACTGGCTATTATCCGCAAGGAGATTCGTTCCGTATTGTACAAACGGCGAGTGTCCCTACGCGGCTTGGCACGACTAGTGGGACTTTTATCGGCCTCGGTACAGGCCATCTTTCCGGCACCCCTTCATTATCGAGCCCTTCAGAGGCTCAAATCGCTTCACCTACGCCAGGGTCTTCGCTACTCAGACGAGGTACCACTGGATGCGGAAGCTGTGGTAGAGTTACGCTGGTGGTTAAGACACGCCATCGATTGGAATGGGAAAACCATTTTCAGCTCCAATCCGGATTACATTATAGAATCGGATGCGAGCCGACACGGCTGGGGTGCTCGCTGCGGACCCTCCACCACAGGAGGGACCTGGTCCGCAGAGGAGTCTATGCTACACATCAATGCGTTGGAACTCACGGCGGCCTTTTTCGCCATCAGGAGTCTTCTGCCGAACGTATCCAATTGCTGTGTATTACTACGCATGGACAACGTGACCGCAGTCCAATATGTCAACCGCCTAGGAGGCTCCAGATCCAGAACCCTGGCAATTCTAGCAAAGGAGTTTTGGCACTTCTGTCTGGAACGCAACATCGTTCCCTTGGCAGAATACATCCCAGGCACCTCGAATTTGGTTGCGGACTGGAATTCTCGGTACCTCACCGACTCCAGCGATTGGCGACTGGACCGTTTGGTATTCCTCTCCCTGCTTCGACTGTGGGGTCCTTTTTCCATGGACCTTTTCGCCTCACGCCTCAACCGGCAACTCCCGCACTTTTTCAGCTGGAGACCGGATCCCGAGGCCCAGGCGATAGACGCCCTTCGCCAGACCTGGCCACAAGGGACGCATTATGCGTTTCCACCCTTCTCAATGATCCTCAGGGTTCTCCTACATGTGGCAAACCTGGGGGCCTCAGTCGTGCTGATCACTCCTTGGTGGCCAGCACAACCGTGGTTTCCCCTGCTCCTGGGAATGACTGTCAATCTCCCCAGACTGCTTCCCCGGGTTCCACATCTCTTATCCAATCCAACAGGGGAACCCCATCCCCTGGTAGTGGGTCACGACCTGCATCTCCTCGCTTGGTTGGTCTCGGGTGCCGGACTCAAGTAGCGACCTTTCACGAACAGCTAGGGACCTCCTCGCCCTGGCCTGGGCCCCCGGGACTAGATCGGCGTACCGATCAGCCTGGGGAATCTGGGTACGTTGGTGTGATCAACGGCAAATTGATCCCGTTCACGCACCTGTACCAGTGGTAGTTAATTATCTGGCGGATTCATTTGAATCCGGGAGATCATATAGCTCCATCAACGTGTACCGATCAGCCATTTCGGCTTACCATTGCCCGGTAGATTCCCTTCCGGTTGGTAGACATCCCTTGGTGTGCCGCCTCTTACGAGGTGTTAGATTCCAACGTCCACCACATCCCAGATATCAGAACACTTGGGACATGGCATTGGTATTGAACATGTTTTCTACTTGGGAGGACAATGACGCTCTCCCGCTAAAACTACTGTCCTTTAAACTTACTGTTCTTTTATGTTTAATCTCCATCAAACGGGTATCTGATGTCAAAGCTTTAGACATTTCTAGGCGCCAATTTTCACCCCGGGGCGTTCAGTTCTCGGTTGTACGTCGTACAAAAACAAGAATACAATCGGTCTTCTATCTGTCTTTTCCATCACACCCACGCTTATGTGTGGTTCGCTGCTTGCAGGCTTATGAGTTACAAACAGCTGCGCTACGATGTCCGTCGTTGTCACAACTTCTCATTTCCTACGTACGCCCACATCTTCCGGTTTCCTCGGCCACGCTGGCCCGGTGGGTGAGGTTCACCATGGACATGGCTGGGATTGATGTTACTCTGTTCGGTGCCCATTCTTCCAGGGGTGCCATGGCTACCAAGGTAATCACCTCGGGTGGTTCACTTTCGGATCTTCTGATGGCGGCAGACTGGTCTTCCGAGACCACCTTTCGCCAATTTTACTTTAGACCGGAGGACCACGTATCTATGACAGTTCTGTGATTCTGTTATTATTTTTTTGATTAGTCAAGTTTAACACTGTATGTATATCCATGTATGACTTTAAACTTGCATAAGATATGAGCCTCCTGTCTGATATATAAATTGAGATTTTCCTAGCTTGTGACGGAAAATATTAGTTATATGAAGACAGGAGGCGAGTATCTTCCCACCCGACCCAACCCTATCACGGTTTTATCTCATGTTGTTCCAGGCTATTGATGAACGAAACACACGAGCCACGGGCTGAGAAGTTTCCGGAGTGTTCTCCGTTGTTGTTCCCCGTTGGGACGTCTACCTGCTCGACTCGCCGGATCCGATTCCTGACGGACGGAAGACTAGTTGCAGTTGAAGTTTTCGGTTTCAAGTCCTTACCAGTTTCACTCCAAGAAAGAGGAGGTGTTTAAAGAGACAGTCCCTTATATACTACCTGACCTGCCGTGTGATTGGCCGGCATACCCAGAGGACTGCTGGGACTTGTAGTTTGTTTATAAAAAGTTCTTTTATTATTGAAATTCACTGAAAGTTGTATTTCTGCTGTGCGCATTATTAAAGGAAGATAATGCATAAGATACTCGCCTCCTGTCTTCATATAACTAATATTTTCCGTCACAAGCTAGGAAAATCTCAATTTATTCAATAATGTAATCAAATCAAAATCACTGAAATTTGCTCAGTTGCAGAATTGTCGCTGTCATTATTTATTTATTTTTATGACGAATTTCCCCACAAATCGCTATCGCACAATTCTGCAAGTGATTATAATTTATTATCGCTGTTTTTTTAGCTGATCTAAAACCATTTTTGACATAAAGGGACACTTTTGGTTGCTATGGACAATCTACAGTTTGCAGGGAGAAAGAAACGTTTTTATTATATAAAAGAACATGTAGGGCACTGGGCAGACCACTAGGGACAAGGGGGGGTGTGTATTTTTTACATACAGTACTGTAATCTATAAGATTACAGTATACTGTATGTAATGTGTTTGTTTACTTTTTTTAATTTGGCGCCGTTCTCCGTCCCCGTGCGTCGTAACGTCGCAGGGAATGGAGATCGGCGGCACACAGAGGCAATGTGTGAATCGAGCGAGGTCCCTCTCACTTACACAGCGCGGTGGCATCGCTGGATCCAGGGACAAGGTAAGTAAACCATGCCTGTGGATCTAGCGAGGCAAGCCCGAGTCTGACTCGGGGTTACCGCTTGCAGCAGGAAAATCTAACCCCGAGTCAGACTCGGGAATACCGCCAGGCAGGTTAAACTGCTCCATGTTCTAGTGTTGTTTTTTTCTGCTGAAAATTTCTACTTTCATACATTTTTTTTTTTTTTTTTTACCTGCAATATATCTCTGTCTTTTTACAACAGCATGAGTCATATTTATTTTCAAAATACTATGTTCCAAGAGTTCTGTAAATCAAGTGACTGTTTTACAAATTTACAGTGTAGGTGAGCTTCATGAAAGAACAAATACTGTATGTACTGCGCTCAGATTTACGGTCTTCAACAAAAGTGCGATGTAACGAGAAGTACTGAACCCATTAGAAACTTCAGAGATCTTCATAGTCACAGCTGCCCCAACTCACTAATTAAAATAAATGGGGTAGATTCAAAGAGCAATTGCGCCTGCGTAACCATAGTTACGCAGCGCAATTGCTTACTTGCCCCGGCGTATCGAATGCTCCTGATTCAGGAACCTCGATACGCCGACTGCAGCCTAAGATATGAATGGCATAAGGCTTCTTATGCCATCGTATCGTAGGCTGCATTCTTACGATGGCCGCTAGGGGGCGTTCCCGTAGTGGTCAGCGTATAGTATGCAAATTGCATACTAACGCCGATTCACAATGTTACGCGAGCCCTGCGTACGCAGTTTACGTCGTTTCCGTCCGTCGGGTTTCGCGTAAGGCTGCTCCTGCTAATAGCAGGGGCAGCCAATGCTACGTATACCCGTTGTTCCCGCGTCGCAAAGTTTACATTTTACGTCCTTTGCGTAAGTGAATCGTGAATGGCGCTGGACGCCATTCACGTTCACTTTGAAGCAAATGACGTCCTTGCGACGTCATTTGCCGCCTGCACAATCAAGGGTAGTGCAGGCAATTTGCGGAGGCGCAGCGGCAAAATGGTGCACTGCGCCTCCGTAAAAACTGCGCAAATCTACCTGAATCTACCCCAATGTGTTTTGGAGTCCTTACTACAGGCCTGTCCAAAGTCCGGCCCGGGGGCCAATTGCGGCCCCCATCCAGTTTAATGTGGCCCCCCTGGTAATTTGGATATATACTGTATTTATCGGTGCTGCCTCGGAGGGGACAGGAAGGGGGATGGGGAATGAGTGCTGTCAAATTACAGAATCTCCTGTTTACTCTGCGGCACCTGTACTAGGAAGTCTTGTCTCCTGGGCTGCCATTGGACAACTCCTCTGTCTATCATAGGAGGCGGGACATTGTATTAAAGAGGCTGCTGTGTAAACAGGAGATTCTCCTGTATGTAATCTGTTGGCGCTCGTCCCGCCTCCCCTTCCGAGGCTGCAGATGGGCATCGATCAGGCTGCATTAATGGCAATGGAGAGGCTGCATTCATGGCAATGGCAAGGCTGGATTCATGGCAATGGCAAGGCTGCATTGATGGGCAATGACCCTTATTTTGCTTCACAGTTCTTTATTTACATTTTTTTTCCTGAAACTTCCCTCCTAACGTTAAGGTGTGTGTTCTACGCCAATAAATACGGTATATCCAAATAATACGCCTGAGCTCATCTCTTCACCACACACAGCCACAAAGGCAAGAGAATTCTTGTTGGGCCGTGTATTAGAGCTCGGGCAAACACACTGAGGCCCCATACACACGACCGGATCTGTCCGCTGATACTTATCCGCGGACCAGTTTCAGCAGACATGTTCGGTCGTGTGTACCGCCTAACGGACCGTTTTCCGGCAGACATTTGTCCAGCCGACCGTTTTCCAGCGGACAAAAATTTCTTAGCATGCTAAGAAACATGTCCGCTGGAAACCTGTCCGTCGGGCATGTCCGGTCATCTGTACAGACTCACCAGACATGTTCGATCGGCCGCCATCCCTCGCATGCGTCGAAGTGATTCGACGCATGCGTGGAAGTATTTACGTTCCAGGGTCACGATTGTTGCGGCGACGGCGCGGCCACATCACCGCGCTGTCTGTCCGCGCGAATTTCTGTCTAATGGTGTGTACAACCATCAGACAGAAATCTCTGAGGGGACATGTCCGCTGAAAACGGTCCGGCGGACCGTTTTCAGCGGACTGTCCCCTCGTCTGTACGAGGCCTTAGACCAAATTTTAATGGTTCAAAGAATGTCAGGAAAAATGTTCGGCCCTTAAGCACGTTCACTTCATCAAATCTGGCCCTCTTTGAAAAAAGTTTGGCCACCCCTGCCTTACTAGTACTTATTGAGGCTTTATTTTTTTCTACTAACACAATTTTTAGAGAAAATAAAAAAAAATCAGAACTTGGCTGCATTTTGGCTGCAAGTGCTAAAAGACAAAACCTGCAAATAAAATAGACCCAGAGCAGCCATATGCTCAGACCAATGCTGATGTCTGAGACTAGAGAGAAAAGGAGGCACAAACATCGCCTGAATGTAGTATATGAATTAAAAATGTAGATTAACCACTTCAGCTCTGGAGGATTTTACCCCCTTCCTGACCAGGCCATTTTTTGCGATACTGCACTGCGTTACTTTAACCACTTAAGACCCGGACCAAAATGCAGGTAAAGGACCAGGCCCCTTTTTGCGATTCGGCACTGCGTCGATTTAACTGACAATTCGCACGGTCGGGCGACGTGGCTCCCAAATAAAATTGGCGTCCTTTTTTTCCCACAAATAGAGCTTTCTTTTGGTGGTATTTGATCACCTCTGCGGTTTTTATTTTTTGCGCTATAAACAAAAATAGAGCGACAATTTTGAAAAAAAAAATGCAATATTTTGTACTTTTTGCTATAATAAATATTCCCCAAAAATATATATATAAAAAAAAATTCCTCAGTTTAGGCCGATACGTATTCTTCTACCTATTTTTGGTAAAAAAAAACGCAATACGCGTTTATCGATTGGTTTGCGCAAAATGTTTACAAAATAAGGGATAGTTTTATTGCATTTTTATAAAAAAATTATTTTTTACTACTAATGGCGGCAATTTTTTTCGTGACTGTGACATTATGGCGGACAAATCGGACAATTTTGACAAATTTTTGGGACCATTGTCATTTTCGCAGCAAAAAATGCTATAAAAATGCATTGTTTACTGTGGAAATGACAATTGCAGTTTGGAAGTTAACCACTAGGGGGCGCTGAAGGGGTTAAGTGTGACCTCATATGTGTTTCTAACTGTAGGGGGGCGGGGCTGGACGTGTGACGTCATTGATCGCTTTTCCCTATATCAGGGAACAGACGATCAATTACAGCGCCACAACGGAGAACAGGGAAGCTGTGTTTACACACACCTCTCCCCATTCTTCAGCTCCGTGGACCGATCGTGGGACTCCGGCGGCGATCGGGTCCGCGGGTCCCGCGGCTGCGGTCACGAAACTTTGCGACCCACGGCGACCCATGGCTGGGTATTTAACAATCACTTACAGGTACGTGCTTGTGCCCAGCCGTGCCATTGTGCCGACGTATATCGGCGTTAGGCGGTCCTTAAGTGGTTAAATGACAATTGTGAGGCCATGCGAGGTACCCAAATAAAATGAATGTCCTTTTTTCCCCACAAATAGAGCTTTCTTTTCGTTGGTATTTGATCACCTCTGCGGTTTTTATCTTTTGCGCTATAAACAAAAAAAAGCAACAATTTAGATTTTTTTTTTTATACTTTTTACTTTCTGTTATAAAATATCCAATAAATAAAAAAATCCACTTTTATCCAATAAATAATGAAAATCCATTGCAGTAAGATTTGATAGAGAAGATTGAGTACTGTCCGTGATACTTTTTTTATTTGCACTAACATACAATTTTTCAGGACAAGCTTTCTGGGTGTTACCCCTTCTTCAAGGTCCAAGCAGTACTGATTCACAATTTTTTTTTACTGCCAAAAAAATTGTGAATCAGTACTGCTTGGACCTTGAAGAAGGGGTAACACCCAGAAAGCTTGTCCTGAAAAATTGTATGTTAGTGCAAATAAAAAAAGTATCACGGACAGTACTCAATCTTCTCTATCACAATTGCACTAATACGGCTACAATCACGTCAAGTAAGATTTGATGAAATGCACTTTTTTTATACCACAAATTACTGAACAACAATCTAAATGGACCCCGAAGGTTGCACTTCTTATTTTTTCATAATTTCATGTGGAAAGATTTTTATATTTTTTTCCAATGAACTCAATTTGCTAAAATGTTCTCTCTCTGCAGATATCATATATATATATAAGTTCACAGAAAAGTGAGCACACACCGTGTATCAGTTTCAGGTGTTGAAATAGTTGTTTTGAGGCAAAAGTGAGAAAGTTGATGATCTTGCTAAAATATTATTGCGCAAGAAGTCAGGTGTGTGCTCAAAATATTGCTTCCCAATGTACCTCTTGTAACTTTCTGATATTTCCCCAGAGTTTTTATATTATATCCATGAAATGTGATTAGATCCTCTTTACAGGCAACAGCTTGTACTTTAATGGTTAGTTAACTTTTTATAGTCATGGAGTACATGTTGACATTTTATTCTTCATTATCTGTCTTAAAAAACATTTTTTTTTTTTTTTTTATTTGGGTTTCCAAATTTTATTTTATTTTTAAATAAAGAAAATGTATTATGCTTTGAGGAAATGATTAGCTGGGGTTTTTTATTTGGTAAATCTTCAAAAATTCAATGACCGTAGCTAAATTGGGTCTCATGGGCCAGATTCAGGTACAATTGCGGCGGGGCAACATAACCCGTTTACGTTACACCGCCGCAAGTTTTCAGTGTCAGTGCCTGATCCACAAAGCACTTACCTGTAAACTTGCGGCGGTGTATCATAAACACGTCCGGCGCAAGCCCGCCCAATTCAAATGGGGCGTGTAACAATTAAATTAGGCACGCTCCCGCACTGGACGTTCTGCGCATGCTTCGTTCGCAATTTTCCCGACGTGCTTTGCCCGAAGTGTTTGTGAATCGCGACGTGCGTAACGTACTTACGCCGGAAAAAAAAATTCAAAAACGATGCGGGAACGACGGCCATACTTTAACATGGTGGAGTAATTTTACACCATGTTAATAGCACACCTAATTTTGCGACGGGAAACAAAGACTTGCGCCGACGTAACGAACGCGAAAACCTTTGTGGATCGCCGTAACTGCTAATTTGCATACCCGACGCTGGAAAACGACGCAAAATCCACCCAGCTGCGGCCGAGGTACTGCATCCTAAGATCCGACGGTGTAAGTCAATTACACCTGTCGGATCTTAGGGCTATCTATTAGGAAACGTCGCATAGATACTCTGAGAGATACGCCGTCGTATGTCTTCTGTGAATCTGGCCCCATGTTTCTGGACACAAGCAGAATTGCCCAACTGACCAATCTCAGGAAGTGAGGTCAATTAGAAATGTTAGAAAATGTTGCCCAGATGGTATTGTAGCCCCTTGCTGCCAGTATAGCTGTCTATACACCCAGGGCTGGTGCTACCACTAGGCAAACATAGGCAGCCTCAAAGCAAGGTCCACAAAGACATGGATGAGCGAGTTTGGGGTGGAGGAACTTGACTGACCTCAACCCGATAGAACACCTTTGGGATGAATTAGAGCAGAGACTGCGAGCCAGGCCTTCTCGTCCAACATCAGTGCCTGACCTCACAAATGCACTTCTGGAAGAATGGTCAAACATTCCTATAGACACACCCCTAAACCTTGTGGACAGCCTTGCCAGAAGAGTTGGAGCTTTTATAGCTGCAAAGGGTGGGCCAACTCAATATTGAACCCTACGGACTGAAGCCTCGTACACACGGTTCAATTGTTGGCAGGGGTTTGCTTGTTGACAGACTGTTGTCCTAAATTCTTACCGTTAGTACGCTCCTTTTGATAATTGTTGTCCAACTTTCGGCCAACAAATGTTGGATGACAGGCTAGTAAATTTTCGGCGGACAACGGTCTGTTGACTGATTTTCGTATGGTCAGTACACAATTCCGTCACACAAAAATTGAAAGAACAAACACGCATGCACAATCAATACTCACCAAACATGAAATTAGCAGAAGGGGCCCAAATGGTGGCACTCAAGTGCTAAAATTCCTCGTAGTACGTCACTACGTTCGTGTTTGTGGCACGACAATTTTGTACTTTTAGGCCCCGTACAGACGAGCGGACAGTCCGATGAAAACGTCCGCTGGGAGATTTCGGTCTGATGGCTGTACACACCATCAAACCCAAATCCACGTGGACAGAGAACGCGGTGACGTAGACGACACCGACGTTCTCTATCGCGCAAGTTCAATGCTTCCACGCATGCATCGAATCAATTCGACGCATGCGCGGGATTTCTGTCCGCTGGTTAGACGTACTAACCAGCGGACATGTCCGCCGGACAGCTTCCCAGCGGACATGTTTCTTAGCATGCTAAGAAACATTTGTCCGCTCTAAATCTGTCTGCTAGCCTGTACACACGATCGGATCTGTCTGGTCGTGTGTAAGAGGCCTCAGTATGCAAGATAAGATCCTGGCACACGCCCTTTTGACAAAAGTCAGACGCTTGATTGGCCAACAATCGTACAGTGGGTACGAGGCTTAAGGCTGGTGTTCTGTCAGATATAATGACCCGTCAGAATTGGTAACAGAAGTGACGTTCCGTCGCCGCCATCTTGCTACACTCCTCCACTGTAACGATATACCGAGAAGGGGCAAGCGGACATCTTGTTACACTCACCGGAGTTTTGCATTCCACTATTATTTTTAACAGTATTTTTTATTTTTTTGTGTCTCCCTCTCCCCTCCCCTGGACCAGGCCACTTTTTGCGATTTGGCACTGTGTCGCTTTAAGTGACAGAACACCACCGCTTTATTCTATACTAAATACTATACTTCACTTTATACTTTATACTTTCTACTATACTAAATACTATACTTCACTTTATACTTTATACTTTCTACTATACTAAATACTATACTTCACTTTATACTATACTAAATACTATACTTCACTTTATACTTTCTACTATACTAAATACTATACTTCACTTTATACTTTATACTTTATACTATACTAAATACTAGGGATGCACCGATAATCGGCAGCCGATACATATCGGCCGAAAATAGCCTTTTTGGGTCCCTGCCGAAACACAGTAAAATTGCAGATAATAAACATTTGGGTGATACCATTTTTTACTAGAGGGGGGCAATGTTCTTATGCACACGCAGACCCACACGCTGGCCGCCAGACCTGTACATAGCGCGAGCAGCGGCAGTGGCACTGTACAGATTGTGTGCCGACTGCCGATCGCGCTCCACCGTGTCCTCCTAGCTCCTATTTTTTGAATTTTGGACTCCCCCTATGGGGGAGTCTCTTGGTGTAGTCCAGCAGCGTGAGCGGCGTGACGTCACGGCCGGAGGCAAGGGAGGACTTGGAGTGCGCAGGGAGCTGTGTCGGACGGAGCCTGTGAGTGTGACACAGTCAGGCACTGCCTGCCTATGAGGAACCAAGCAGTGTACTCCGTTGAAAAAAGTAAGCAAACAGCACAAAACCTGTAAGAAATTAAGTTTTACAAACTGTGTTCATGTTAAATGGCTAGTTCTGAGGGGGGTGCACAAGGCACAGTGAGGGTTCAATTGATATTTTTTTTGGTAGTCAGATAAGGCAAGCATGGCTCAATAACACAAGTTTTAAAAAAAAAAAACGTTTGTGTGTTATTGAGCCATGCTTGCCTTATCTGACTACCAAAAAAACCATTAATTGCCGCCTCACTGTGCTATCACATACAGCCACTGTGCCCATCAAACGCAGCCACTGTGCCATCACATGCAGCCACTGTGCCAACACACGTCGCCACTGTGCCCATCAAACGCAGCCACTGTGCCATCAAACGCAGCCACTATAACCATCAATTATTGCCACTGCCAGTTTGCCCCAATTGCCGCCAGTGTGCCCATCAATTGCTGCCACTGTGCCATCACACGCAGCCACTGTGCCATCACACGCAGCCACTGTGCCATCACATGCAGCCAATGTGCCATCACATGCAGCCACTGTGCCAACACACGTCGCCACTGTGCCCATCAAACGCAGCCACTGTGCCAAAAAAATGAAATAGGGGGAAAACAAGTCATTTTCAGTTTCGGTTTCGGTCTGAATTTTTATTTTATTTCGGTTTCGTTTCGGTTCTGAAATTTCCATTTCGGTGCATCCCTACTAAATACTATACTTCACTTTATACTTTATACTATACTAGCTGAATACCCAGCGTTGCCCGGTCTTCCTATCTTAACCTTTTGGGGAGGAAAATCATAGTAATATAAATATATCCATCTTTTATATAAGGGTGTAGGTAAGGGTTAATTTAACTGTCATATATTTTTATTTGGCATATAAGTAATATGTGTACCAGGTATTATTGAAATATCTCCAGGCGTACAGAAGTTATGTGGGAACATACATTTCCCATTGATTTGCATGGGACTTTAAACAAAAACCCAGACCCTCACAAATGGGGGTAGTTAAGGGATAAATTAACTATCCTATAGTTTAAGTGGACATATAAGTAACATGTGACCAAGTGTTATCGAAATATCTACAGCCGTTTGGAAGTTATGAAGTAACATGTATTTCCCATAGAGTTGAAAAACCCCGACCATGGCAAATGGGGGTGGGTAAGGGTTAAACCACCTATCCTATGTTTGTTGCTGACATATAGAACCCGTATTTATTTATGTATTTGGATACATCACGGCTTGCTGCTAATTATAGGAGATCTTCTTCTCTCCTTCTAGTGGGGTAGGTGTTCTACCTATTGAATATTTTGGCCTATAATCTAATGCCAACATACTCAATATAATTTAATACCTGTTTCTTTATGTTCTAACAGCTTCTCCACAAATTGCGTGTTTGCGTGACGTGATAACGAGGCGTGGAACGCATCGTGACACGCGGACATAGGGCACCACTGTATGGAGAGCGTGTGCGTCACGTCACAGCGCTGTATGAACATATCTCCCGGGCGTGAAAACGAGGCTTGAATTACCTCGTGACACGCGGAAGCGCGGCACCAAGATGGCGATGTGCGCATGCGCGTGACGTCATGACGTCTAGCGCTCTCTATACCTATGGGCTTATGCGAGGGGTGGAGAACGAGGACAGCGTCAAACTGGATAGTTGGATACTTCCAGTATACACGCCCATTACTATTAACGGCCCTTCCCACTACTTCCGGGCTTTGGAGAGCAAATCCACAACATGTGTGCCTAATTGGAGCGCACGCCGGAGTCAGCTGTGGAGCAAGGTAAGATTACAGACAGGTGGATTCTTGGGCTATATATTGGCAGTGGATGGCACAGACCTCTGTATACACCCCAGTAGAAGTCCTTATAGCGACGAAACCGGTAGGGTACACAGGTCATACCGCCATCACCTGCATTATCTGTGGATATTTTCTGTCCGTTTATTGGATTGGAAAGCTTTCTGGTTTGCTGCATGGTTTTTTTTGGATTTCACAACTTTTTGTTGGACTTTTGATTTTGATTTTTATTGCTGAACTTTGTTTGGAAAAAACTTTTGTTCAAAGTGTTATTTTATCCAGTGTGTTCACTCTTTTCAGTGACACAAGTTTGAAGTTTTTTTCATTAAAACTGTAACTTTTTTACACTATGTGGAGCTCTCTTTTTGTTTTTTCCACATACTCTGTTGTGATCAACCACTGATTCCATCACCTAAAAAAAAAAAAAAAAAAAATTTTTTGGAGAACATCTGCGTCCTTTTGTCTGTGAGTATAATCTTGCACCAACCACTATCTGGAGACTACATAAAGCTGGAGAGGCTTTGAGAGAAATTACATCGCAAGGGTAACCAGAGAGGGCAATCGGCCCGTACAAGCTTTGGAGACCCACCCATCGTAAGATGAGGAGTGGGTCAACATGTTCTGGTAAGAGTACCCAGTTATTTCTTCTCTCGTAAAAGTCTGATTGAAGCGTGCTACTGAGAATATTTATACAATCAAAAAGGACTATATATATGTATTATTCCCAACAGGGGATTGGACTATATATAATTTATGTGAAGTTAATATCATCCCATATGATTTAAGATGTTTTCCCAAAAAAAACTTGTTTTGAACCTATAGCTCACCTGCCTTTGCAGGTTAATTGCTGTAGTGTGTGTTTATTTGAGAGTACCATCATCTCTCTCCTGAGTTCCTAACAGGACTTAACTGGCAACAGGTGCATGTTGATCCTCTGAGGTTCACATTCACATTAACATTCACACAAGAATATTTGTCTCACAGACTATTTTTACATTATAGGTGTTTATTTCCACTTCACAAGTTTATTTATTTTTTTGAAGGATTTAAAAAATTCTCAATTACTAATAATTGTCACTACACCTCACTAGTGTTGAGCAGAATATGCCATATTCGATTTCGCGATATATCTCGAATATATATTCGAATATTCGAGATATATTCGCTAAATTCGAATATTCGTGATATTTTATCGAAAGTAAATGATTGCGATTTTTCGCTATTGCGAATGCGAAAATAATTGCGATTTTTTGATAACTGCGGTAGGAGCACTCTGATTGGCTCAGAATATTCGTGATATTTTATCGAAATATCGCAACATGCGAATGCGATATTTATTGCGCAATTTCGAGAAATGCTGGAGGAGCGCTCTGATTGGCTCAGAATATTCGTGATATTTTATCGAAATATCGCAACATGCGAATGCGATATTTATTGCGCAATTTCGAGAAATGCTGTAGGAGCACTCTGATTGGCTCAGAATATTCGTGATATTTTACAATACAAAATAATTGCGAATATTCGGCAAATGCGGAAGGAGCACTCTGATTGGCTCAGAATATTCTTGATATTTTACAATACAAAATAATTGCGAATATTCGGCAAATGCAGAAGGAGCACTCTGATTGGCTCAGAATATTCTTGATATTTTACAATACAAAATAATTGCGAATATTCGGCAAATGCAGAAGGAGCACTCTGATTGGCTCAGAATATTCTTGATATTTTACAATACAAAATAATTGCGAATATTCGGCAAATGCGGAAGGAGCACTCTGATTGGCTCAGAATATTCGTGATATTTTATCGAAATATCGCAACATGCGAATGCGATATTTATTGCGCAATTTCGAGAAATGCTGGAGGAGCGCTCTGATTGGCTCAGAATATTCGTGATATTTTATCGAAATATCGCAACATGCGAATGCGATATTTATTGCGCAATTTCGAGAAATGCTGTAGGAGCACTCTGATTGGCTCAGAATATTCGTGATATTTTACAATACAAAATAATTGCGAATATTCGGCAAATGCGGAAGGAGCACTCTGATTGGCTCAGAATATTCTTGATATTTTACAATACAAAATAATTGCGAATATTCGGCAAATGCAGAAGGAGCACTCTGATTGGCTCAGAATATTCTTGATATTTTACAATACAAAATAATTGCGAATATTCGGCAAATGCAGAAGGAGCACTCTGATTGGCTCAGAATATTCTTGATATTTTACAATACAAAATAATTGCGAATATTCGGCAAATGCGGAAGGAGCACTCTGATTGGCTCAGAATATTCTTGATATTTTACAATAGAAAATAAAAAGTGTTTTGCATTGGTGGTGATTCTTTACTCTATCCATCTGTCACAGCCGTTTGTCAATCAAACACCTTAAAGATTGAACACGTTCATGCTGCATGCTTTGGACTTTTTTTCACTTCACATATCAAAGACATTTTTATGAAAGATTATTTTTCTATTATTGGGACTATATTTCTTTATATATTTGTTTCACTGTGTATTTCACAAGTTATTTGCGCTTGCTTATTTTATAATTTGCCCACATGTCTTGTCACTAGACATATTTTTTATTCTTGTAGAGCGACTCCATTTTCTGTCTTGTATTAATTTATGTTGTATAACATTTTTGAGTTGCTGCTGTATTCTCCCCTTTTTTAAGGTATGCGCAATTTTTTCCTTCTTACAAAAAAAAATAATATCAAACATACAAATATTCATAACATACACATACACAAAGCCCCCCCCTTTTGCATCAGAGACAATCAGAGTTCTCCTACCACAGTTATCGAAAATTCGCAATCATTTTCGCATTCGCAATAGCGAAAAATCGCAATTTTTTTTTTTTCAATTTGGCAACATAATAGGATCGCCTCAGCTTAGCTACTCGGCCCAGGGTCTCTAATCATACCAGCAATGCTTTTAGACGTCGATAGGATGTGATCTGTTTTAAAAATCAAATTGAAAAAATGCGAATATTCGGAATTGCGAATATTCACCGCGAAATTCGAAATATAGCGCGATTTCTCGAATATGCTATATTCGAGTCGAATATTCGCAATGCGAATATTCGTGAGCAACACTACACCTCACGGTGTTAAGTACACATTTTGGATTATTTCCAATCTTATATTATATTATCTCTCTCCTTTCGGTTTTTACCAAAGTAGAGTTGAAATATATTGGCGCTACACTTCTTTTTACACAATACCTTTACAAATATTTTTTGTGTGTTGGCCGCCCACCTTTTTCACTTTTTATAAGTTTGCGCAATATTTTCACACACACTGCTCTTTGGAATTTAAATATTTATATATTGCAGCATCTTTTTTCCATTCTGAAAAATGGACATTTTCGATTACCGCAGTAGTCGGACTTTTAATACTGAAGGGGTTTTCTCAGCCTTAAATTCAGACTCTGAAATTGGAGGTCTGTTTGTTAGGCTGAAGAACATTATGACCTCAGAATTACACCTCCAATGGGACACTGCTTTTTTGGAGCATTATACCAAGGAAGAGATGGTCCCGAGAGGTCTTAGATGGGATGTTCATCCCCAACAGGGAGATCCCGACCTGGAATCATGGTTTAAGTTTTTTAACAAACAGGGACTATCCCTTTTAGAATTTTTAACTGATAGAAAAAAATCCAAAATGGTTTTGTTGGATAAGGAGATTAAAGATATCAAAGAAAAGCTCCTAACATCCAAAACTACACCTGAGTACAGCACACTATCCACTAACCTAAAAAACCACCTGGAGAAGGAGGAACGTGAGCAAAGGATTAAGAAGCAAAAGAAATATAATAGGGATCTTGCCGATTACAAGTCAGGTACTGTGTTTAGTTGGCAAGCAAATGCCAATTTTAACACAAATACCGACCATCAACAAACAGATATGGATTTGTCGCAACCGTCCACCAGTGACGCTAAAATCCTCTCTTTCTCGCAGCCAGTATTGGCAGCAGTACCTTCTACAAGGTCAAGTGGGTCTAATGTTAGACCGGCTGGACCCTGCACCCCAAATGCATATCAGAATGGTAACTCACAGAACAATAGAGGAAAAGGGAAGGGACCTCGAGGTAAACACCATAACCCAAGAGATCAATCCCGAGAAGGACGGTCACGTGACTATTCACCCTATGGTGGAAATTACAACGATTACCCCCAGAGACATCCTCCTACCACCCCGAGACGGGGAGGAGGAGGGGGGCCTCCATACAGGGACTACCCACCAAGACCATACGACCAATATGGGTACATGTATCGAGAGGTCAATCAACATGATAGATCTCCATATCATTATAATCAAGACCAACCGAGACCAAATCACCCAGGGGATTTTTACAGGGATCATGCCAATTACAACAGAGAGGGCGAACAAAACGCGGCACGAGAGGGGGGCGGCGCGCCCGGTCGAAAAAGGCCAAGGGTTCAATAGGGACAGGTATTTTCAACCTCAGCACCGCCACACTTACGGAAGCTGAAAAGGTTGTTTTGGACAAGGGGTTAAAATTTGTTCCCCCTAAGAACTTAAACAAATTTGACACATTTATAGACGTCCAGAAGTTTGTGCGCAAGCTCAATATTCAACGCTATTTTTTGAGTAATCCAATTAGGTCAAATTTACCAGAAGTAACCTCAGAAATCATCCATACAGGCCTTTCGAACCCATCCCTCTTCAACCCTCCCTGCCCAATGGCTCCAAGTGTGAAGGTGTTCAGGGATTTGGTTTTGAAAGATTTGGACGACCAAAAAGAACATATTCTGACCCTAACATCAAGAAAGGTTTGAAAAGTCTGTGCGAACGCAAAGACCTCATCATTCGCCCTGCAGATAAGGGAGGGGGAATCGTTATTTTGGACAAATCAGCATATCATGAAGAGATGCTCAAAATACTGGGAGATTCTGAAACCTATATTAAATTACTTTCAAATCCCACTAATAACTTCAAAAGCTCTCTGATGAAGCTTATTGAAGATGGCACCCGGAAGGGAATTTTGGACAAAAAAGAACGAGTCTATCTGGTCCCAAAAGTACCAAGAATTCCGGTGATGTACTTTTTACCGAAAATTCATAAAGACAGTGTCCATCCCCCAGGGAGGCCCATTATTAGTGGGATTAACTCCATAACAGCACGCTTGGGCAAGTATATTGACTACCATCTTCAGCCCATAGTCAAGGATATCCCCTCCTACTTAAAAGATACTAGGCATGCCATCTCACTCCTTCAGGATGTAGTATATGAGGAGGGCATGCTGCTGGTGACAGCGGATGTTGCCTCTTTATATACCTGTATCGCTCATGAGTTGGGGTATAAAGCAGTTGAATGTTTTTTGGGGCGTTCAGAAACCCTTCCCGGTGTGCAAAAGACCTTCATTATGGAGCTCCTGCAGTTCGCTACTGCGCACAACTATTTCTGGTATGACGGGGAATACTATCTTCAACGCAAGGGAGTGGCTATGGGGGCAAAGTTTGCCCCCAGCTTGGCAAACATCTTCATGGCCAAGTGGGAGGAGGATGTCGTCTATGCTTATAATCGGCCAGAGATAGTACTCTGGGCTCGATACATAGACGACATCCTCCTCCTATGGAGGGGTGACCGGGAGTCCCTTGATAACTTCATGGTCACTTTGAATACAAATGATTTGGGCATTAGACTCTCTCACGAGGCTAGCCATTCTAGCATTCACTTTTTAGATTTGGAGATCTTTGTCCAAAACAACCAATTAACAACCAGAACATACTTCAAGAGTACCGACCGGAATGGCTATATTCCGGTTGGTAGCTGTCATCATCCATCCTGGCTTTCTTCGGTACCTAAGAGTCAGTTGTTGCGCATCAGACGTAACTGCTCGAACATCGAAGACCACCGGACACAAGCGCAGATCCTCAAAAAAAGATTTGTAGAAAAGGGTTACCCAGGTCATTTGGTCGACAAAGAAATTAACAATATAGCAACAGTTGACAGAACCTCACTCACCGTGGCACGACAAAAGGAGGTGGGAGAGTCTAGGTTCAAAAATTCTTTCTTTACCTCATTTTCAGTGCAATACAGGCAGATAAAGGGGATCATCTCTAAACACTGGAAAGTGTTAAAGAGTGATGGAATTTTGGGGCCATCCCTTCCCGAAAATGCTGGAATAATTTACAGAGGGGCCACCTCGTTGAGGAATCAGATTGCACCGAATGTTCCTGACCCCCCTGTAAAGCCGTCTTTCTTTCCCCTCTCAAAAGGATATCATCCCTGTAGGAGATGCACAGTGTGCACCAATAACATATGTGGTAGGAAAAAAACCACCAGTTTTAGGTCTACCACCACGGGGATAGAATACCCCATGCGTCACTTCTTTACATGTGCCACAACCAACATTGTATACTTGATCACCTGCCCTTGTGGAAAACAGTACGTTGGCCGCACCATACGGAGCTTTTCCACAAGGGTAGGTGAACATGTGGCAAAGATTTTGAAAGGCCGTACCAACCACACTGTACCCAGGCATTATGTAGAAAAACATAATAAAAAACTAGAAGGCACTAAATTCCAGATTATAGACAGGTTTGTCCCCCACTGGAGGGGCGAACCCAAAGTCAGAGGGGTGTCCAAGCTTGAGGTATTCTGGATTTACCAGCTAAAATGTTTTGTACCTTATGGGTTAAACGTTGAGTGGGACGTTAACGCCTTTATCAACCAGGCTTAGCGATAATAATAAACAAGGAATTTCTTCTTTTCCCTTTTTTTCCCCTTGGTTTGCCCGGGACATTGTATAAGGTTTGGACATAATTTATTGCCTAACACATAAAAAAGCCTGATAAATCTCTAGATTCCCTTTATAGTTCTATATGATAATATAAAATGTGGCCGGTTTAAATGTATATTGATGATTGGCTTTATGTATTATTGTTTTTATTTCCTTTGCATATTGTCGATCCACCTGTCTGGGATTAAATCCTTGGGATCCACGTTTCTCCTAATATATGTAGAATTACCTGGATGTGTTTATGACCATTGGAGGTAACTGTGTAACATCCACATTAAAGATCGTTGCTGTCATATGACTTCAATGAAACATTAACCCTAGTTGCCCACAAGATGCCGCTGTCCTGCATACAGGAATCTGTTTGCGTGACGTGATAACGAGGCGTGGAACGCATCGTGACACGCGGACATAGGGCACCACTGTATGGAGAGCGTGTGCGTCACGTCACAGCGCTGTATGAACATATCTCCCGGGCGTGAAAACGAGGCTTGAATTACCTCGTGACACGCGGAAGCGCGGCACCAAGATGGCGATGTGCGCATGCGCGTGACGTCATGACGTCTAGCGCTCTCTATACCTATGGGCTTATGCGAGGGGTGGAGAACGAGGACAGCGTCAAACTGGATAGTTGGACACTTCCAGTATACACGCCCATTACTATTAACGGCCCTTCCCACTACTTCCGGGCTTTGGAGAGCAAATCCACAACATGTGTGCCTAATTGGAGCGCACGCCGGAGTCAGCTGTGGAGCAAGGTAAGATTACAGACAGGTGGATTCTTGGGCTATATATTGGCAGTGGATGGCACAGACCTCTGTATACACCCCAGTAGAAGTCCTTATAGCGACGAAACCGGTAGGGTACACAGGTCATACCGCCATCACCTGCATTATCTGTGGATATTTTCTGTCCGTTTATTGGATTGGAAAGCTTTCTGGTTTGCTGCATGGTTTTTTTTGGATTTCACAACTTTTTGTTGGACTTTTGATTTTGATTTTTATTGCTGAACTTTGTTTGGAAAAAACTTTTGTTCAAAGTGTTATTTTATCCAGTGTGTTCACTCTTTTCAGTGACACAAGTTTGAAGTTTTTTTCATTAAAACTGTAACTTTTTTACACTATGTGGAGCTCTCTTTTTGTTTTTTCCACATACTCTGTTGTGATCAACCACTGATTCCATCACCTAAAAAAAAAAAAAAAAAATTTTTTGGAGAACATCTGCGTCCTTTTGTCTGTGAGTATAATCTTGCACCAACCACTATCTGGAGACTACATAAAGCTGGAGAGGCTTTGAGAGAAATTACATCGCAAGGGTAACCAGAGAGGGCAATCGGCCCGTACAAGCTTTGGAGACCCACCCATCGTAAGATGAGGAGTGGGTCAACATGTTCTGGTAAGAGTACCCAGTTATTTCTTCTCTCGTAAAAGTCTGATTGAAGCGTGCTACTGAGAATATTTATACAATCAAAAAGGACTATATATATGTATTATTCCCAACAGGGGATTGGACTATATATAATTTATGTGAAGTTAATATCATCCCATATGATTTAAGATGTTTTCCCCAAAAAAACTTGTTTTGAACCTATAGCTCACCTGCCTTTGCAGGTTAATTGCTGTAGTGTGTGTTTATTTGAGAGTACCATCATCTCTCTCCTGAGTTCCTAACAGGACTTAACTGGCAACAGGTGCATGTTGATCCTCTGAGGTTCACATTCACATTAACATTCACACAAGAATATTTGTCTCACAGACTATTTTTACATTATAGGTGTTTATTTCCACTTCACAAGTTTATTTATTTTTTTGAAGGATTTAAAAAATTCTCAATTACTAATAATTGTCACTACACCTCACGGTGTTAAGTACACATTTTGGATTATTTCCAATCTTATATTATATTATCTCTCTCCTTTCGGTTTTTACCAAAGTAGAGTTGAAATATATTGGCGCTACACTTCTTTTTACACAATACCTTTACAAATATTTTTTGTGTGTTGGCCGCCCACCTTTTTCACTTTTTATAAGTTTGCGCAATATTTTCACACACACTGCACAAATTATATATCACCTGTACATCTGTGACTTCAATTGGTCCTCGATGCACGTGGATGGCTATCAATTCAATTGGTATTTTCTGAGACTCCTTTTGCATATTGGCTTTCAGTGTTTTAATTTATTTTTCCATGCTTTCTGTACGTTACAAATTTATATCTCATTTCAGACCTATGAAATTAGCAATACTCTATTGTCAAACTCTCTCTCAAACTCGTCCTGAAGAAGCCGCTAGGCGAAACGCGTAGGCGAGACGAAAGAAAATATTGCGTGTGAATGTATTTTTTGTACTTTTTCATCATATTTTATTGAAATGTATTGTATGTATTTTTTGTAATTAAATTTATATTTTTCTAAAAACCCTATGTCCCTGTGATTGCCTGAAAAAGTCCACCCTGTCACTACCTTGGGTAGTATTTTTCTCTTGAATCAATATTTCGGATGTTGGCAAATGTGAGTGCCTTTATGTCTTCCCCTTCCCCTATTTCTTTTGCTGACATATAAGTAACATGTGTGCCAAGTTTCATGTTAATATCTTTAGCCGTTTGGACGTGATGCTGGAACATACATACACACACACACGTTGAGTTTTATATATATAGATTAAATACTATACTTCATGCTCCGTTTCCAGTTAAAAATAACTGTGAAATGCAAAACTCCGGTGGGTGTAACAAGATGTCCGCTTGCCCCCTTCTTGGTGTATCATTACTGTGGAGGAGTGCGGTGTGTAGCAAGATGGCGGCAACAAAACGTCACTTACACTATACAATTTTCTTGTATAACTTTCCTTTATTTTTACCAAAACCATATAATAGGAGGTCAAACTGAAACACTTTCAAATTGTATGCAATCAGGTAGGCCCTTGCACTAGATAATTGAAGGTAAATCTAAAGAAAATTGAATAAGAAAATTGTATGGTGTATGGCCAGCTTTAGACTGGGATGCCATTAAAGTTCATGTGCGTGTTAACCCTTCCATGACTAAGCCTATTATACACTATGGGGTAGATTCAGAGAGAAGATACGACGGTGTATCTCCTGATTAGTGTTGAGCAGAATATGCCATATTCGATTTCGCGATATATCTCGAATATATATTCGAATATTCGAGATATATTCGCTAAATTCGAATATTCGTGATATTTTATCGAAATTAATTGAATGCGATTTTTCGCTATTGCGAATGCGAAAATAATTGCGATTTTTTTAATAACTGCGGTAGGAGCGCTCTGATTGGCTTAGAATATTCGTGATATTTTATCGAAATATCGCAACATGCGAATGCGATATTTATTGCGGAATTTCGAGATATGCTGGAGGAGCGCTCTGATTGGCTTAGAATATTCGTGATATTTTATCGAAATATCGCAACATGCGAATGCGATATTTATTGCGGAATTTCGAGATATGCTGGAGGAGCGCTCTGATTGGCTCAGAATATTCGTGATATTTTATCGAAATATCGCAACATGCGAATGCGATATTTATTGCGGAATTTCGAGATATGCTGGAGGAGCGCTCTGATTGGCTCAGAATATTCGTGATATTTTATCGAAATATCGCAACATGCGAATGCGATATTTATTGCGCAATTTCGAGATATGCTGGAGGAGCGCTCTGATTGGCTCAGAATATTCCTGATATTTTATCGAAATATCGCAACATGCGAATGCGAAATTTATTGCAGATATTTCGAAAACTGCTGTAGCAGCACTCTGAAATCGAATATGTATGATATTTTAACCAAAATACATATTGCGATTGCGATTTTTCGATCGCGCATGCGCAATTGCGCGAACAACACGCGACCATTTCCTGGAGCCTTGCCAGTTTCCAACTTATGATCGCAGCGCAATCACACAGCAACATGGTTGGAAGCAATTTCACTAAGTCTGAGGAAAAGTTGCTGATTTGTGTAAGTATTTTGACCACTGTTATTTCATCATCTTCAACTGCATTTTAGTCTAGTTTAAAAGTTAGTATATATGATCATATATTAGTATTTCACAAAAAATGTGTCTCCTGCTTTTACAAAACTACAAGTCCCAGCATGCCTGGACAGCTGCAGACACCCTGGTTGGCAAATGTGTATTTAGGCACTTTTCCTTGTTATTTAGCATAATGAATTTAACATTTTATTGGACATAGGACGTATGCGAACGTCCTGACTTCAGTGTCCTCAAGGCCCAAGGACGTTCGAATACATATTGCCCTTTAGATGTTGCAGAACTACAACTTCCAGCATGCCTGGGAATGCTGGCACTTCTAGTATTGTAAGTTCTGCAGGCCCACATTTTTCAGGCCTTTATGCACGGGTCTCTAAACTGTGGCACCCTAGATGCAGCAAAAGTAAAATTCTTAGCATGCACTGACAGACCGTGGCTGATGGGAGTAGTAGTTTTGCAACAGCTGGAGGTGGACTGGTCTTGAAACCCAGAGTTAGGTAACAAACCCGTAGTGTTTTGCAACCATTCTGCCTCCAGCTGGTTATTTTCTGTTGAAAAGCCTGTGGCGTGCAAAACACAACCCAAAAACTCCACCCGGTGCAAGGAAAAATTTGCACACACCTAAAGAGTGACATCACAAAAAACTGCGACGGTTGCATACGTCAGTGGTCCTCCGAAAAGGTCCCGTCTCTGACCCCCCGGGGCGTTAGGCTCCTAGGCTCCTGACAGGGAAAAGAGTTACTGTGGTCCATACAGCCGAAGCCATATGGACCCATCTCGGTCCAAGCAGCGCAATCAACACGCGAACAACACGCGACCATTTCCTGGAGCCTTGCCAGTTTCCAACTTATGATCGCAGCGCAATCACACAGCAACATGGTTGGAAGCAATTTCACTAAGTCTGAGGAAAAGTTGCTGATTTGTGTAAGTATTTTGACCACTGTTATTTCATCATCTTCAACTGCATTTAAGTCTAGTTTAAAAGTTAGTATATATGATCAGATATTAGTATTTAACCAAAAATGTGTCTCCTGCTTTTACAAAACTACAAGTCCCAGCCCAGCCCAGCATTTTAGTCTAGTTTAAAAGTTAGTATATATGATCATATATTAGTATTTCACAAAAAATGTGTCTCCTGCTTTTACAAAACTACAAGTCCCAGCATGCCTGGACAGCTGCAGACACCCTGGTTGGCAAATGTGTATTTAGGCACTTTTCCTTGTTATTTAGCATAATGAATTTAAAATTTTTTTGGACATAGGACGTATGCGAACGTCCTGACTTCAGTGTCCTCAAGGCCCAAGGACGTTCGAATACATATTGCCCTTTAGATGTTGCAGAACTACAACTTCCAGCATGCCTGGGAATGCTGGCACTTCTAGTATTGTAAGTTCTGCAGGCCCCCATTTTTCAGGCCTTTATGCACGGGTCTCTAAACTGTGGCACCCTAAATGCAGCAAAAGTAAAATTCTTAGCATGCACTGACAGACCGTGGCTGATGGGAGTAGTAGTTTTGCAACAGCTGGAGGTGGACTGGTCTTGAAACCCAGAGTTAAGTAACAAACACGTAGTGTTTTGCAACCATTCTGCCTCCAGCTGTTTTTTTCCTGTTGAAAAGCCTGTGGCGTGCAAAACACAACCCAAAAACTCCACCCGGATGCAGTGAAAAATGTGCACACACCTAAAGAGTGACATCACAAAAAACTGCGACGGGTACATACGTCAGTGGTCCTCCGAAAAAGGTCCCGTCTCTGACCCCCCGGGGCGTTAGGCTCCTGACAGGGAAAAGAGTTAGCAACGCATATCTCCCCTATACGTGTATCCTGTGTTGTTAATAATATATTCATAATTATGCAAATGATAATGGCTGCTATATTTATGCAAAAAAGGTGGCGACCGAAATGGCAGGATATAAAATCTTTCATGTTACCCCTGTCATTGATTAATAAGGCGAGAATGCTTCCAATTGTTGAATAGCATACATTTACGTCATATATCCATAAGGCTGTCAACAGAAGTATTACAATATACTTTGTTCTTCATCTTGCAGAAGTTCCTGGAAACAGGATACGATGAGCTGCGGAGGCAGCCACAGAAAAGGGCTGTGGTCAGCGCCCTAATCGCTGACTTTGGCGGCCAACATGACCACAAGGCCATTGTTAAGAAGTGGTCTGACCTGAAGAGGCGCCAAATGGTTCATGTCAGACGTCTTCGGGCTAAATATCATCCAGGTAAGTTATTGTTGACAGTTATGTTTTTTTTTAAAAAAGTGTATTTTGTGCGTGAACTCGAAAGAGAGAGGAGCCGGCCTGCAGGAGTTGGGAGGCCTCCCCCAGAGGCAATCTGCCACCTTTCTCCATGCCCCGGTTGGCAATGGCGGGTGTGAGGGGGTCCTCCCAACCCAACCTCGCATAGCACACCCACCAGGGGCGGGGCTGAGACCACCAAACTCAATTCACAGGTAGCCGAGAGCGGGATCCGAACCCCTAGCTGCAGAGGTGAATCAGTTGTCAGTGCAGTGGCAATCGCGTGGAGCCACCGCAGCTCCTTTGGTGACAGTTATGTAAGGTCATATGTAATTCATGTAAGGTCAGATGTTGTTAACCAAGATGCCATGTTGTGCTAACATATATCACCACCGGCCAAGGTATTCATAGTACTGTTGAAAAAAGACATGGGGCAGCAGACAGGAACACAGAAGTTATGTGGGAACATAATTTTCCCATTGCTTTGCATGGGACTTTAAAGAAAAACCCCGACCATGGCAAGTGGGGGTGGGTAAGGTTTAAACCACCTATCCTATGTTTGTGGCTGACATATAAGTAACCTGTGTGCCAAGTTTCATATAAATATCTTTAGCCGTTTGTACGTGATGCTGGAACATACATACATACATACATACATACATACATACATTTATGCACACACACACGTTGAGTTTTATATATATAGATTACCACTAAATTCCTGTGTTAGGAGTGGGGTTGTTATAGTAATCCCGTGTGCTCCATCAGGCCCTTTTTTTAACATGAGATGGTCTGAACAAAACAAAGGAGACAAAAACAGCTCATTTTAACATGGTTGCATCCCAGCTCACGCTCAGTCCCCTGTAGTGCCCACAAGACCCTTTAATATAACATTGTCCCATTGGTTAACTGTCTATATAAATCAATTTGTATTCATATACAATACAGCACAGTACACAGAATTTGCATACGTCATTAGAAAACATTTTTATAATATATGAACATTGTGTTATTATAGGAGCTCCAATGCCAGTTGTCCGCGCCAAGCGCAGAAGGCGCCAGGCCGATGAGGAGGAGGAGGATGCGGCAGAGGAGGATGCGGCAGAGGAGGAGATGGATGAGGAGGAGCAGCCAGGGCCCTCCCACTCCCCAACCCCAGCTCCTGTTGAGGAGCAAGCTGAGGAGCTTCCCCCCCCCACCACCCCAACTTCTCAAGCAGAAGAGCAGGAGGAAGAGAGCGGTCCTGTGAGCCTCATTCAGGAAGGTAAATATGTGCACAATGATTAATAACATTTCAACAACAAAATGTAGATATAAAAATGGACAACATATAAAGCGCACCTGTCAGATTGTAGAACCATAATATGGTATTGATGCTAGAAGTATACAGGTAGTGCATAATTATTAGGCAAGTTGTATTTTTTGAGGATTCATTTTATTATTGAACAACAACCATGTTCTCAATGAACCCCAAAAACTCATTAATATCAAAGCTGAATTTTTTTGGAAGTAGTTTTTAGTTTGTTTTTAGTGTTAGTTATTTTCGGGGGATATCTGTGTGTGCAGGTGACTACTATTACTGTGCAGAATTATTAGGCAACTTAACCAAAAAATAAATAGATAGCCATTTCAATGATTTATTTTTAACAGTGAAACCAATATAACATCTCAACATTCACAAATACACATTTCTGACATTTAAAAACAAAACAAAAACAAATCAGTGACCAATATAGCCACCTTTCTTTGCAAGGACACTCAAAAGCCTGACATCCATGGATTCTGTCAGTGTTTTGATCTGTTCACCATCAACATTGCGTGCAGCAGCAACCACAGCCTGCCAGACACTGTTCAGAGAGGTGTACTGTTTTCCCTCCTTGTAAATCCCACATTTGATGATGGACCACAGGTTCTCAATGGGGTTCAGATCAGGTGAACAAGGAGGCCATGTCATTACTTTTTTTTATTTAATACCCTTTCTTGCCAGCCACGCTGTGGAGTACTTTGACACGTGTGATGGAGCATTGTCCTGCATGAAAATCATGTTTTTCTTGAAGGATGGTGACTTTTTCCTGTACCACTGCTTGAAGAAGGTCTCTTCCATAATCTGGCAGTAGGACTGGGAGTTGAGCTTGACTCCATCCTCAATCCGAAAAGGCCCCACAAGCTCATCTTTGATGATACCAGCCCAAACCAGTACTCCACCACCACCTTGCTGGCGTCTGAGTTGGACTGGAGCTCCCTGCCCTTTACCAATCCAGCCACGGGCTCTTCCATCTGGCCCATCAAGACTCACTCTCATTTCAGCAGTCCATAAAACCTTAGAAAAATCTTTCTTGAGATATTTATTGGCACAGTCTTGACGTTGCAGCTTGTGTGTCTTGTTCAGTGGTCATCGTCTTTCAGCCTTTCTTACCTTGGCCATGTCTCTGGGTATTGCACACCTTGTGCTTTTGGGCACCCCAGTGATGTTGCAGCTCTGAAATATGGCCAATCTTGTGGCAAGTGGCATCTTGGCAGCTGCACGCTTAACTTTTCTCAGTTCATGGGCAGTTATTTTGCACCTTTGTTTTTCCACACGCTTCTTTTGTTTGATGATCACGCTTCAGAAGCTTTGCAACTTTAAGAGTGCTGCATCCCTCTGCTAGATATCTCTCTATTTTGGACTTTTCAGAGTCTGTCAAATCCTTCTTTTGGCCAATTTTGCCAAAGAAAAGGAAATTGACTAATAATTATGCACACCTGATATAGAGTGTTGATGTCATTAGACCACACACCTTCTCATTACAGAGATGTACATTACCTAATATGCCTAATCTGTAGTAGGCTTTCGAGCCTATACAGCTTGGAGTAAGACAACATGCATAAAAAGGATGATGTGGTCCAAATACTCATTTGCCTAATAATTCTGCACTCCCGGGATGTGTTAGACACATAACAAGTGTATACACATGATAATGATTGATTAATAAGCAAAAAAAAATATTTATTTATTTGGTAACGTTATTTGAAATCCAAATGTTTTTTTATTATATCCTAAAAGCATCAAGAGATCTGAGGAGGCAAAATATACTCATCGAAAAGACGCACCAGAAGATCCTTCAGAACCAGCGGAAGATGAGCTACCTCACCCAACAAAATGCTCTGCTAGAGCAGCAGCTATCGGGTCAGATTGCGGAAATGCACCGCATTCAGAAACGGATTGAGAGCTATATTTAAATTTATTTTTGTATTAAAAAAACTTATTTTTTGGAAATGTTTCATTTCTTTTTGAGATAGAGTTGTAGGTTTTTCAACACATCTAACTTCACATCAAACAAATCAACATCAACACATTTAACTTCATAATAAGCAAAAACATTTTATACTATTATTTTATTTAACATTAACCTAGGACAAACTAAAGCACACGACACAGACACGACGAACACAAAATAAACTGTTGAAAAATGAACATAACAAAAGCAACAATATATATATATATACAAAGAGAGAGAGAGGGAGAGCAAGAAAGAGAGAGAATGCAGATGAGCTCTTGCAGTCAGCCCAATGGTTGCAGTATAAATGCCGCAAAACAGGGTTTAACATAAGGTTCATTGTTATAGTTACACTTGCTGTTTAGATCCGGTCTGGTAGTCCGGTCTGGTAGCTTGTAGCGGAGGCTGTTGGTGGATCCGCTGTGCCAGAAAGGTCATGAAGCTTTACTCAGCAT
The DNA here is from genome assembly GCF_905171775.1 of Rana temporaria. Classification (NCBI taxonomy): domain Eukaryota; kingdom Metazoa; phylum Chordata; class Amphibia; order Anura; family Ranidae; genus Rana; species Rana temporaria. Next base: position 455,524,497 of record NC_053492.1, on the reverse strand, counting down.
GGAGGCAGCAGCAGGAGTATTAAAATATAATATAACTAGACAATGCATTTCCTGAGGAAAATGCGAGTGGGAATGCTGAATAGCTTAATTGGTGAGCCCCTTGCCAAAGACATTCACCATAACCACTACACTATCTTTAGGACACACAGCTTCTTTCTCTATCTGCAAAGTATAGAGTATGCTGACTTCCTGGTCGCCCCTCCCCCCTCAATAGGTTTCCCCTCCCCCCCAGGTCAGTGAGGAGGAATATTGCACTGAGGTCAGGAAAGTTATTTATGGAAAGAAATAACATTACAAACGCTTTTAATTCACAGATCTAATACATGATTTAAGCCTCCAAACAAAGCTTAATAAATCCTTAAACGTACATGCAATTGATACAACGACTACACCGTTTGAAATACACGGCCCTTGTAAACGCATCGATATGAAATTTATGTAGATAAACTTAAAAATGTGGCCATGTCTGCGATTTAGAAAAGAGCGTCTTTGTGAGTTCTGCAGCAACATTTTTTAGATAATTTCACATGAGAGTCTATGAGACATAATTTCTGGCTGTTGCTCCAATAATTAAAACTAAAATACGTATCGCAGAATTGGTCACATTGCCATAAACCAGACAAGCATAGCTACGTTTTGATATAAAAATTGTGTATGAAAAGTAGATCTTGTGGGCGTGAGACCAATTTGTTTCCCCTTTTTGTAAAGATATTTTTAATTACAAAGATCTCCAATGTTAAGGTCACATGACAGACTCTAAATCCCCTCCATAGGATTACATTATAACCTATTGCATTTTTGTGAAAAATTCGCAAAACGTAAATTGCGTTTTCACCAAAAAATTGTAAACGATAACGATCTGAAAAGTCATAGCCGGATAGCTAAATATTTTGTGACCGCTTTAAAGGTTTTTCAGTGTCTGTAAGTGAAAGTATGAAGTAGCTGAAACTTTTGGCATGGCATGTGAATTCAAAGGGGAAAAGGATGTTCTCATTGACTTCAATGTTTAAAAAAAGGGTCTAAAAGCTTAAAATTTATAAAAGTGTAAAAAGTAGAAAAAAACTTGAAGAAGTCCCATCATTAGCTGAACGAGACGAACATTTTTACAGTTGAATGGTCTCAATAGCTGAAAGTATGCCGAAGTTACGCAGAACCAAAAAACGTAAGGAATAATAAGATTACTAAATTTACGGATATCAATACTGGAAATGTTTATTAAAGCATTCACACTAATTAAGATTAATACATTTACGGGTATCCATACTAGGAATGCTTATTAAAGCATTCCCACTAAGTATCACACAGGCATGATTTACAAGCAGTAGTGGTAATAGTAATACATAGCATAAAAACACTTGGGGAATACTTTACAGCATCAGTAGTGGTCATAGTAGTCAATAGTGTACCAAAAAATTGGGACACAGGTGTCTTGACTGAGCTGTAATAGTAGTAGTAGACATTGACAATACAGTGTCAAATCACTCGGGCAAGAGGTGCCATGATGAACAGCAGTCTTAATAAGAGTATATAGGGTGTGAAATAACTGATGACATAGGTGTCTTGACTGGGCAGCAGAAGCAGCAGTAGTAGTATTAACAGTAGTAGTTGATACAGAGTCATATCACATGGGCAGGAGGTGCCATGATGAACAGCAGTAGGAATAGGAGTATATAGAGTGTCAAATAACTGCTGACATAGGTGTCTTGACTGGGCAGCAGCAGCAGAAGCAGCAGTAGTATTAACAGTAGTAGTTGATACAGAGTCATATCACATGGGCAGGAGGTGCCATGATGAACAGCAGTAGGAATAGGAGTATATAGAGTGTCAAATAACTGCTGACATAGGTGTATTGACTGGGCAGCAGCAGCAGAAGCAGCAGTAGTATTAACAGTAGTAGTTGATACAGAGTCATATCACATGGGCAGGAGGTGCCATGATGAACAGCAGTAGGAATAGGAGTATATAGAGTGTCAAATAACTGCTGACATAGGTGTCTTGACTGGGCAGCAGCAGCAGAAGCAGCAGTAGTATTAACAGTAGTAGTTGATACAGAGTCATATCACATGGGCAGGAGGTGCCATGATGAACAGCAGTAGGAATAGGAGTATATAGAGTGTCAAATAACTGCTGACATAGGTGTATTGACTGGGCAGCAGCAGCAGAAGCAGCAGTAGTATTAACAGTAGTAGTTGATACAGAGTCATATCACATGGGCAGGAGGTGCCATGATGAACAGCAGTAGGAATAGGAGTATATAGAGTGTCAAATAACTGCTGACATAGGTGTCTTGACTGGGCAGCAGCAGCAGAAGCAGCAGTAGTATTAACAGTAGTAGTTGATACAGAGTCATATCACATGGGCAGGAGGTGCCATGATGAACAGCAGTAGGAATAGGAGTATATAGAGTGTCAAATAACTGCTGACATAGGTGTATTGACTGGGCAGCAGCAGCAGAAGCAGCAGTAGTATTAACAGTAGTAGTTGATACAGAGTCATATCACATGGGCAGGAGGTGCCATGATGAACAGCAGTAGGAATAGGAGTATATAGAGTGTCAAATAACTGCTGACATAGGTGTCTTGACTGGGCAGCAGCAGCAGAAGCAGCAGTAGTATTAACAGTAGTAGTTGATACAGAGTCATATCACATGGGCAGGAGGTGCCATGATGAACAGCAGTAGGAATAGGAGTATATAGAGTGTCAAATAACTGCTGACATAGGTGTCTTGACTGGGCAGCTGCAGCAGAAGCAGCAGTAGTATTAACAGTAGTAGTTGATACAGAGTCATATCACATGGGCAGGAGGTGCCATCATGAACAGCAGTAGGAATAGGAGTATATAGAGTGTCAAATAACTGCTGACATAGGTGTCTTGACTGGGCAGCAGCAGCAGCAGAAGCAGCAGCAGTAGTATTAACAGTAGTAGTTGATACAGAGTCATATCACATGGGCAGGAGGTGCCATGATGAACAGCAGTAGGAATAGGAGTATATAGAGTGTCAAATAACTGCTGACATAGGTGTCTTGACTGGGCAGCAGCAGCAGAAGCAGCAGTAGTATTAACAGTAGTAGTTGATACAGAGTCATATCACATGGGCAGGAGGTGCCATCATGAACAGCAGTAGGAATAGGAGTATATAGAGTGTCAAATAACTGCTGACATAGGTGTCTTGACTGGGCAGCAGCAGCAGCAGAAGCAGCAGCAGTAGTATTAACAGTAGTAGTTGATACAGAGTCATATCACATGGGCAGGAGGTGCCATGATGAACAGCAGTAGGAATAGGAGTATATAGAGTGTCAAATAACTGCTGACATAGGTGTCTTGACTGGGCAGCAGCAGCAGAAGCAGCAGTAGTATTAACAGTAGTAGTTGATACAGAGTCATATCACATGGGCAGGAGGTGCCATCATGAACAGCAGTAGGAATAGGAGTATATAGAGTGTCAAATAACTGCTGACATAGGTGTCTTGACTGGGCAGCAGCAGCAGCAGAAGCAGCAGCAGTAGTATTAACAGTAGTAGTTGATACAGAGTCATATCACATGGGCAGGAGGTGCCATGATGAACAGCAGTAGGAATAGGAGTATATAGAGTGTCAAATAACTGCTGACATAGGTGTCTTGACTGGGCAGCAGCAGCAGAAGCAGAAGCAGCAGTAGTAGTATTAACAGTAGTAGTTGATACAGAGTCATATCACATGGGCAGGAGGTGCCATGATGAACAGCAGTAGGAATAGGAGTATATAGAGTGTCAAATAACTGCTGACATAGGTGTCTTGACTGGGCAGCAGCAGCAGAAGCAGAAGCAGCAGTAGTAGTATTAACAGTAGTAGTTGATACAGAGTCATATCACATGGGCAGGAGGTGCCATGATGAACAGCAGTAGGAATAAGAGTATATAGAGTGTTAAACAACTGCTGACATAGGTGTATTGACTGGGCGGCAGCAGCAGCTGAAGCAGCAGTAGTAGTATTAACAGTAGTAGTTGATACAGAGTCATATCACATGGGCAGGAGTTGCCATGATGTACAGCAGTCTTAATAAGAGTATATAGAGTGTGAAATAACTGCTGACATAGGTGTATTGACTGGGCGGCAGCAGCAGCAGAAGCAGCAGTAGTAGTATTAACAGTAGTAGTTGATACAGAGTCATATCACATGGGCAGGAGTTGCCATGATGTACAGCAGTCTTAATAAGAGTATATAGGGTGTGAAATAACTGCTGACATAATTGTCTTGACTGATCCAAAGGAGTCATGGGAGAAAATCATGTGGTCAGATGAGACTATAATATAATTTTTTGATCATAATTTCACTAACCGTGTTCGGAGGAAGAATAATGATGAGTACCATGCCAAGAACGCCATCCCTAATGTGAAGCATGGGGGTGGTAGCATCATGCTTTGGTGGTGTTTTTCTGCACATGGGACAGGGTGACTGCACTGTATTAAGGAGAGGATGACCGGGGCCATGTATTGCAAGATTTTGGGCAACAACCTCCTTCCCTGAGTTAGAGCTTTGAAGATGGGTCGAGGCTGGGTCTTCCAACATGAGAATGACCCAAAGCACACAGCCAGGATAACCAAGGATTGGCTCTGTAAGGAGCATATCAAGGTTCTGGCATGGCCTAGCCAGTCTCCAGACCTAAACCCAATAGAGAATCTTTGGAGGGAGCTCAAACTCCGTGTTTCTCAGCGATAGCCCAGAAACATGACTGATGTAGAGAAGATCTGTGTGGAGGAGTGGGCCAAAATCCCTCCTCCAGTGTGTGCAAAGTTGGTGTAAAACTACAAGAAATGTTTGACCGCTGTAATTGCAAAGAAAGCCTACTGTACCAAATATTAACATTGATTTTCTCTGATGTTGAAATATTTATATTCAGCACTGTAAATACATCAGGTCCGGGGCTTCATCAGGGAATGCATGGCAAGGGACCCTTCAGCGCCCTGAACCGACGACGGGTGCCAGAAAGTCACCGCCGATCCAGGACTCATTCATCTTTATGAATGTGAGTCTGTCCACGGAGTCTGTGGACAGACGGGTCCTCTTGTCCGTGACCACCCCACCTGCCGCGCTGAATGTCCGCTCAGATAGTACGCTGGAGGGGGGGCAAGACAATAACTCCAGCGCATACTGAGCGAGCTCGCGGCAGGTGTCCAATCTGGCAACCCAGTACTCCATGGGGTCGTCGGTGCTCATACTGTCAGAAGCACCGACGGACGCCATGTAGTCTGCCACCATGTGGGCCAGCCGCTGGTGGTGACTGCTGCTGCTGCTGCTGGTGGTGGTACTGGGTCGCTCGGTTTGAAAGAACATCCTCATCTCTTCCATTAGGTCCCCTGCTCGGCTGCAGCTGGGTGCAGCCACCTGCTGGGTGAGATGAGGGGGGACAACTGGAGGCCGGGGAGTTGCCTGCTCCAACCGTCTGACAATGGCTGCCTGCAGTTCCTCCATCCGGTGCTGCCTCCGGCTGGCTGGGATGAACTGCTCCAGTTTCCCCTTGCACCTGGGATCCAAAAGGGTGGCCATCCAGAAATCATCCCTCGTCTTGATGGTCTTAACCCGGGGGTCCCTCCTGAGGCATCTCAGCATGTGGGCAGCCATGGGGAAGAGCACAGCCCGCTGTGACTCCTCAATGCTGGCCAGGTGAATGAGGTGCGACTCTTCATCCCTGAGGCGCTGCTGGTCAAACTCAGACATGCCCAACCCCCGGACTATCGGTGCCCCCAACACCGGCTCTCCCTCCTGACCAGGCCCTGACTCCGGGACGACACCAGCAACCACCTCCTCCTCCTCTTCATCATCATCCTCCTCCTCCTCCTCCTCCTCCTGGTCCTGGCCCTGGTCTCGGTGGAGCATTGCTGACTCCTCCTGCTCCACCAAGGCACTCTCCCCAGCCTCGAGCAGGCGATCTAGTGTCCTCTCCAGCATGAACAGTATTGGCAGCACGCTATTGAGGCCAATTTGCTCACTGCTGACCATCTTGGTCGCCTGCTCGAAGGAGGACAACACTTGGCAGACCTGGTTTATCTGCCCCCACTCCGCACAGGCGATGAAAGGGAGTTGTGGTGAAGCCCTCTCAGTGCCTAGTTCCATCAGGTACTCCCTCACCGCCCTTTGCTGCTCCCACAACCTCTTCAGCATGTGGAGGGTGGAGTTCCACCGCGTCACACTGTCCACAATCAGCCTGTGAAGGGGCAGATTGTACTTCCGCTGCAATTTGGACAGGGACGCGGTAGCGGTTGGGGAGCGCCTGAAGTGGCTGGCAATCCTACGCACCTTTGCCACAATGTCACTCAACCCTGGATAAGTGCGCAGGAACTTCTGCACCACCAGGTTGAGGACATGTGCCAGACAGGGCACGTGCGTCAGACTGCCAGCATGGAGGGCGGCGAGTAGGTTGCTGCCGTTATCGCAGACAACCATACCTGGCTGGAGCCTTCGGGGTGTCAGCCACTTCTGGACCTGAGCTTGAAGTGCTTTCAGCACTTCTTCTGCAGTGTGTCTCCGGTCCCCTAAACTAACAAGCTGGAGCACGGCCTGACAGCGCACGTGCCCCACACTTGAGTAGCTACGGGGGCGCTTGCTGGGAGGCTCAGCAGCTGCGGAGACAGTGGCTTGAGGGAGACCAGCAGTTCTCCCCTGGACACCCCGGGGCGGCACCACAAGATCGGTTGCCGACGATCCCTCACCGACGCCTCGGAGGGAAACCCAATGGGCCGTGAAGCTGATGTAGCGTCCCTGCCCATGCCTGCTGGTCCAGCCATCCATTGTCAGATGAACCCTGTCGCTGACAGCGTGATCCAGCGACAGGGTTACATTCTGCACAATGTGCTGGTGTAGGGCAGGGACACCAGTCCTGGCAAAGAAATGGCGGCTGGGGACACGCCATTGGGGTTGGGCCTGCTCCAACATCTGCCTGAAGGGGTTGCTGTCAACTATGTTGAAGGGCAGCAGATGTTGGGCAATAACCCTTGCCAGGAGCCCATTGAGGGAACGCACACGTCGGTCTCCAGGGGGGAAGGGAGTGGTGCGGTCAAAGGCGTCTGAAATCGACGCCTGGCGCCGGACGGCAGTGCGGGACACAGACGTGGAGGGTGCTGTGGAAGTAGAGGTCTGGCTGCCGGTACCAGTACCTCTACTAGAGGGAGCGGGGGGGCATGACCTGCTGGAAACAGATGAAGATGTGGCAGGGGCTGCTGTACCCTGCTCACTTGTGGTGGTGGCGCTGCTACCACCACCACGCTTCATCTCGTCATACAACGCCCAGTGGTTTATCCTCAGGTGCTGGTTCAGGGCTGTGGTACCCACCCGAGCCAAACACTTCCCTCTCTTCACCCTCACTTTACAAATCCGGCAGATGGCCACGGTAGGGTTGTCTGCCACCAGGGTAAAGAAATTCCAGACAGGTGACTTCAGCACCGCCCTCCTGTCAGATGGGGTGACGCTTACTTGCACCTGCTGGGATTCGGTGCGCACAGGTGGAGCTGCCTGCTGCTGCTGCTGCTGCTGCTGCTCCTCCTCCTGACACCTCCTGCTGCCATCACCAGTGGAGACCCTGACGATGGTCTCCCTGGTGGTGACCTGGCGCACCGTTTCACCAGGGTGCCTACCTTCCCCGTCGTCACTGACGTAGTGAGCCGACGCGTCAGATGGCAACCATGATGGGTCACCCTCTTCGCCCCCAGAGATGTCAGACCAAGGGCTGAGATGTGTTGGTCTGAGGGAACCACGTGACATGGAGCCTCTAGCCTGGCTCCGCTGTCCCCTCACCCACGCCTGGGTCTGACTAGGTGCTGCTGTTTCCTGCACCAAAACAGCAGCACCAGTTTGAAGGGATGTCTCTGGGATACTGCCAGCAGGTATCCCATCCTCCTCATCCATCCCTTCAAAAAGGTCCTGACCATCAGGACAGAGCTGGAGGTCTGCCTGATGCATGGCCTCCCCCAAGAGATCCCTATCACTGTCGCTGTCGAACAGTAAGATGCTGGACTCTTGGGGGCTGGGGGGGGGTAGTACAGGCAACGGTGTAATGGTGGTACTACTGTGAGTCGGGACCGACGACTCAGTGGCACTGCTGTGCCCCATGTAGTCCACCACTACTTGAGCCTGAGATGGCAATATCGGGCGGCTGCCCGATGGGAAGAACTCCCGGATCAGGCGTACTCCCCTTGCACCCGATCCTCTACCACTAGTAGGGGCACGAGAGGTACCCCGTGCTGGCAGCGATCCAGCACTGGGAGTAACTCCCCTACCCCTGCTGCCACGGCCACGGATGCCGCTCATTATTGCTGATATGTGTGTGGGGGGGTTAAACTTTATTGGGGGGGAAAATGTGAACAAAATGTGTTTTTGTGTTTTTTTTACAAGACAGGCACGCAGACAAAGACGTACACAGACAGCTACTAAACTATAAGAAAAGTAGTACACCAGACAAGGACTACAAAATTAAAGAAAAAAAAAAAAAGCACTAAACAAACACTAACTTTTTTTTTTTTTTTTAAACACAAAACACAGACACTAAACACACACTAAGCTAAGCTAGATGAAATAAATGTACACTAACAGTGTGTACACTTACTACACAAAATTTAACTAAACTGAACACAAAACTTAGCTTTTATAAAAGCTCTTTAGGGAAAACTAAACAAAATTTGAACTGAGATGCCTATCAAATATCACTGAACAGCGAACCTGCAAGATCTAACAGTAACACAAGATGAACAAAACTTAGCTTTTAGAAAAGCTCTTTTATAAAGCTCAGCAAAACGTGTTCTGAAATCTCTTGCAAATATAACTGAACAGGGAGGATTGCAGGATCAAACAGTAACACAAATGAAAAAAACAGCACAAAACAGCACAAAACGTAGCTTTGAAAAAAGCTCTTGGGTCTATTGCTTTGAAAAAAGCAGTTGATATACTGGAAAAGATCCACTGGAATCACTAAATAGCAATGCTGGTGATGATCTAAATCAATCAAGAACAAAGACACAGGAAACCAGGAACACAGAAACAGCCTCCACACTCTATAGCCAGCTTCTGAATCTGCAATGAAATGGTGCTGGGAGTGAGCTTATATAATGTCCATGCAGGCAGGTTCCTATTGGTTGCTAACCTGTGACGAGTGTGGAAGGAGAACTCTGATTGGCTCTGATGCAAAAGGGCGGAGCAAATAATCGCGCAATATTCCTATTGCCGAATATTCGCATTGCGAATATTCGGCAATATAAAATGATCGCTTCAGCTACTCGGCCCAATGGCTCTAATCATACCAGCAATGCTTTCAGACGTCTATGGAGATCACTAGGATGTGATCTGTTTTAAAAATGAAACTGTAAAAATCGCTCTGATGCGGAAGATCGGGGCGAGGAAAATAATCGCGCGATATTGCGTTTGCCGAATAATCGCATTGCGATCTTTCTGGAAAATTCAATGAACGCTTCAGCTACTCGGCCCAGGGTCTCTAATGATACCAGCAATGCTTTTAGACGTCGATGGAGATATCTAGGATGTGATCTGATTCAAAAAAAAAATTGTAAAAAATCGAATATTCGGAATTGCGAATATTCACCGCGAATTTCGAAATATAGCGCGATTTCTCGAATATGCTATATTCGAGTCGAATATTCGCAATGCGAATATTCGTGAGCAACACTACTCCTGATACGCCGTCGTATCTTTGAGTCCGGCCAGTCGTATTTATGCGCCTGATTCATAGAATCAGATACGCCTAGATTTGACTAAGATCCGACCAACGTAAGTTTCTTACGCCGTCGGATCTTAACTGCATATTTACGCTGGCCTCTAGGGGCGTGTACGCTGATTTACGCCTAGAATATGTAAATCAGCTAGATACGTGAATTCACGAACGTACGCCCGGCCGACGCAGTACATTTACAACGTTTCCGTAAGGCTTTTCCCGGCGTATAGTTACCCCTGCTATATGAGGCGTATCCTATGTTAAGTATGGCCGTCGTTCTCGCGTCGAATTTTAAAAAGTTACGTCGTTTGCGTAAGTCGTCCGTGAATGGAGCTGGACGTCATTTACGTTCACGTCGAATCCAATGACGTCCTTGCGTAGCAATGCACACTGGGAAATTCCACGGACGGCGCATGCGCCGTTCGGGAAAAACGTCAATCACGTCAGGTCAAGCCTGATTTAAATAACACACTCCCACCTCTTCAGAATTTGAATTAGGCGGGCTTACGCCGGGCTATTTACGCTACGCCGCCGCAACTTTCTTTTAAGAATACGGCCTGTAAAAGTTGCGGCGGCGTAACGTAAATAGGATACGTTACGCCCGCACAAAGAAGCGCCATTCTACCTGAATCTACCCCTATATATATATTTTTTAGCAGAGAACCTAGAAAATAAAATGGCGATTGTTGCAATATTTTATGTCACACTGTATTTGTGCAGTGGTAAAGTTAGCCCAATATTTATTGTATAATGTGAAAGATGATGTTACGCTGAGTGAATAGATACCAAACATGTCACTCTTTATAATTGTATGCACTCGTGGAATTGCGACAAACTACGGTACCTAAAAATCTCCATAGGCGACGCTTTAAACTTTTCTTACAGTTACCAGGTTAGAGTTACAGAGGAGGTCTTGTGCTAGAATTATTGCTCTCGCTCTGACGATCGCGGCGATACCTCACCGTTTTCATATGCGGGCGCGACTTCCGTATGCGTTTTCTTTGTTGCGCAAGCTCGCGGGGAGAGGGGGGCGCTTTAAAAAAAAAATCATTTTCTTATTTATTTTATTTATTTTTATAATATTAAATTGTGTTTTTTTTATCACTTTTATTGCTGTCACAAGGAATGTAAACATCCCTTGTGACAGTAATAGGTGGTGACAGGTACTCTATATGGAGGGATCGGGGGTCTAAAAGACCCCCAATTCCTCCTTTGCACTTCAAAGTATTCAGATCGCCAAAAACGGTGATTCTGAATACTGTGTACTTTTTTAAATCCCGCGCCATTGGCAGCCGAGTAACCCAGAAGTGACGTCATGATGCCGCTTCCGTGTTTACATTGCGGAGACTGAATCAAAGCCATTTACTGGAGGCGTCGGATCGGGTCTCCCGGTGGGACGGGAGGCCCGGTCAGAGCAGCGAGAGGCGGCGGGAGGGGGGGATGTCCCCTTCTGCTCCTCCGGCATAACAACCAAGCGGCTTTTAGCCACATTGGTTGTTATGCCTGGATAGCCAATGGCCGGCTCTAAACAACGGTACTGCGCTGATGCCTGCAGCTGTGGGCATTATCCCGGTATAACCCCCGAAAGCCGAGGACGCATATATGCGTACGCTCGGCAGGAAAGTGTTTTAAGGCAGGTGTCCCAATACTTTTGACAATATAGTGTATCTTTAAAAACAAATGCAACCATCACATTTATGCAGAGGCGGCTCTATAATTAGGCAAATAAGGCGGTCGCACTCACAGGGGCCTCGCGGTCGCCTAACTTGCCCAGTGCATTATCCCAGTTTTGAGGGACAGGGGACCTTAATGCTGCTGTGCTTAGGCAGCATTATGAGCCCTGACTCAGGAGCGGGGCCACCAGCGTCCCTAACAACCAGTAAATATCAGTGAAACCACCCCTTGTGGCGGGTTCACCAGGTGACACCGCCCCTTAGTTATTAACCACTTGCCGCCCGCCAATGACATATTGACGTCGGCAAAGTGGTTGTAGAATCCTGACTGGACGTCTTATGACGTCCTCAGGATTCTGAGCCGCTGCGCGCCCCCGGGGGCGCGCATCACGCGATCGTTGTTGCAGGGTGTCAGTCTGACACCCCGCAACACCGATCTCGGTAAAGAGTCTCTCACGGAGACTCTTTACCACGTGGTAATCTGTGTCCAATCACGGCTGATCACGATGTAAACAGGAAGAGCCGTTGATGGCTCTTCCTCACTCGCGTTTTACAGACGCGAGTAGAGGAGAGCCGATCGGCAGCTCTCCTGACAGGGGGGGTTCACGCTGATTGTTTATCAGCGCAGCCCCCCCTCAGATCACCACACTGGGCAACCAGGGAAGCCCACCCTGGACCACCAGGAAGAGGGAAAACAAAAAAAAAAGTCTAAAAAAAAAAAAGGCTGGAAAAAAAAGCATAAAAAAAAAAGATGCCAATCAGTGCCCACAAATGGGCACTGACTGGCAACATGGTTAAATCAGTGCCGCCCCACAGTTACCATCAGTGCCACCCACAGTGTCCATCAGTGCCACCCCACAGTGCCCATCCATGCCCAGTGCCCATCTGTGCCACCCATAAGTATCCATCAGTGCTGCCCATGAGTGCCCATCAGTGCCGCCCATGAGTGCCCATCAGTGCCGCCCATGAGTGCCCATCAGTGCCGCCCATGAGTGCCCATCAGTGCCGCCCATGAGTGCCCATCAGTGCCGCCTATGTGTGCCCATCAGTGCCGCATACCAGCGCCGCCAATCAGTGCCACCTCATCTGTGCCCGTCAGTACTACCTCATCGATGTCCATCAGTACCATCTCATCGGTGCCCATCAGTGCCGCCATATCAGTGCCCGTAATTGAAAGAGAAACGTACTTATTTATAAAAAACGTACTAATTTACAGAAAAAAATAAAAAGGTAATTTTTTTTCAAAATTTTCAGTCTTTTTTTAAAAAACCGCAGAGGTGATCAAATATCACCAAAAGAAAGCTCTATTTGTGGGGAAAAAAGGACGCCAATTTTGTTTGGGTGCAGTGTAGCATGACCGCGCAATTGCCATTCAAAGTGCGACAGTGCTGAAAGCTGAAAATTGGCTTGGGCGGGAAGGTGCGCAAGTGCCTGGTATGGAAGTGGTTAAAGAGCAGGATCCGGGGGCCGCCTTGTTAAAGGGGGCTTCCAGATTCTGATAAGCCCCCTGCCCACAGACCCCCCACAACCACTCGCCAGGGTTGTGGGGAAGAGGCTCTTGTCCTTGAATTATTTTTCCCCATCATGGGCGTGAATGGGGCCCCATTTCAAGTTTTGCCTAAGGCCTCACAAAACCTAAGGCCGCCTCTGCATTTATGGATTGTTAAATTGCAATATAATATATTTTTGTTTTTTGGGTTTGATAGTGCTTTAAGCTAGGAAATAAAAAACATTATTTTCATGCTTACGAACTTTTCCTAGGCTTCTGTTTACTGCATAAAATATCTAAAATATCAAGTCACAGTATATTTTTTTGTACTAATGATGTATTGTGTGAGCTTGATGCACGCGGCTCCACAGTGCCTTACAAATGCCACAATATTCGGCCTGTTTTCACAACATGCAATCAGCCCGATGTCTGCTAGGTGTCAGTGTTAATCAGACAGAGACATTCACAAAACACCTGAAAGAGATTTAATTAATTTCTAGAGCGCTTGTTTAGCTCCATGCCTAACTCACAGTATGCAAGTTGCTTGGGGTACAGAGGCGGCGGTGCGCACGGTGTGCTGCTACAAAATATCAATTCACTTTATTCTATAATTAAACACACTGCCTTGGATTTTGTTTCTTGGCCTTCATCATTTATTAATTAAAAATAAAATAATAAAAATAAAGAAGAAGAAATCAAAGAAAATCAGATAAATCTAAGTAGTTCATTAGGTTAACATGCAAGAGATATTGGGCCAGATCCACGAAGCAGTTACGCTGGCGTATCTATTGATACGCCGCGTAACTTCTAGTTTGCTCCGGCGTATCTTTGTTTTGTATCCACAAAACAAGATACGCCTGAAGCCGGGCTAGATCCGACTGGCGTACGTCTTTGTACGCAGTCGGATCTAAGGTGCATATTTACGCTGGCCGCTAGGTTGGCGTTTCCGTAGATTTCCGCGTCGAGTATGCAAATTAGCTAGATACGGCAATCCACGAACGTACGTCCGGCCGGCGCATTTTTTTACTTTGTTTCTGTAAGGCTTTTTTGGGCGTATAGGGCCAGATTCACAGAGGAAATACGCCAGAGTATCTACTGATACTCCGGCGTATTTTCAAATTTGCCGCGTCGTATCTTTATTTGTAATTCACGAAAAAGATACGACGGCTTTTGGCTAAGATCCGACAGGCGTACGGCTTCGTACGCCTTTGGATCCTAGGTGTAATTTTCCGGCGGCCGCTGGGTGGGGTTCGTGTCGTTTTACAGCGTCGGGTATGCAAATTAGCTGATTACGGCGATCCACGAAGATACACGCGTTCATCGCAATCTCTTACGTCGTCGCTAGTCGTTTTTTCCGGTCGCAAACTTAGGCCTGCTTTTTTTACATTTAGAACAGCCATGTTAAAGTATGGCCGTCGTTCCCGCGTCGAATTTCAATTTTTTTTTTGGCGTAAGACGTCCGGGAATACGAAACGACGTAACGCACGTCGCCGTTCAAAAAATACGTCAGGGCGCCTTAATTTTGCACAAATCACGTCGGGAAATTTTCACACGGAGCATGCGCAGAGCGTTTGGCGCGGGAACGCGCCTAATTTAAATGGTACACGCCCCATTTGAATTAGGCGGGCTTGCGCTGGGCGGCTTTACGTTACACCGCCGTAAGTTTACACGCAAGTGCTTGGTGAATCAGGCACTTGCGCTGAAAACTTGCGGCGGTGTAACGTAAAGACGATACGTTACGCCGCCGCAGATATATGTGAATCTGGCCCATAGTTACCCCTGCTATATCAGGCGTATCCTATGTTAAGTATGGACGTCGTTCCCGCGTCAAATTTTAAAAATTTTACGTCGTTCGCGTAAGTCGTTCGCGAATAGGGCTTCGCGTAGAATGACATTCACATCGTAAGCATTGGCTTGTTGCGGGTTAATTTCGAGCATGCGCACTGGGATACCCCCACGGACGGCACATGCGCCGTTCAGAAAAAACGTCATTTACGTCGGGTCAAGTAAAATTAACATAAAACACGCCCACATCTTTAACATTTGAATTCCGCGCCCATACGCCGGCAGATTTACGCTACACCGCCGTAACTTTAGAGGCAAGTGCTTTATGAATACAGCACTTGCCTCTCAAAGTTGCGGCGGCGTAGCGTTACTACGATACGCTACGCCGGAATAAAATTACGATCCGCTAAGTGGATCTGGCCCTAAAACTTTTTTTGCGCTATAATTATACAAAGGCCAACAATTACAAAAAAACAATATTTTTTACTTTCTGCTATAAAACACATCCAATTTTTTTTTTAAAAATCCTATTTCTTCATCAATTTAGACCAATATGTGTTCTGCTACATATTTTTGGTAAAAAAAAAAATCCCAATAAGTGTATATTGATTGGTTTGCGCAAAAGTTGTAGCATCTACAAATGATGGCATGCATTTATGGATTTTTTTATTTATTTTTCTATTATTAGTCACGGCAACAATCAGCGTTTTCTTTTAGATGGACTGCAACATTGCGGTGGGCAAATCTGACAGTAAGTGACACCTTTTGGGGACCAGTGACACCAATACAGTGATCAGTGATAAAGAAAAATGCACTGTCACTGTACTAATGACATTGGCAGGGAAGGGGTTAACATCAGGGGCGATCAAAGGGTTAAATGTGTTCCCTGGGAGTGTTTTTGGACTGTGGGGGGGTGGGGGTTGCTTTGACTGGGGGGAGATAGAGCTTCCCGTTCCTGCTTAGCAAAAACACAAGGGGCCAGATCCACAAAGAAGTTACGGCGGCGTATCTATTGATACGCCGCGTAAGTTCTACGAAGCCCCGGCGTATCTTTGTTTTGTATCCACAAAACAAGATACGCCTGAATGTGGGCTCGATCCGACTGACGTACGTCTTAGTACGCCGTCGGATCTTAGGTGCATATTTACGCTGGCCACTAGGTGGCGATTCCGTTGATTTCCACGTAGAGTATGCAAATTAGCTAGATACGCCGATCCTCAAACGTACGTCCGCCCGGCGCATTTTTTTACGTCGCTTACATAAGACTTTTTTCGGTGTAACGTTACCCCTGCTCTATGAGGCGTACACAATGTTAGGTATGGACGTCGGGACAGTGTCGAATTTTCCGTCGTTTGCGTAAAACGTTCGCGAATAGGGCTTTGCGTAAAATACGTTCACATCGAAAGCATTGACTATTTGCAACGTGATTTCGAGCATGCGCACTGGGATACCCCCCACGGACGGCGCATGCGCCGTTAAAAAAAAAACTTTATTTACGTGGGGTCAAGATGAATTAACATAAAACACGCCCACATGTTAGTTATTTGAATTCCGCGCCCTTACGCCGACACATTTACACTACGCCGCCGTAACTTACGGCGCAAATTCTTAATGGATACGGAAATTACGCTCTAAGTTACGGCGGCGTAGTGTATCTGAGATACGCTACGCCTGCCTAAAGATCTTTGTGGATCTGGCCCAAGATCTCCATCTTCCCCTCTGACAGAACGGCGATCTGCCTTGTTTACATAGGCAGACCCTTGTCCCATAAATATAGGTATAAGGGCCCAGATTCAGGTAGATTCGCGCAATATTTGCGTGGGCAAAGAGCAAAAATGTTTCTCTTTTCGCTATTAGCAGGAGCAGCCTTATGCTAAAGTCGCCGTACGGAAACTCCGTACCTTGCGTGCGCTGGGCCCGCGCAACTTTTGTGAATCGGTGGTAGTATGCAATTTGCATACTATACGCCGATCACAATGGCCGCGCCCCCTAGCGGCCAACGCAAGAATGCAGCCTGGGATGTGAAGGCATAAGGAGGCTTATGTCTGTCACATCCTAGGCTGCAGTCGGTGTAACGAGGTTCCTGAATCAGGAGCACTGGTTACACCGGAGCAAGTAAGCCCTTGCGCCGCGCAACCTATGGTTGCGTGGGCGCAAGTGCTTCTTGAATCTGGCCCAAGGTGTTTTCTAGGGGGGAAAGGTTGCCACTCACTCCTTCAAGATATTCTTCCACTGTTCAAGGCATGTGACATTGTATGGCTCATAGGGGCTGGAGGGGGGATTACTACCCCCTCCATCTACTTAGCTATTCATAAAGCACAGCCTCAGCATCATCTTAGGGTTGATGACACTATACAACCTGTTTGCCGTGGTACCGTATTTTCCTGGCGTATAAGACGACCTTTTATACTTAAAAAAATGCCCCAAAAATCGGGGGTCGTCTTATACGCCGGTATATGGATGTCAGCCCACTGGGTGTGCATTAATGTCCGCTGAGCCAATCACGGCGAGCAATGTATTCTATTAATGAATACAAAGCCTGCTCGGATTGGCTTTGAGGGTCAGAGAGGCGCGGGCTGATGATGTTCCAACCTCTGCCAATCACAACAAGCGATGTATTCTATTAATGAATACAAAGCCTGCTCGGATTGGCTTTGAGGGTCAGAGAGGCGCGGGCTGATGATGTTCCAACCTCTGCCAATCACAACAAACGATGTATTCTATTAATGAATACAAAGCCTGCTCGGATTGGCAGAGGTTGTAATATCATCAGCCCTCACCTCTCTGAATCTCAAAGCCAACTCAGAGAAGATTTTTTTATTCATTAATAGAATACATCGCTTTCCGGGATTGGATCAACGCGGTATACTGTAATACTGTATACCAAATGTGACAGAATGCGGCTACCCCTCGGCTCCTCTTCCTTCCATGGCCACCTCGCCATCCACCACTGAAGCTTTGGTTTGAAGCACCTGACCCTCCATCTGGCACCTGACCCTTCATCTGGCATCTGACCCTCCATCTGGCACCTGACCCTCCATCTGGCACCTGACCCTCCATCTGGCACCTGACCCTCTATCTGGCACCTGACCCTCCATCTGAAGCACCTGAAGGAGCTCATCTTATACGGTGAGTACCGTATATCTCAAAACCAAAATTTTAGCTGCAAAATTAGGGGGTCGTCTTATACGCCGGAAAATACGGGTATGTTTTAACTCATACTAGTGATTTTTCTATACATTTTAATATTATTTTTTACACTATGTAGTATTTTCATCCCTCTCCTCAAAATGAGAAGGTATTGGAATGGTGGTCAAGAGACAGCCCAGAGAGATAGGTAGATAGGCAACAGCCTAGAGATGCTGGCAGTGGCTTTCTCCATAAATGTACTATAAATGCAGATTGATCTTTGACGCAGTTTAATGTAATTGGATCTGCTAAGTTTGACATACAAAAGTGGAGCACATTAGTGACTCGTCGTCATACAGTACACTGCTGGAGGCACATATTACCCTATATTAGCAAAAGTATTGCATTGGGACGCCTTCTTTTACACGCACATGAACTTTAATGGCATCCCAGTCTTATATCACAAAGCAAGGTCCATAAAGACATGATGAGCGACTATGAGGTGGAGGAACTTGACTCGCCTGCACAAAGTCCTGACCTCAACTTAATAGAACACCTTTGGGATGAATTTGTTTGGAGACTGCGAGCCAGGTTTTCTTGTCTACATCAGTGCCTGACCTCACAAATGCGCTTCTGGAAGAATGGTTAAACAGTCCCCTAGACACACTCCTAAACCTTGTGGACAGCCTTCCCAGAAGAGTTGAGGCTGTTATAGATGCAAAGGGTGGGCTAACTGAATATTGAACCTTATAGACTAAGACAGGGATGCCATTAAAGTTCATGTGTGTGTAAAGGCAGGTGTCCCAATACTTTTAGTAATATAGGGCTAGATTCAGAAAGCCCGCCGTAAGTTTGTGCGGGCGTAGCGTATCTCAGATACGCTACGCCGCCATAACTTAGTGAGGCTGGGGCTGGATTCACAAAGAACCCGCTCCCTAAGTTACGGCGGTGTAGCGTACATCTGTCGGCGTAAGCGCGCCAAATTCAAATTGAGAAGAGGTGGGTGTGTTTTATGTAAATAAAACATGACCCCGCGTAAATGACGTTTTTCACGAACGGCGCATGCGCCGGCCGTGAACGTATCCCAGTGCGCATGCTCCTAATTACGTCGCAAATAGTCAATGCTTTCGACGTGAACGTAATTTACGCAAAGCCCTATTTGCGAACGACTTACGCAAACGACGTAACATTTTCAAAAATCTACGCGGGAACGACGTCCATACTTAACATTGGCTATGCCTCATATAGCAGGAGTAACGTTACGCCGGAAAAAGCCTTACGCAAACGACGTAAAATAATCCGCCGGGCGCACGTACGTTTCTGAATCAGCGTATCCAGCTCATTTGCATATTCTACGCTGAAATCAACGGATGCGCCACCTGGCGGCCAGCGTAAATATGCAACTAAGATACGACGGCGTAAGAGACTTACACCAGTCGGATCTTAGCCTAATTTCGGCGTATCTTGCTTTCTGAATACAGAAAGAAGATACGCCGGCGCAGCTTTGAATTTACGCGGCGTATCAATCGATACGCCGGCGTAAATTCTTGCTGAATCTAGCCCATAGTGTATCTTTCTCTGCCAACATTTGGTTTAGTTGTCCAGGTGATTAGCATGGAGATTATACTTTTGAACTTATGATATTTTATGAACAAACTGACTTTTTTCATGCAGTTTGAGGTCAGTGGATCTGGTAAGTCTGAAATTCATTTTTGACGCACCTTTACAGCTTTACTCCTTATACTGGTGGAAGTTTCTTCTTCTCTCTATTATAGCATCTAGCGAACTTTTGTTGTATTACTGAGGACAAAGTTGGTTAGGATAAGCATTCCAGAGTACACGGCATTGCTGAGTTTGCAAGTAAAATGTGACACTACCCTTGATGCTCTGTAAACTTTAGCATTTTCCAGATTTATTAAGCAGATAAATTGCATTAAAAATACGCCAACAAAACAAATCCATTATTTTGACCTTGCG
Organism: Rana temporaria; assembly: GCF_905171775.1. Lineage (NCBI taxonomy): Eukaryota > Metazoa > Chordata > Amphibia > Anura > Ranidae > Rana > Rana temporaria. The sequence continues at coordinate 455,504,747 of NC_053492.1, read as the reverse complement.
TTGGGTTACAAGAACACTGCATTGCAATATATTGTATTTTTAAAGAGGGGAAAAAAATCAATCTACATTTTCATCTTTAACATATTGTTTTCATGTTAAGTAAATGGAAATAAGATATAGAGAAGAAGCATAGGCAACATAAAAGGCAAAAAAATAAAATATATATATATATATATATATGCGATAAATCAATAAAAATTCAGGCCCAGATTCACATAGAACTGCGGCGGCGTAACGTATCGTAGATTTGAAATTCCCACCGTGCTTTGCGCGAAGTGACGTCATTTTTTCGAACGGCGACGTGCGTAGCGTACTGTCGTATTCCCGGACGTCTTACGCAAGAACAAATTTTTTTTTAATTTCGACGCGGGAACGACGGCCATACTTTATACAGCACATACGCGGGCTGTGTAAAGTTAGGGTAGGTAAAACGACGACTAAAATTGCGATGGGAAACTAGACTAGCGACGACGTACCGAACGCAAAAAACCGTCGTGGATCGACGTAAAACCTCATTTGCATACCCGACGCTGGAATACGACGCGAACTCCACCCAGCTGCGGCCGAGGTTATGCATCCTAAGATCCGACAGTGTAAAACAATTACACCTGTCGGATCTTAGGGCTATCTATGCGTAACTGGTTCTATGAATCAGTCGCATAGATACTCTGAGAGATACGATGGAGTATATGAGATACTCTGTCGTATCTCTGCTGTGGATCTGGCCCTCAGGGCCTATATACACTTCTGTGTTATGGTAATGTTACATGCATTGTTTTGTTGCGGTGACATTCGTTTTGTTACATGTATTGTTACATTCATTGAAAACACAGATCTATTGCGCTTGGGCTGATATAAAGGTCCTAACAAATAGCAGCTAGCACAATATTGTTAGCGACAATAAACTATATGTGATAAGAGTGCAGAGCTGTACTAAATAATGTCCATAATGATAATATGTTCATAAGCATTCAAAGTTATGTTGCTGAGCTGTTGTGATGATAGATGGAAGCCGTTACCAATACCCAATCACACTGACTTATACCCTAAGGTAAAGATATTAAAGCAGTAGGTAATATCTCATGGTCTCAGCAGTCCTCAGCTCCCAGAATACCACTTCCTCCTGAGCAAGATTAGACTTGCACCAATAGACAGGTAATGAATACCAATTCACATAACTCAATGTCATCCGGTGACGAAACACGGAGGAGGGAGCTGGAACGTGTGACGCGATTACGTGCTGGGACGCAGCAGCCATCTTGTCGTTTTCCACATGTGTGTGTTCTTCTATAGGAATTGGAGTTTTGCTCTTCAGGTTCTATTAAATCTTTTTCTGGGATGTCTGCGCAATGAAGATTATTTTATTCATCTTTTGAGAGTATCATTCTGGGGGAAGTTCCTATTGGCATATGTGTGGGCTGTTGGGTGATTACCTATGTGAATGAGCATCCATTACCTTTCTATTGGTGCAAGTATATTAGTTTATTATTTATTATTAATTTGTTCCGTTGAATTCGTTCCATTCATTTAGATATGGCATTTGTTTTTTTGGATAAAATCGTAACTTTGGATAAATTCGTATTCATTACGTTCACTAACAGCCAAATTTGAAAGGAAATTCCAATACCCATAATTGAATAGTTAGTTATTATTAGTTAGTTATTCTTTCTTATTTTTGGATTTTCTTTCTTTTTGGATTCTCAAATTTACGAAATTAAAATTTACGAATTGCAATCATTACAAATGACATGAAAAAACAAAACAAAAAAAATGAATGAAACGAAAATTAACACATTTTTCGGCATTGTACATGTCTAGCTGTGAAAAAAGTAAAAGAAGAAAAAAATCCGGAGACACAATCTGGTAGGGGAAAGGGAGGGTTGGGGCTAAATTTGGGCAATGCCTTGACATACCCTTTAAGATATCTCTATCTTTGGATCTATGGCTTTTACTAAAGGTAGCCAAGGCTTAGGAAATTTTCAGGACATTCAGGGCCGGATTCAGATACTTTGGAGTATCTTTAGGCGGGGCGTAACGTATCTCAGATACATAGGGCCATATTCTTAGAGATCTCTGGCGGCTTAACGTATGTCCTTTACGTTACTCCGCCACAAGTTTAACTGGCAAGTGCCTGATTCCCAAACCACTTACCTGTAAACTTGCGGCGGCGTAGCGTAAAGTCCACCCGCGCAAGCACTCCTAATTCAAATGATCCTGGTAGGGGGCGTGGATCATTTAAATTAGGCGCGCTCCCGCGCCGATCGTAATGCGCATGCTTCGTCGGGTAAATTACCCGACGTGCATTGCGCTAAATGACGTCTCACGGACGTCATTTGTTTTGACGGTAACGTAAATGGCGTCCATCGCCATTCACGGACGACTTACGCAAACGACGTTAAATTTTCAAATTTCGACGCGGGAACGACGGCCATACTTAACATTGAGTACGCCACCTAGGGGGCATGTTTATCTTTACGCCGCGTATCGCTTACGGAAACAACGTAAAATCACTACGACGGGCAAGCGTACGTTAGAGAATCGGCGTGACTAGTCATTTGCATATTCTACGCTGACCGCAAAGGAAACGCCACCTAGCGGTCAGCGTAGATATTGCAGCCTAAGATACAACGGCGCAGGCCGTCGTATCTTAGGCATGTTTAAAGCGGGAGTTCACCCATTTAAAAAAAAAAAAAAAATCTCCCCTTAGCTTCCTGCTCGTTCGGTCTAGGGGAATCGGCTATTTATATTAAAATATGTGCAGTACTTACCCGTTTTCGAGCTGCATCTTCTTCCGTCGCTTCCGGGTATGGGTCTTCGGGAGCGGGCGTTCCTTCTTGATTGACAACCTTCCGAGAGGCTTCCGACGGTCGCATCCATCGCGTCACTCATAGCCGAAAGAAGCCGAACGTCGGTGCGGCTCTATACTGCGCCTGCGCACCGACGTTCGGCTTCTTTCGGAAAATCGTGACGCGATGGATGCGACCGTCGGAAGCCTCTCGGAAACCTGTCAATCAAGAAGGAACGCCCATTCCCGAAGCCCATACCCGGAAGCGACGGAGAGGATGCGTCTCGTAAACGGGTAAGTACTGCACATATTTTAAAATAAATAGCCGATTCCCCTAGTAATAACGAGCAGGAATCTAAGGGGGAAAAGTGCCCTCTAAGGGTGAACCCCCGCTTTAAGTGTATCTCAGTTTGAGATTCTGCTGATACGCCGGCATAAATTCTTTGAGAATATGGCCCATAATGGCTCAGATACAAAAAAAAAATCGCTGATTGCCGCCATTACTAGTAAAAAAAAAAAAAATATTAATAAAAATGCCATAAAACTATCCCCTATTTTGAAAAACGCTATAAATTTGGCGCAAACCAATCGATAAACGCTTATTGCGATTTTTTTACCAGAAATAGGTAGAAGAATACGCATCGGCCTAAACTGAGAAAAAAAAATGTATATCTTTTTTGGGGATATTTATTATAGCAAAAAGTAAAAAATATTGCATTTCTTTCAAAATTGTCGCTCTTTTTTTGTTTATAGCACAAAAAATAAAAACCGCAGAGGTGATCAAATACCACCAAAAGAAAACTCTTAGTTGTGTGAAAAAAGGACGTGAATTTTGTTTGGGAGCCACGTCTCACGACCACGGAATTGTCAGTTAAAGCGACGCAGTGCCGAATCGCAAAAAATGCTCTGGTCGAGAAGGGAATAAATTCTTCCATGTGGTTAAAGAAGCCAACATTTGCGATTTCCAGAAAAGGAGACGACCTGCCGCAGTATTATGACGATGGCTGGTTGGCAAGTGGTTAAATTGCCCTGGGGGGGGGGGATGTCTGTGACAAATTTACTTTAAAATATGTTGAGAAAAGAGAAAACCTCACATCCCCACAAACTTGGGAAATACACAGGCAGTGTTTGATTCTAGTCATCAAAATGCAAACTGCTGTTTGACATTCACATGGCGAAGGTACTAAACAGCAGCCTGTAGTATGCATAAAGTCTAACAAGGTAAATAAAATGTTACTGTTAATTATCTCCCGACTGTACCGCCATTTATACTTTTTACAATGCCTCATAGCCATGTTGATACATTTTTTGACTTTTTCAGTCATGTAGAATAACAAAAGTTTTGTCAATAAACAGAAAGACGATGCAATAAAGTGCGAATAGATACACATGTTTTTGTAAATGGTTTCCTAATTAAAGAACACATTGAGATCTCATCATGATACATTATAGTATTATAAACAAGTGGTAATACTCATTTGTTGTTTTATATTCTCTTGGCTTGCATCTTCTCTGGAAAGCCGACATATTTTTGCAGCATATGGCCTTCAACGTAAAACTTTAGTATTATTTCACTGCTATCCCAAATCTACTTTTTACAGCGAAAGCAACAAAAAATGAAAAATAAAACACGGAAGAAAAGCAAGTCGGCTTCTTTCTACTCAAGGAGTGGGCCCATTGTATGGTATGTGCAATGTCATATATAATTAACCACTTGCCGACCGCCGCACGCCGATGTACGTTGTCAGAATGGCATTGCTGTGCATATTGGCGTACAGGTACGTCCCCATTAACCACTTAACGACCGCCGCACGACGATATACGTCGGCAGTATGGCATGGCTGGGCAGATGGACGTACCGGTACGTCCTTTGCATCTACCCAGCCGTGGGTCGCGGGCGCGCGCCCGCGACCCGGTCCAAAGCTCAGGGGGCCGCGAGACCCGCGGACCCGATTGTCACTGGGGTCCCGCGAACGATCCCCGGAACTGAAGAACGGAGAAAGCCGCGTGTAAACGCGGCTTCCCCGTGCTTCACTGTGGCGGCTGCATCGATCGTGTCATCCCCTTTATAGGGAGACACAATCGATGACATCACTCCTACAGCCGCACCCCCCTACAGATGTAAACACACACTAGGTGAAACATAACCCCTTCAGCGCCCCCTGTGGTTAACTCCCAAACTGCAACTGTCATTTCCACAATTAAGAATGCATTTTAAATGGTCCCAAAAATGTGTCAAAATTGTGCGAAGTGTCCGCCATAATGTCGCAGTCAAGAAAAAAATCGATGATCGCCGCCATTAGTAGTAAAAAAAAAAAAAATTAATAAAAATGCAATAAAACTATCCCCTATTTTGTAAACGCTATACCGATAAACGCTTATTGCGATTTTTTTTACCAAAAATATGTAGAAGAATATGTATCGGCCTAAACTGAGGAAAAAAATATATTTTATATATTTTTGGGGGATATTTATTATAGAAAAAAGTAAAAAATATTGCATTTTTTTCAAAATTGTCGCTCTATTTTTGTTTATAGCACAAAAAATAAAAATCGCAGAGGCAATCAAATATCATCAAAAGAAAGCTCTATTTGTGGGAAGAAAAGGACGAAAATTTTGTTTCGGTACAACATTGCATGACCGCGCAATTACCAGTTAAAGCAGCGCAGTGCCAAATTGTAAAAACACCTCTGGGCATTTAGCTGCATATTGGTCCAGGGCTTAAGTGGTTAATATGCAAAGCCATGGGTCGGGAACTCTGTGACCGCGCCCGCGGGACCCGGGAACCTGATCGCCGCCGGTGTCCCGCGATCGGGTCACAGAGCTGAAGAACAGGTAGAGGTAATTTTAAACACACCTCTCCCCGTGCTTCCTAGTCAGATTGTCACTGATCATCTGTTCCCTGTCATAGGGAAGGACGATCAGTGATGTGACACACCGCAGCCACGCCCCCACACAGTAAGAATCACACATTAGGTCACACTTAACCCCTTCAGCGCCCCCTACAGGTTAACCCCTTCACTGCCAGTGTCATTTTCACAGTAATCATTGCATTTTTATAGCACTGATCGCTGTAAAAATTACAATGGTCCCAAAATAGCGTCAAAAGTGTCCTATGTGGCACTGCGTCGCTTTAACTGACAATTGCGCGGTCGTGCGACGTGGCTCCCAAACAAAATTGAAGTCCCTTTTTCCCCACAAATAGAGCTTTCTTTTGGGGGTATTTGATCACCTCTGCAGTTTTTATTTTTTGCGCTATAAACAAAAATAGAGCGACAATTTTGTAATTTTTTTTACTTTTGCTATAATAAATATACCCAAAATATATATATATATAAAAACAAAATTCAGTTTAGGCCGATATGTATTCTTCTACATATTTTTGGTAAAAAAAATCGCAATAAGTGTTTATTGATCAGTTTATGCAAAAGTTATAGCAGCTACAATATAGGGGATAGTTTTATGGCATTTGTATTAATATTTTTTATTAGTAATGGCGGCGATCAGCGATTTTTATCATGACTGCGACATTATGGCGGACACATCGGACACTTTTGACACATTTTTGGGACCATTGTAATTTTTACAGTGATCAGTGCTATAAAAATGCACTGATTACTGTGAACATGACACTGGCAGTGAAGGGGTTAACCACTAGGTGGTGCTGTAGGGGTTAAGTGTGCCCTAGTGAGTGATTCTTACTGTAGGGGGGGTGGGCTACACATGACAAGACAGTGATCACCGCTTCCAGGAAGCAGGAAGCAGTGATCGCTGTCATTGTCACTAGGCAGAGCGAGGAGATGCTTGTTTACATCAGCATCTCCCCGTTCTTCCTTACCGTGAGATGATCTCAGGTATCCCCGGGCTCACGGAGCTCTCAGCGGGCGCACGCGTCTACAATGCCGCGCTATTAAAGGGGATGTATATATACGTCCTTCTGCCTGTCCGTGCCATGCTGCCGACGTATATAGTCTTGCGCCGGTCGGCAAGCAGTTAAAGGGCACCATAATTTTTTTTAGCAGTTAATATGCTGTAGAGGAGGAGGATAAAGAAAATGTATACATTTTTCTAATTAGAACTGTATATTTTTAGGGTAAATAAAATAAATAAATAAACCCAATACCTAAAATCTCACATGAAATTTAAAAAGGGCATTAATTTCTCAAATTCACTTCCCCGCACTACCCTTCCCCATCCACAATATAAAACACAATTTTTTTTATTGCTTTGTTTATTTAAAACATTTTGTCTGCCCTGCCGTGTGTCGGATTAAAGTGGATGTAAACCCAATCCATGAAATTTGAGCTGGTCACATATATCTCTGCAGTGTTTTGTTATCTCTCTTCAATCCCCGCCGGGGAGAACTTTATCTGAAAGGACGTCAATCATCTGGGCGACCTCCCAGAGGACATTCCTCCTCAGCATAGAAACGCCTACTCCAGCGGAGAGAAGTACCCGGAAGCCAGATTGCAAATATAGATTATACGGCATGTACAGCGTAAAAAAAAAGTTGGTCTGATATAGATGTTATTAGGGTGAACCTCCGCTTTAAGCTGCGTAGGGTTTTTTTTTTTTTTCGCTGTCAGGACAGTAAGGGTGTTGAACTCTCTTCCACAATCGGTGGTGTCAGCAGGAAATATTAATAGTTTTAAAAGACTCTTGGATGTGCATCTTAGCAAACACAATTTACAGGGATATGGCAAATGATCATCTACACTAGGGGTGCCCAACCTTTTGAAGAGCGAGGGCCACTTAAGCAACTTGGTAACTGGTCGTGGGCAACAATCAGTGGAGCGGGCGGGTGGCAGGTCCATGTCCGCTCTGCATATGCAGAGGGGACACAGACACAGCGGAATCAGATTGGAGGTAGGACACAAGTCGGTTTACATCTGCCACTACTTAGAGGTGAATTGAGGGTCCATTTGGGTCGGACTGACCGTGTGAATGGGGCCAATGGCTGCTTTCACAGTGATGCGCTGCGGTTTACCCGCACAGCTGGTGAAACGCAGTGTACCTTTGGCTTTTCTGACCATTGACTCCTGATGAATTGGTCTTACTAGAGGTTCCCCCAAACCTGAAAAATATGTTCCACTGGGGTAAGAAGGCTGACTAAGATCCTTAAAGCGGAGCTCCACCCTAAAGTGGAACTTCTGCTCATCGGATTCCTCCCCCCCACCGGTGCCACAATTGGCACCTTCCGGGGGGGACAGGATATCTGTCTTTGACAGGTATACTTTCCCACTTTCGGGAGTCCGGCCGAGGCCGTGACGCGGCAGTGATGTCACCTCCTCCTCCTTCCCTGGCCACCGGGCTAATAGGAGAGCGGGGCCTTGCACATGCTCAGTAGGGTTCCCGGCGTGAAGCCGAAAGGCTACACTGCCGGGTTCCCTTACCCGCAATGGTGGCTGCAGTGTAGCCTTTTGGCTTCATGCTGGGAACCCTACTGCCGACATCGCTGGACTCCAGGACAGGTAAGTGTCCATGTATTAAAAGCCAACAGCTGCAGTATATGTAGCTGCTGGCTTTTCATTTTTTTCCCCTCTTTTTTCCTCTTTAATGACGAGGGTCTAGGGAGGCCAAATACCAATTTGATATCAAAATGACAGTGATCCAATTTATTTTAGAAAACTTTTCTATTTAGCTGTGCCATCAGAATGCTTTCACTAAAGACTTAGCATAATTCTGTACTGGAATCATGTTTATCTGATATGCTTGTTGCCAACTAAACAAATGACTTCACTGTGAAAGCAATGTGATCTGTTATGAGCCATTTCACATTCATTGTCACACCCAAGTGCTAAAAAGTTGCCGTCACTTCCAGAAGTGGAACAGCTTCTAGACAAAATAGCCGGACCAGCTGCCAAACTAGGGCCACCTACTGTTTTATATTCTTCATCACAAAATGATCAAGTACAGCTGTATTTTACTGAGCAAATGTGCTGGAAGCAATTCAGGACCAACTCATCCAGGAAAGGTAACATATTCTTTTGTGAAATGATGGAGTCACTTTTTAAGAATTACCTGGCAGATTTTATGGCATGGTTTTAGGCATAGCATTATAGGCCTAGTAACTTTTTACAAAGGCAATTTACTATGTAACATTTTCTATCTGTATGTTTTATTAGACCATATGGTATACATAACTAGATATCCATTTTGCTTTATGCTGGAACGCTCAGTCTGTGTCAGGTGAAGATGATTTGAATGTTATATTCTTTTTTTTCCAGGTTTCAAAATGCTATTTAGAATACTTCCAGACTATCTCTATGTCTCTATAGCTTCCGATATATCTAAACATATTACATATTTTACAGCTCTCCTGGTTTTCTGACCTTAGTACTCACCAATGGGAATTAATGTTGTTTTCCATGTACCGTATATACTCGAGTATAAGCCGAGTTTTTCAGCACTTTTTTGTGCTGAAAATGCCCCCCTCGGCTTATACTAGAGTCACCTTTTTTGCGCCTGATCTCCCAGACTTTGGGGACCCGCTACCAGCTGGCCGTAGGTCCCCTGGACCCCTGAACCTTGCTCACATGTAGTCATGGGACCTACGGCCGGGGAGCACTCATTTTTCAAAGCCGAGCACCCCTTCCATAGACTCCTATGTTAAATGGTAATTTCTCTGGTGAATTTTGGGGACCCTGTACCATCCGGTTGTAGGTCTCCTGGACCTGACACTTGGCACACATGTAGCCCAATTTCTCCTCCACAAGTTTGCAAAGTTTGTTGTCTGGGGAACCTACGGCTGGGGAGCACCGATTTGTCAAAGCCAGGCTCCCCTTTCATAGACTCTCATGCTAAACTTCAGTGGACACAGTGAGATGAGGTACGGGCACAGTGAGGCATGGACATGGACACAGTGAGGCAAAGTAAAGCACAGTGAGGCAGGCAGATGGACACTCTAGGCTTATACTTGAGTCAATGGCCCGGATTCATAAAGGAGTTACGTCGGCCAGGGGCGGACTGACCATTCGGTCATTCGGTCATTGCCCGAGGGCCCCGTGGTGGGGGGGCCCGGGCTGGCTCAGTCCGTCCCTGGAGGTGCCCGCAGCAGCGTCAGCTTCTACACAATTAAAAAAAACGTAGTCTGTACTCTGTACCCCCGAGATGCCTTGTATAAGAGGCTCGCTCGGGAGTTATGAGCTTCCCAGGATGGATGGCTCATCAGAGCCGTGAGCCGTGTGTGCAGGGATGTACAGTGACACTATGACAGGCGCTCCGGCCACCTCTCTCCCCACCTCTCTCCCCTGTGCTTCAGCTGAGGGGGCGGGGCCATAAGTCACTGCCTCGGAGGACTGCATGTGAAGGAGCTGCTGCTGCTGGACTGGAGAGGCAGAGCACACTGAATTGCACAGACACAGGAACGAATGGCATTCACAATGACCTGCCTTGTGTTGTGTGCAGATTAGCAGGTCAGTGTGATAAGTAATGAAAGCCCTGTGATTGCAGTTACCGTGACAGTGTCTAATCTATGTAATAAGAGCCATGCCCATGCTGATTGTTTCTTTACCTTCTTGTCCTGTGCTGTGTCTGTGCTTATTTACCAGGTAGCAGGTCATGTCAGGGGCTATTCACTAGTGCACATGTTGAGCCATCCATCCCGGTGTCTTGTTGAGATAGTTCCCCTATCGGATAGGTTCCGACCTCGACTGCGCAGGCGCTGCACTTGCGCAGTCGGAGGCTACGAAAATCTCCAAGCCCGAAGAGCTGTTTGTTAGCTGTAAACAGAGCATATGCAATGAACACTGCGCTCGCTCCCGACCCAATGCTTGGTGCTGGTTACACACACCCCCAGTTTGTTGATATTCTCAATATGACATCCACCCCTTTGACAAAAGCACTGGCCATCGAGTGGAGGAGCCGTGTATAACCAGCCCCAAGCATCGGGTCGGGAGCGAGCGCATTGCGCATGCTCCATTTACAGCGGACAAACAGCTGTTCAGCCTCTGAGATTTCCGTAGACTCTGACTGAGCATGCACAGTTGAGGTCGAAAACTATCAGATAGAGGAACCATATCGTCAGGACACCGGCCAGCTCATACCTCCCGACCCCCTCATATACAACAGCCACATCAACCTAGCTAGTGGGATTTAATGGTTCAAGGCACTGCTTTCTCGGGGGTACAGACTCAGTTTTTTTTTATTGTGTATGATAAGCTGCCACTGTTGCGGGCACCTCCAGTGGCGGACTGAGCCGGCCCGGGCCCTGCCACCACGGTGCCCTCGGGCAGTTACCGACTGACTGGTCAATCCGCCCCTGCACACTGATATCTGGTACACTGAATGCCACTCAGTGTGTAGATATCAGTGTTATATATAGGGAATAGCACTTAGACCTGGTTCACATTGAAGCAATTTACCATGCGATTTGACATGTCAAATCGCATGGCAATGGCACTAACCAAATCGGTGCGATGCCCCATCTGTGGCGCCGATTCCCAAAAGTAGTTTCTGTACAACTTTTGGCGACTTCTTGGTGCAATTTCCATAGACATCTGTGCTGCAACCCTCACAGATGTCTCTGAAATCACCCGCCAAATTCGCACTGATATGCGGGTATGAAATCATGCGAGTTTAGCTGAACTGTCTCGCACAATTTCATTCCCGCTGTCAGTGCGAACCTGGACTAAAGCTGATTCACACCTATGGCATTTTTTGTGCATTTTGCAGATTTGCACAACAATCCATTTAACATGGTTTCCTATGGAACACGTTCTGTAGTGCAAATCTGCAAAATGCAAAAAGCACTAAAAATGCCATAGGTGTGAATCCAGCCTAAGTGAGTGTTATTCCCTATATATATTCCTTACGTTGGTGGTCAGTGAGAAGAATGTTCCTTACATTGGTGATCAGTGGGAAGAATGTTCCTTACATTGGTGATCAGTGAGAAGAATGTCCCTTACATTGGTGATCAGTGAGAAGAATGTCCCTTACATTGGTGATCAGTGAGAAGAATGTTCCTTACATTGGTGATCAGTGGGAAGAATGTTCCTTACATTGGTGATCAGTGAGAAGAATGTCCCTTACATTGGTGATCAGTGGGAAGAATGTCCCTTACATTGGTGATCAGTGGGAAGAATGTCCCTTACATTGGTGATCAGTGAGAAGAATGTTCCTTACATTGGTGATCAGTGGGAAGAATGTTCCTTACATTGGTGATCAGTGAGAAGAATGTCCCTTACATTGGTGATCAGTGGGAAGAATGTCCCTTACATTGGTGATCAGTGGGAAGAATGTCCCTTACATTGGTGATCAGTGGGAAGAATGTCCCTTACATTGGTGATCAGTGGGAAGAATGTCCCTTACATTGGTGATCAGTGAGAAGAATGTCCCTTACATTGGTGGTCAGTGAGAAGAATGTTCCTTACATTGGTGATCAGTGGGAAGAATGTCCCTTACATTGGTGATCAGTGGGAAGAATGTTCCTTACATTGGTGATCAGTGGGAAGAATGTTCCTTACATTGCTGATCAGTGGGAAGAATGTTCCTTACATTGGTGATCAGTGGGAAGAATGTCCCTTACATTGGTGATCAGTGGGAAGAATGTCCCTTACATTGGTGATCAGTGGGAAGAATGTCCCTTACATTGGTGATCAGTGAGAAGAATGTCCCTTACATTGGTGATCAGTGAGAAGAATGTCCCTTACATTGGTGGTCAGTGAGAAGAATGTTCCTTACATTGGTGATCAGTGGGAAGAATGTTCCTTACATTGGTGATCAGTGGGAAGAATGTTCCTTACATTGCTGATCAGTGGGAAGAATGTTCCTTACATTGGTGATCAGTGAGAAGAATGCTCCTTACATTGGTGATCAGTGAGAAGAATGTTCCTTACATTGGTGATCAGTAGGAAGAATGTCCCTTACATTGGTGATCAGTGGGAAGAATGTCCCTTACATTGGTGATCAGTGGGAAGAATGTCCCTACATTGGTGATCAGTGGGAAGAATGTTCCTTACATTGGTGATCAGTGGGAAGAATGTTCCTTACATTGGTGATCAGTGGGAAGAATGTTCCTTACATTGGTGATCAGTGAGAAGAATGTCCCTTACATTGGTGGCCAGTGGGAAGAATGTTCCTTACATTGGTGATCAGTGGGAAGAATGTCCCTTACATTGGTGATCAGTGGGAAGAATGTTCCTTACATTGGTGATCAGTGGGAAGAATGTTCCTTACATTGGTGATCAGTGGGAAGAATGTCCCTTACATTGGTGATCAGTGGGAAGAATGTTCCTTACATTGGTGATCAGTGAGAAGAATGTTCCTTACATTGGTGGCCAGTGGGAAGAATGTTCCTTACATTGGTGATCAGTGGGAAGAATGTCCCTTACATTGGTGATCAGTGGGAAGAATGTTCCTTACATTGGTGATCAGTGGGAAGAATGCTCCTTACATTGGTGATCAGTGAGAAGAATGTCCCTTACATTGGTGATCAGTGGGAAGAATGTTCCTTACATTGGTGATCATCAGTGGGAAGAATGTTTTAATTCCTATAATAAACATTTATTTTGAACAGTGTGTAGAGAAATTCTTTGAACGCCTGCAATGTGGGCAGTGCAATATGTAGGTGGGACTTTGTGTGAATGTAGCTTTAACGTGGGCGGGGACACATGGGCGGAGACACAGGGGGCCCCATGATCTCCTTTTGCCCGGGGGCCCCATGAACTGTCAGTCCGCCCCTGACGTCGGCGTATCTCCAGATTCCAGCTTTCTTTACCTTAGTGCAGTCCTCCTTCACTTACCTCATCCTTCAATTTTGCTTTTAAATGTCCTTATTTCTTCTGAGAAATCCTCACTTCCTGTTCTTCTGTCTGTAACTCCACACAGTGGGCCAGATTCATGAAGCACTTACACCGTTTTTTTGGTAGATGCACGGCGTAAGTGCAGATTTGCGCCGGCGGATCGCTGCGCCGTACCCAGAGAACCAGATTACGCCTCCAAATAGACTTCATTGCCTCGGTGTAACCTTTCCACGCCGGCGCGGCGTTGGTGCAGATTTACGCTGGTCAGATCTGGCGCGGCCATGGTTTTTGTGTTTTAAATATGCAAATGAGGTTTTTGGGCCGATTCATCAACTTAAGCTTGTCCGGCGCAGGCTACTCCTGGTGAGCGGAGCTGAAATTTCCGGTGCAAAGTTACACCTCATAAAAGCAGGGGTAACTTTGCACCAAACTTGCAGAGGTCAGCTGGAGAGCAGCTAAAGCAGCAGCGTTACAAACGAACTGAGCAACAACACTTGCTGGACAACACATCTGTGTGCCAACATGCCAGGGGCAGCCACTCTGTGGCCCATAGAGGCGGTCCCCATGTTGGGAGAGGCCCTCAATAATTACAGCCCTCTCCTCTGGGCTGAAATTGGTCATCCGCCCACCTGAGGATTCCTCATCAGCCATAACTGCCCCACCACAATGCAAACGACCTAGCTTAGAAAAAAAAAAGCTTCAGTACATTTGCACCTGCAGGGCGGAAGTCTGGGCTGATTCATGGACTGGGCTTTGGTAGTGGGTCGGCGTAGCTCAGGGATCACGCCGGGGCGCAGTTCTGAGCATGTGCAGATTGGGGCATTTACCCCTGGATGTCACTGAGCATGTGCGGTCTAAGATGCGCCCCGGCGTGACCCCTGCACCACGGTCGGCACTTCATTAGCATAGGGTGACTCCCAGTTGGCCTTACCCCGCCTTACGCCGTCTAAAATCCACCCCGCTGGGGCATCGTAGACAAAAAAAGTTTCTTGAATCACCTAACTGCCTCTCCGCGCTGGACCGGTGTAGTCTAAAAATGATGCACCACGCCGGTGCAAATCTGCACCATTGTATATGAATCTGCCCCATTAATGCAAGGCTTTCTCCCTGGGGTGGAGTGTCGTGCTCGCCCCCTCCCTTGGACTACAGGAGAGTCAGGACGCCCACTAACACACAGCTCCTTTATCTATCTGCAACGTAGAGAGCGTCCTGACTCTCCTGTAGTTCAAGGGAGGGGCGAGCACGACACTCCACACCAGGGAGAAAGCCTTGCATTACTGTGTGGAGTTACAGACAGAAGAACAGGAAGTGAGGATTTCTCAGAAGAAATAAGGACATTTAAAAGCAAAATGGAAGGATGAGGTACGTGAAGGAGGACTGCACTAAGGTAAAGGAAGATGTTTAGAAAAAAAAATGGTACCGTTACAACCCCTTTAATCACAGTTCATTCATGATTTAGCGGGTGGGGGGGGGGGGGGGGTATTACTTTTTTCACATAGGGCCAGGCAGGGTTGGGCAGCTTATTTCCCTTAAATGAAATCATCCTTTGAAAACTGCATTCTGTATTTTCTCGTGTTATCTTTATGCAATATTAAAAAATATTGAAATGAGTTTGATGATCTGATTCATTTAAGTGTAACAAATATGCAAAAAAAAAAAAAATCAGGAAGGGGGCAAATCGTTTTTTACAGCATTGTACATGTAGATCTAGAAATGTGGGATAAAACACTATGGGCCGGATTCAGAAAGATCTGCCTATCTTTAGGCGGGCGTAGCGTATCTCAGATACACTACGCCGCCGTAACTTAGAGCGGCAGGTCCCGTATTCAGAAACAACTTGCGCTCTAAGTTACGGCGGCGTAGTGTATCTGACACGGCGCAAGCCCGCCTAATTCAAACTAGGCTGGTAGGGGGCGTGTTGTATTTAAATGTTTTCCTACGTAAATGACGCTCTTATCGAACGGCGCATGTGCGCGCATTCTCAGTATCACGTCGAATTTTCAAAATAAATTACGCCCGCTCAATGCTTAGTTGACGTGAACGTAACCTACGCCCAGCCCCATTCACGGACAACTTCCGCAAACAACGTAAACTACGCAAAATTCGACGCTGGCCCGACGTCCATACTTAACATTGGCTACGCCTCATATAGCGGGGGTAACTTTACACCGGAAAAAGCCCTACGTAAACGACGTAAATCAATGCGCCGGGCGGACGTACGTTTCTGAATCGGCGTATCTATCTCATTTGCATATTCTACGCGGAAATCTACGGAAGCGTCCCTAGCGGTCAGCGTAAATATGCACCCTAAGATACGACGGCGTAGGAGACTTACGCCGCTCGTATCTAGGCTACATTGAGGCGTATCTGATTCTATGAATCAGGCACCGAGATGCGACGGCCCGCATTCGGAGTTACGACGGTGTATCTGGAGATACGCCGACGTAACTCCTTTATGAATCCGGGCCTCTGTGTGCCAGGTCATGGAGAGAGACATTGCTGTAGAGGAGAGACAAGCAGCATTGGGGGCCACATCAAAAAAGCTATGGACCCTTGTGATTTGTAGATATGTGTAATCTTTTAATTTAGCATGTTTCCTTCTCAGCCGCTCATAGCAGTCAGCAGATAAAGTAAACAACTTTTTATTCAGACATAAGAACCTGTCCAAAATCTAGTGTATATTGGAGTTATTATTAAGAATCAATAGGTAGCAATATAATTCTCTGAGTGACTCGGCAACTCTCAGGGGCCCCCTAAAGACATGCGGCGCGAGAAGATGATACGGCCGTTCTTATCAGCTTACTGGAAGCCAAAGCTTCAGCACAAATGATTTACCTGGCTGCATGCTTTATTAAACATGAAGACTCTGATGAAATACATCCTCTCCGGACTGTGAAAAATGGGCCCCTATGGAACCATAATGTATACTGGAAGAAAATATAATGCTCACCATACTTCAAAGAGATACACTCACCGCACAGGATGAATGAGCTTTCTTGGAGGGATAAATGTTACAATGTTACTACCAAAGAAGCTTCTAGAAGTATAAAAGCTGCAATAAACCGTGAAATAGTTTTTTACAAAATGTTTTGTTTACTGATCGGCAAATAACACACAGACAGTAAGCAAAATTGATGTGCGGAAGTGCACTAAGCAACATAATGGCTTAGAGCGACTTTTCTCAACCTTTTTAATGCAGAGGAACTTTTGAATTAACATTCCATTCTCAGGGAACCCCTGCTAAAAATTACTACCGTATATACTTGAGTATAAGCCGACCCGAGTATAAGCCGAGGTACCTAATGTTACCACAAAAAACTGGCAAAACGTATTGACTCGAGTATAAGCCTAGGGTGAGAATGCAGCAGCTACTGTAAGCGGAAAAGAGGGTCAACAATGTCCATTTGCCTGTCTCACTGTGCCCATTGCAACCTCACTGTGCCCAACCTCACTGTGCCCATTGCAACCTCACTGTGCCCAACCTCACTGTGCCCAACCTCACTGTGACCATTGCAACCTCACTGTGCCCATCCTCACTGTGCCCATACTCACTGTACCCATCCTCACTGTGCCCATTGGAGCCCCAATGTGACTGAGTCAGTGTACCTGAAATTGACAGGCTGCGGGCGTCCATTCATTGTTTAAAAGTCGCGGTCTCCTCCTGGTCCCTTCCGTGATAGGCATTTCACAGCAGACACAGTTCCGCCTATCACAGAATTCTCCCATCCTCAGACTCATTTTCCCAGCAGAGACTGTGTTAAGTGTTCCGTCAATCATGGACGTTCTCTTGTCCGAGGATGAAAAGACGTCTGTGATTGGCGGAACACTGAACACAGTGTCTGCTGGGACACACGCTCAGACTTTTCTGAAAACTTTTCTAAAACCCAACATCACGTGGTTTTTCTGCTCTTTTCTGCTCTTTACCGCCACCCTTTGGTTAACTTCTGCTATTGTTGGTTGATTTTAACATTGGTTCTGAGCATGCGTATTTGCACTTTGTCCAAAAGTCTGATGGCTTGCTGTACACAAGGTCGGACTAGGCACCATCGGACTTTTGTTGTCGTAAAGTTTGTCCGTTTGCAGACCAAACTTTTTGTCTGATGAAACCCGAAAAAGTTGGTCTGATGGAGCGTACACACGATCGGACAAATTTGAAAACTTGTTGATTTTGAAGTTTGTTGGCTGAAAGTCCGACCGTGTGTACGGGCCTTAAGAAGATTTGACAAAGCAGCTAAACTGTACGACGCCGCAATCGTACATTTCCGGTCAAATGTTCCGCCTACAAGCTATAGTAGAATTTGAATGTTGTATGACTAGTAATAGTTATTATTACTAGTCAACCAACATTAGAATTCTTCTATAGCCTATGGGTGGAGCATTTGACCATAAATGTCCGCTCGTGGCGATCGTATTCTTTTAGCTGCTTCGCCGAATCTTCATGTCTCTATAATTTTGAATAATTTCTCCCTATGTCGAATAATCTTGGACTAATAGAGATAGGTTAGGCACATTCAACTGCATATTCGATAGACACAGATCACTATTGTCACCGTCATGTCGAATCTTCTATCTATATCGAACTGTTGTCGAAACGAAATGAAAATAAAGCATTTTTTATGTCGGATCTTTCGGATTTCGGAATCTGCACATTTGTTATCGTTTGTTAGAACGAACGCGAAAATCCCAGAAATTTGGACAAAAATGCATTTTGACGAAAAAACAAATGCACATGTCTACAAAAAAAACACATACATTATCACCCTCCCTGCTCTACTATAAAACAATGTTTTGTTACTTTCTGTGCCCCTTTAGAGAGATTTTGCATTTGTGTTGATTTCTAGACTATGG
This sequence comes from Rana temporaria, assembly GCF_905171775.1. NCBI lineage: Eukaryota > Metazoa > Chordata > Amphibia > Anura > Ranidae > Rana > Rana temporaria. The sequence goes on along the minus strand of NC_053492.1, from coordinate 455,486,372 downwards.
AAGCAAGTGAAATGTTCCCAATAGTTACAATAGAAACAGCTATAACAGGAGTCAATGACAAAAAACGTGGGTGTAAAACTGGAATAGAGAAGAAAGGAAAAGGAACAAACAAAGTCATAAAATACTGTAATAAATGAAAAAGGGTGGGGGAGGACATCATATACATATACCTCACCATCCATCGTTAGGCTCCAATTACTGCAATATAGAAATTAAGAATGTCTCCAAATCAGTGTTCATTGTGTTATGGAAACATCATAATCACATCTCTTGAAAAAGCACCAAATGTGGAAAAATTTCAAACAAAAAACTGAATACAAATAAAAAGAATCACTACAGTACAAATTAAAAACAAATCCCGTCGATATGTCTGCACTGAGAACATTCTGATGCTTTCCCCCACTGCCTATGAACCAATATGGTATATCCCTTTAAAGTTAAAGCTTCACAATTTCAATCAACATTGACTTTTTAAAATCTTACTAGCATTAGTGAATACATACAGTGCCTTGAAAAAGTATTCATACCCCTTGAAATTTTTGACTTTGGCCCAGTCAAAGTCCAGACCTAATTCCAATTGAGAATCTGTGGCAAGACTTGAAAATTGCTGTTCATACATTCTTCATCCAATCTGACAGAGCTTGAGCTATTTTGCAAGGAAGAATGGGCAAACATTTCACCCTCTAGATCAGGGGTCTCCAAACGTTCTAAACAAAGGGCCAGTTTACGGTCCTTCAGACATTAGGGGGGCCAGACTAGGGCCATTGGGAGTAGAAAAATGTCCAGTGGGAGTAAATAATACCATATCTTTGGTGACAGTGGAGGGACTAGTGCCCCATCGCTGGTGTTAATGGAAATAATTGATGGTGTTAGTTGGAGGAATAGTGCCCCATTGGTACCAGCAACAAGAATTATGCCCCATTTAAATTGGATGGAATAATTCCCCAAGGGCCGCATTAAGGCAAGCAAAGGGACACATCCGGCCCCAGGGCCGCAGTTTGGAGACCCCTGCTCTAGATGTACAAAGCTGGTAGAGACATCCCCAGAAGACTTGCAGCTGTAAATTCAGCATAAGGTGGTTCTACAAAGTATTGACTTGGGGGCTGAATACAAATGCACGCCACACTTTTCAGATATTTATATGTAAAAAAAAAAATCAAAACCATTTATCATTTTTCTTCCACTTCACAATAATGTGCCACTTTGTGTTGCATAAAATCCTAATAAAATACATTTACGTTTTTGGCTATAACATGACAAAATGTTGAAAATTCCAAAAGGGTATGAATACTATTTCAAGATACTGTAGGAAAGTATGGGCCAGATTCTCGTAGAACGGCGTATCCTTGCGGCGGCGTAACGTATCCGATTTACGTTGCGCCTCCGCAACTTAGACGGGCAAGTGCTGTATTCTCAAAGCACTTGCTCCGTAAGTTGCGGCGGCGTATCGTAATTCGGTTTCATTGGTTTCGACGTGAACGTAAATGACGTCCAGCCCCTTTCACGGACCACTTACGCAAATAACGTAACTTTTTCAAATTTCGACGCGGGAACGACGGCCATACTTAACATTGTTGCTCCGCACTTATGCCACCATATAGCAGGGGCAACATTACGCCGGGAAAAGCCTAACGTAAACGTTGTAACTTTACTGCGTCGGCCACGCGTACGTTCGGGAATTCGCGTATCTAGCTAATTTGCATACTTGACGCGGAATTCGACGGAAGCGCCACCTAGCGGTCAAAAAAAATTCAGTTTAGATCCGACGGCGTAACAGACTTACGCCTGTCGGATCTAATGAATATCTATGCGTAACTGATTCTAATAATCAGTCGCATAGATACGACGGGTAAGATTAGGACTTACGATGGTGTACATGGTGCTGCGCCGTTGTAAGTCTTTTGAGAATCTGGGCCTATATCTATATGTATATATTTTCTTGTTTTAAACTTTTTTTTTTTACATTTATTCAGTTTCTTCCTGTTTACCAGGCCCAGGCCAAATTGATGGCAAACATCCTAGGATTCCTGAGGAGGAGAGCGAGGGCTTTCTTAGCTAACCCACTTGCCTGCATGCCTGAGCTAAGGACATGGATTCCAGGAATCATCATCCCTTACTCAAAAGGTCACAAATACCTGTTATTAATAAAGTATTATTAGTATCATTATACAATAATTATATGGCGCCAACAGTTTGTGTGGAGCTTTATAACATGAGGGCAGATAGTACAGTTACAATACAACTCAATACAGGAATAATCACAGCGCCCTGCTTGTCAGAGCTTACAATCTAATTTTTTCCGACGGATGTCAGCTCAAATTTGTCTTGCATACACACGGTTGCACAAATGTTGTCAGAAATTCCGAACACCAAGCACGCGGTGACGTACAAAACGTACTACAGCACTATTAACCCCCTGGCGGTATTCCCGAGTCTGACTCTGGGTTAGATTTTTGTGCTGCGATCGGTAACCCCGAGTCAGACTCTGGCTCGCCTCGCTGGATCCACAGGCTTGGTTTACTTACCTTGTCCCTGGATCCAGCGATGCCACCGCGCTGTGTGAGCGAGCGGGACCTCGCTCGATTCACACAGCGTCCTCCTGTGCCGCCGATCTCCGTTCCCTACGACGTTACGACGCACGGGAGCGGAGAACGGCGCCAAATTCAAAAACGTAAACAAACACATTGCATACAGTATACTGTAATCTTATAGATTACAGTACTGTATGTAAAAAATACACACCCCCCTTGTCCCTAGCGGTCTGCCCAGTGCCCTACATGTACTTTTATAAAATAAAAACTGTTCTTTCTCCCTGCAAACTGTAGATTGTCCATAGCAACCAAACGTGTCTTTTTATGTCAAAAATTGTATTAGATCAGTTAGAAAACAGCGATAATAAATTATAATTACTTGCAGTATTGTGCGATAGCGATTTGTGGGGAAATCCGTCATAAAAAATAAATAATAATGACAGCGACAATTCTGCAACTGAGCAAATTTCAGTGATTTTGAGTTGATTACATTATTGAATAATTTGTATTATAATTATATTATTACTTGTTATAATTATTTATAATTATTTATTATATTATAATTTATAATTTTGTTTTTAAAAAAAATTCATACCCGGGATGCCTACAAGACTCTTGTTTGGTCCGATTTAAGTGAGTTATTCCTAAAAATCACAGGCCTACAGTATAAAACGCCAAATTTCCTTGCAAATAATGGTACCGCTTTCAGCACATTTTTTCTGAAAGAATCATACCGCCAGGGAGGTTAAAGGGAAGTTCAATACCAGTCGTGTTAGTAGAAGTTTGGTGAGAGACGATTCACACTTTTCAGCCTTCTCAGCCCCTCTCACACCTGTACGCTCTCAGCCCCTCTCACACCTGTACGCTCTCAGCCCCTCTCACACCTGTACGCTCTCAGCCCCTCTCACACCTGTACGCTCTCAGCTCCTCTCATACCTGTAAGCTCTCAGCCCCCCTCACATATGTATATATATGACACACACAGGCATGTACACACACAGACATGTACACACACACACACAGACATGTATACACACACACACACAGGCACATACACACACACGGGCATGTAAACACGCACAGCCACACACCCCCCCCCCCTTACTTGTAAAGTGGTCGTCCTAGTCCCAGCTCTTGTTTTCACATGTGGCTGAGACACAGATAGGAGCTGCAGTCCAGGATACATTACACTGAGTACAGGCAGATCACACCAGGGGTGCATATGCAGGAAATGGCCAGAGGTGGCAGCAAAGAGCCCGATGTGAGCTCAAGGACACAGAGCAGCAACTGCCTACTCATACACACATACACATACTGTACAGAAGCATTCATGGAGCTCCTCTGCACCCGCCCCTACCTTTTCGCATCCCTGCCAGTCAGCCAGGCTCATCCAGACACTCAGGCCCCTTACAAGTGTATGGCGGCCCTGGGTGTCCCTAGAAATATTATTTCCTGCTTCTGTAAGTGGCTCACTGATTTTCCCAAAAGTCACATTTTACATTTTAGGCACCACCTGCAATTGGAATTTCAGTTTTAGTGAGACAATCCCCTAGAGTTACATACTTCCAAAGGGATGCAGGCACTGCATCTTTTGTCATTATAACACTGAGATTGTACCAGGTGATTATAATAAACAAGATTGTCCCTTTCAAAATCAGTCTGCAGAGGGAATAGTAAAACAAACAGCTATTTCTTCAGAGAAATCAAAACTAGGAATTGGTTACAATGTTTGTTACAATCCCAGCAATGTACATTGATCACCCAAAGAGAACATTTTCTCTCAACAAAAATGGTGTTACTCTTTACCACCTTCATGACAGGGGGTAAACAAATCTTAACGCCAGAACACATCTTTGTAACTTTGACATGTGTTAGTAAAACTGTACATATCCTCGCAAATACTTGGCAATTGCATCATAACCATGCAGTTCCACTAGGAAAAACATTGGAAGAAAGAAAGTCACCGCTCCAGGTGGGTCTACTATACGGTCACACACTAATACAGGATTCCAAGGGTGCTGGCGGTGCACTAGGCACACATAGAAGTTAGATGAAGGATGGATAGCCGCACTCCAAAAACCATGCAGGTTGTCTTTTATTAAATGAACAGCAAATACATCACCAAATCACAGCAACAGAAACAGGGGAACAGCCGATGTTTCGCACAAAATCAGTGCTAATTCATGGCTCAAAACATTGCATGTAGCAGTATAATATTATGAGAATGGTTGTTGCACCTACGTCAGACTAATGCCACACAGGGCCGGATTCCAGACAAGGCCAACGAGGCCAGGCCTCATGTCATGTCAGGGCTGGTGAGAGGAGAGGAGAGAAAACAAACAGAGGGAAGAGGAGGCAATGTCATTTTCAGCAGTACCACCCCCCTTCACACTTTCACTTTTTCATTTCAGGAGTTCCCCCCTGTCATGTCGCGGCTGAATGTCGCGGAGAATGTCATTTTCGGCAGCAGCACCCCCCCTCCCCGGTTCTCAGAGTCCTGGTCAAAAAAGTACCCCGGTGGATAATGTCCCCACCGTACTGCGCAGGCGGGGCGGCATTGAAGGACCCGGCCTTGGGGTGGCATAGAGAGTAAATCCGGGCCTGATGCCGCGTACGCGTGATCGGTCAAACCAATGAGAAAGGTCTGATGGACCGTTTTCATCGGACCAAACCGATCGTGTGTAGGCCCCATCGGTTATTTATCCATAGGTTAAAAAAAAGCAGTCTTGTTTTAAATTTAACCGATGGATACCTAACCGATAGAACAAAACCGATCATTTGTAGGCACAACCATCGGTTAAAGATCCATGCATGCTCAGAATCATGTCGACGCATGCTTGGAAGCATTGAACTTCGTTTTTTTCAGCACGTCGTTATGTTTTACGTCACCGCGTTCTGACACGATCGGTTTTTTAACCAATGGTGTGTAGGCACGACTGACCATCAGTCACCTTCATCGGTTAACCGATGAAAACGGTCCATCAGACCGTTCTCATCTTTTTGACCGATCGTGTGTACGCAGCATAACAGGTGCAACATTAGTGGTTACAATATTTTGTATCAGAATTGTCTCTCATTCAAGCACTGACATTCCTTGGCAATAAGCACCCTACAAATGAGAAGTTGAACAAGCATGCTAAGAAATTTATCCGCTTGAATCGGGTCCAGCGGATTGATCCGGTGGTCTGTACAGACTCACCGGATCAATCCATTCGCTCCCCTCCCTCGCATGCGTCGTAATGATTTGACGCATGCGTGGAAGTACTTACCTTCCAGCGTCGCGCACGTCGCCGCGTCATCATCGCGGCGACGGCACGACACGTCACCGCGGATGAATTCCGCGCGGATTTTGATCCGATGGTGAGTACAAGCCATCGGATCCAAATCCGGAGGAGGAATCTCCGCTGTAAAAGGTCCGGCGGACCGTTTCCAGCGGAGATCCCCTCATGTGTACGGGGCCTCAGACAATCAGAAGGAAGGCACTTGTGTACTTGTGCACATCGCTGGATAGAGGGGGGCTCAGGTAAGTATTAGGGGGGCTGAGGAGGGCTGTTAAACACAGAAGGTTTTTTTTTTTTTTTTGTTTCATAAAAGAAGGTTTTTTAACTTAATGCATTAAGATAAAAAAAAAATAACTTCTGCCTTTACAATCGCTTTAAGTTCCTGTAACAGTATTTCCCTCTCCATCTGCTCCAGAAAAGTTTGCAACATCTCTAAATGTGCAAGAAAAATGCTCAAGAAAGTTGACACATACATTGAAATCTAAGTACAGGCTTAAATTCACTACCAAGGACAAATAATTGTTAATTAAAATTAGATTTTGTTGCCAGACCAGACTTTAATGTGAACAGAAATAGAAGTAAAATTGTAAATGCCATCACCTGAGTTTCACGCATGGCAATGTTTTATTTGAGGTGAGAACAGACTGCAGTGAAAAACAAGGTAAAAATAGTCAGATGTATAATGTTAATGAGTGTATTTGTCTAGTCTGTACAGATGTGACAAACATTTACATATTTCATCAAAAAATAAAAACTAGTTGATGTAGTTTTACTGGACCAAAGAAATGGATGGGAGGGTGAGAGTCAGTGTCAAGTTGATCATTTACCCACCGACATTTGTGCCATGATTTGGAGTAACAAGACACCCACCGACCAGCTGGATAAGTACAGAAGCTGGTCATTCTGGCAGATGACACAGGCTCACCTGAGGTGCAGAGTCTAAATACTAACTGATGTTCATTAGAGCTCCTGATGGTGGAGAGGTTTTGCTATGGGTTAGTACCAGATCATAGTCCTCAGGGTTGCCCCACCAGGAGTTGAGCAAGCTGGCATCAAGTAGCAGATATAGCAGGTAGTTATATACAGAAGTGCAGTTTGTAAACAAGCCAAAAGTCAGTACTTGTAATAGCCCTGGTGAACGGAGTCAACCACAACTGCGGTTAGCAAGGATTTCAATGCACCTCTCTATGTGAGAATTCAGTATTGGACCCCAGGCGTCACTCCACACAAACAGGAGTTTGGGGGTTCTCTACATCATCTCTCTCTCACATAAAGAAAGGTGTTGAGCTACTAAGGCTGGACGTATTACAATATGCGACCAGACCTTAGCGTTTAAAATGATAGCATACGCGAAGATTTCAATGCACTTCTATGTGCAAGTGATTATCACTACGGGACAGGCATCACTCTACGCAAACAGGAGTTTGGGGGTTCTCTACATCATATCACTTAACACAAAGAAGGCAATGCATTAGACCACTAAGGGAGTTGGTATGCAATACCTTCTACCTTTAGCACAGAAAAATAAAAGCGAGCAAGGGCCCATAAACATGTAACACTTATGTCAAGCACGTAGTAAATATGATTACTGGTAGCAAATAGTAGTTGCATAAGAGAGGCATATATAGCTCAGCTAATTAGAGAGTGTATGTCGCTTTAAGACACTACACAGCAAACAGGCACTACAATCAGTCCCAAGCAGTATCTAAGTATGCAATAAGCCAGAGTTAAACACAAAAAATGTTTAAGAGCAATTATATGTAGCAGGTCTTCCAGTAGAACTACAAGTGAAACAATTGCTACTTATCGTTTTGTAGGGCTTGAGTGTACATGGCAACAAGGGACTTCGTAGTGTAGGGCGACAGCAAGGAAGAACTCCCAGGTTGTCCGCAGCGATGGCAGGCTGGACACAGTGAAGGTCTTTGCTAGCTGGCCATAATGTTGCCTGTATTGTAGCGTGGCCGGTACGGCTGACAATAATAGAACAGTGTCTCTATGTTTAATGAATGCCTTTATAGGCAAGAGCCAGGTGTAGTGCATCAGCACTGAATCCAGCGCAGCCGTGATGTGCTGCACACTTACGCGTTTCAAGCTGGAACGCATGCAGGGCCGGGCGATGACGTCATCGCGTGGTCGACGCAATGCGTTCCAGCGTGGAACGCATTACGGCGTTAGGAGCGCCTGTTACAGTAATGAGTGGTACAGATTGGAATCAAGCAGAAATGTAGTTGAGGAACAAGCCAATGGTTGATAATGATTGATAACAAACATATGGATGGCAGCGGGCTGACAAGAGCAAGATATAGGCTGGAGAGAGCACAATAATCTGGCCAACAGGGAGTGTAAACATGCAGCTTAAATAGGAAGTTCATGGGAGGAGCAAGGAGTTCAAAGTTCAAAATAAACAAGGTTCAAGGCAGGATCAATTGTCTAGGGCAGGGATATGCAATTAGCGGACCTCCAGCTGTTGCAGAACTACAAGTCCCATCAGGCATAGCAAGACTCTGACAGCCACAAGCATGACACCCAGAGGCAGAGGCATGATGGGACTTGTAGTTTTGCAACAGCTGGAGGTCCGCTAATTGCATATCCCTGGTCTTGGGGTCGTCCAGATGGCTCAGCAAGAAGAGACATTGTCAGACACATCAGAGTTTTCAGGTTCAGATTTAGGCCCTGATAATTCCATTTCTTTATCATAAGTGCGCTGCCTGTGCCTTTACACTTTAGAAATATGGATCAGGGAATCTGCCTGGGTTTGGTTTGCAAACAGTTTCATAAAGTTTGTTCAAATTTGGCAAGCTTTGAGCTGAACCCAATTGGGAAGGGGGAGTGGCAGAGTTGGGGGCAAATCTTTTTATTCAATTTTAGCCATTAGTAGGGCTACATAAGCCCTTGTCAAACAAGATGCATGGGAAACCAAGCACTGCCAATGGAGATGGGTACCAAAGCCAAAGTTATCATTTTTAAATTGATAATTAAATATAGAAAACAATATCTAAAAGCTTCAACAGAAACCGAAAATATTGCTGCTATAAGCCAACCCTTTCAAACTCTTTTAATGACTCAATGTGGACCCACTGTGCTCCTGACCTGAACGGATGTCTGAAACACATTAGGCCTCGTACACACGACCGAACATGTTTGCTGAAAAGCTGTTTCCGCGGACATGTTCGGTCGTCTGTACGGCCGACCGGACCGGATTCCCGGGCCGATCGGACAGGTTTCCAGCGGACAAATGTTTCTTAGCATGCTAAGAAACATGTCCGCTGGAAGCCTGTCCGTCGGACATGTTCGGTCGTCTGTATGACTCACCGGACATGTCCGCTCGGCCGAAAGCCCTCACATGCGTCAAAGTGATTTGACGCATGCGTGGAAGCATTGACCTTCCAGGGTCGTGCACGTCGTCGCGTCATCGTCGCGGCCACGTCACCGCGTATCCTGTCCACGGGAAATTTTGTCTGATGGTATGTACAGCCATCAGACAAAATGATCCCAGCGGACATGTCCGATGAAAACCGTCTGTGGACCGTTTTCATCGGACAGGTCCCGTCGTGTGTACGAGGCCTCACAGGTAAATAATGAGTTCCAAGCAGAAGCAACATGCTGTCATTGAGTTCTTGTTGAAGGAGGGGTGCAGTCTGTTCGTCATCCACAGAAAGCTACAGAATTTTTACAGAGATGGCATTATTGACAAGACCAATGTGAACAGATGAATGAAGAAGTTTAAAGAAGAGGAACCAACATTGAAGTCAAACCAAGCACTGGGAGACCATCAACTGCAACCACTGACATGAATATCAGAGATTGGAACTCAATGACAGCATGTTACTTCTAGTTGGAATCAATTATTTACCAGCAATCAAAAATAATACGAAGAAGAGTTACTTTTGAGAACCAATTAGTCTACCAACTTGTGAAATTTGAACGACCTACTGCATGTAAGTTAATCACTTTCCGACCGCTTTCTGCATATATACTGCGGCAAGGCAACTCGGCTGCGCAAACCAATGTACCTATACATTAGTCTGTGCGTGAGATATAGTCGGTATGCGCCCGCCGCCCGCCATGGGAGCACACCCGCGGTCTGGCGGACTCGAGGTCTACCGGCCACCTGCGATCGCAGTACAGAGAGGCAAAACAGGGGATCTGCCTATGTAAACAAGGCGGATCCACAGGGGACAGCACTGAGATTTGATGTTTCTAGTGATCAGGAACAGCGATCTCTGTATTGTCCCAGTAAGCCCATCTCCCACACCATTAAAACACACCCAGGGAACACACTTAACCCCTTGATCGCCCCTTAGTGTTGACTCCTTCCCTGCCAGTGTCATAATGTCACTGGTCCCCAAAAAGTGTCACTTGGGGTCAGATTTGTCCGCCGCTAAAAATCGCAGATCGCCGCCATAAACAAAGTCCATAAATCTATCCCATAGTTTGCAGATGCTATAATTTATAAATTTTGCGCAAACCAATAAATATACACTTATTGGGATTTTTGTACCAAAAATATGTAGCAGAATACATTTTGGTCTAAACTGATGAATATATTATTTTTTTATGTTTTTTTTTGGATATGTATTAAAGCAGAAAGTAAAAAAATATATATTTTTTAATTGTCGTTTTTTTTGTTTGTTTATAGCGCAAAAAATAAAAACCGCAGAGGTGATCAAATACCACCAAAATAAATCTCTAATTTTAGGGAAAAAGGGATTTTGTTTGGGGTACAACGTTGCACGACCACGCAATTGTCAGTTAAAGCGACGCAGTGCCGTATCACAATTGGCCTGGTCATTAAGGGGATAAATCCTTCCGGGGCCCAAGTGGTTAATAACGTTTTTGCATTTACTTTCGGTAATGCAGTGTTTTTTAAAAGTACTTGTAACTGCTGACTTTTAATTTTAGATATCCGGGTGAAGATCCTCTTTAATTGGTAATAGTAACAGAATTTTAAATGGTACATTTTAGAGCAGAGCCTTTTGCTCTCTGTGAAAAATGAGTTCATTTAGTAATTCGCAACAGGAAAATTAGCACAAATTCGAAATCCGTCCCTTTTTTAACATAAATTAATTTTTCTCACTTAAGTCGATGTTTGACTAATGTTTTCATAGCATAAACATTTTACCCTGTGCAGGAGAGGTCCATTTATTTATTATAAAAATGAAAATGTATTAGGTTTAATTAATCAACTTGATACTCTGCGTTTATTCAAAATGTGATGTGAAAATAGAATTGATTATATTTTCTGTAATTTCTTTTCTCTGAGGCTCATTGAGTCACGCAACTCATTGAGGACACTAGTAGGTACCATATTGCAAACCACAGGAGGAGGATATGATGATTCAAATAGCCTAATTTTTTATTTATACCTACAAGCAGTAGCGGCCCATGAACATGATTAGAGCCTGAAGGCTCTAAAAGGCTTAAAAAAAGGGTGGGCTCGAGCCCACCCAGTTGTGTGACAATAGCAAAATTAATATTCCATCATGTCTTCCTGATTCTCCTCCCAGCCAATCAGGAAGCCAGTCCTGAAACCCGATTGGCCAGGAGGAGAAGAGGTAGAGGAGGAAATGGAGGGGAAGCCACCGTGAAGCTGAGGTGGAGGAGGCGCTGGGTGAAGCGGCCGCACAGAAGAAGCGCTGACTATGACATAGATGGGGTAAGATCGGTGCTGTTGACCAACTGACCGACCGAAGGGGGGTGTGATTGACCCATCTGGCCAGGGGAGGTGTTGGTGCGGCTGATCCAACTGGGTGGGGGGTGTTGGGTGCATTGTTTGCCCCCCAAAATAAATATAGCACCAGCCGCCACTGCCTATAAGCAAGCCTAATACAAGTAATACAATATAATAATGCTTACCTGTAGAGATGTCACGAACATAACATTTTCCGTTCGCGGACGGTGAACGCAAATTTCCGCAAATGTTCGCAAACGGGCGAACCGGGCAAACCGCCATAGACTTCAATAGGCAGGTGAATTTTAAAACCCACAGGGACTCTTTCTGGCCACAATAGTGATGGAAAAGTTGTTTAAAGGGGACTAACACCTGGACTGTGGCATGCCGGAGGGGGACCCGTGGCAAAACTCCCATGGAAAATTACGTAGTTGAAGCAGAGTCGGGTTTTAATCCATAAAGGGCATAAATCACCTAACATTCCTAAATTGTTTGGAATAACGTGCTTTAAAACATCAGGTATGATGTTGTATTGAACAGGTAGTGTAAGGGTTACGCCCGCTTCACAGTGACAGACCAAACTCTGACAGACCAAACTCCCCGTTTAACGCACCGCAAACAACCACAAACAGTCCATTTGCACAACTGCAAACTCCCCATTTGCACAAGGTTGGATACCAAGCTAGCCATGTCTCGTTCCTTGTCCTCACTGACATCATTGTCATGGATATGCTATAGTCTGGCAGCTTACTTGTCTCCATCTGTCCATTAAGAGGCCTGACCCTGTTCTGGTTACCTTCTTATTTCCTCTCCTTCCTGTATGACCCCACCCAGGCCATCCCAGGAAGTCTATATTAACTGTTGCACTACAGGCCTGCAGTGCTGTTCATTCAACAGTGTTGTTTGCTTAAGTTCCTGTCTGCAGTGTGCTACGATTATCTTCCTGTGTACCGTTTTTGTCTCGTCCCTGACTTCTCCTGTTTGCCTGTGCCCCTGACCTTTTGCCTGTGCCTCGGTTACCCCTGTCTGCCTGTTGCCCTGACCTCGGCTTACCCATCACTACCGTTTGTCCTGCTTTCTGCTTCCCCTCGCTCCCTGCGGAGTGTGACCTAGGGGATCCCAGGGGTCGCGACCTGGATCCACCCGCGCGAAGGCCATCCTCACCACTAGAGGCTCTGGTGAACACAAAGCTGGGTCTTAGACTCCGCGCCCTGGGCGATCTTGGGTTCACGCTTCCTCTCTGATAGCAGCAGTCGGCTATAGGGTTCACTACTCTGTGGGGAATCCCTGACCCCAACAGGGTGCACTTGTCACCTGGCCACAGGTGACCTGACAGTCATTGAATGTCTCTTCCTCCACCCAGCCACGTACAACACCAAGGGTCCCTGAAAGGTGACAACAAGCCCCCTGGGACTTCTGCTGTGGTTGGTCTTCCACCTCCTCAAAGCCACCTTCCTCCTCTGACTCCTTTTCTTCAGACTCCTCTCTCTGCGTTGCCGCAGGTCCAGCAATTGACGAGGAAAAGGCTGCTTCTGGTGGTGATGACGACCACAACTCTTCCTCTTCATGCTCATCTACGGCCTGATCCAGCACTCTTCGCAGGGAACGCTCCAGAAAAAACGCATATGGGATGAGGTCGATGATGTTAGATTAGTTTAGTTGTACTATGCGTGCAAGCTACTGTGACACCAGATATGAGTGGCACTGGTGACACTGGCAGAGGTTGGCAGAGTAGACGCTGTAGGCCTGACACACACGCTTGCAGACAACTGACTGCTATTCTATTACAGTCAAAATTGTTGTTGTTTTTTTAAATGTAATCTACTGTGACACCAGATATGAGTGGTGGCACTGGGCAAGTGGGCACAGTATACGCTGTGAGCCTGACACACACACGCTGGCAGGCAACTGCAATTAGATTACAGAGGGGAAAAAAAGCAGACTGATGTACTAGCCCTAAAAAGGGCTTTTTGGGGTGCTGTCAGGACGCTGTCCTTACAGCAGAGATCAGATGAGTCTTTCAGGACTGCAGTGGACACTAAATACACTGGCCTAGCTATCGATTTCCCTATTAAATCAGCAGCAGCTACACTGTCCCTCCTCTCACTAAGACTGCAGCTTCCGAATGAATCTAAAATGGATGATGTCCAGGAGGTGGGAGGGTCTGGGAGGGAGGGTATGCTGCTGATTGGCTGGAATGTGTCTGCTGACTGTGAGGTACAGGGTCAAAGTTTGCTCAATGATGACAAATAGGGGGCAGACTGAACATTGCATATGTTTGCCTGCCTCGGCTAACGCGAACAAGCTATGTTCGCTGGATACTATTCGCCGGCGAACATCTCTACTTACCTGTAGATACAGTACAGTAGATATCTTCAAAGGGTGAGTCCTTAGGAGACATTAACTTTAGTAGGAGTCAGTGACGGCACCGGCGCATGCGCACTGCACTCTCAATGGGCGGTATGCCTTCGATTCAGAGAGCTGTCCTACTGCCGTGACTTCATCGTGGCTCGGCCATTACAATGGACAGAGCCTGCTAACCTGAAGACTGGATTTCAGCTGCTGACAGTGTGCCATTGGAGGGCTTTGTTTTAAGGCAAGTCTGTCATAATGTGCTAGTATGCAATGCATACTAGCATATTATGACATCATCCAGCATCCTTTTTTTTGCCATTTACTACTGCTTTAATCATCTCTATGGCCAAAACTTCATCTCTACTAGAGAGCCTTAGTAGCAAACAGAATAAAAAGCAAAAAAAGTACCAATTTGAGCAACAAGCCTAACAAAAAATTAGAGAAGCAGAAGCAGTTTTCATCAATGAACTTTAGAAAAAAAAATTATACAGTGAGTACAAAACTCTATGGGGGCACCCGAGCCTAGCTGCTGCTCTTTGTGTCCACGTGGGCATGTTCCGGGAGGACATCATATGATATCCACCCAGAATGACAAGAGTCCCGCCCAGCCATTTGTCAAACGATGGTAGTTGCAAATGAAGTACCGTGTTTCCCTGAAAATAAGCCCAGGTCTTATATTAATTTTGTCAGGGCCTTTGGAACAGCACACAAATAAAACAACACATTAAGCAATATTAGAATCAAATTTTAAAAGTACAGTACCGGCATTAAAAAATTTTAAATTTGATTCTAATATTGCTTTATGTGTTGTTTTCATTGTGTGCTGTTCCAAAGGCCTGACAAAGTGGGGATACCCGCGAAACACGTAGGCCATATCTTTGAATCAGGATCTATACACCCTGGACCAAAGAAACAGTAAAACTGTAATTTGTTTCAAACTGTGATTTGTTTTGTTTTTTAACCACTTAACGCCTGCCGCAGGACTATTTACGTCCACAGAATGGCACGTACAGGTAGATGGGCGTATATATACGTCCCTGCCTTCTAGCGGGTCTGGGGTCCGATCGGGACCCCTCCGCTGCATGCGGCAGGCGGCTTATCTTCGGGAGCGATGCGACTCGAGGGGACGGCTGTTCGTTTCTGTCCGCCCCCTCGTGATCGCTTCCAGCCAATCCTGTGAGCCGCCACTGAGTCACTTCCTCTGCCTGTAAAATGTAAACATAGGCAGAGGAAGTGATGCAGCTCTCATCTCGGCGGTATTTTCAAACCGCCGAGATGAGAGAAGAGTCACAGTAAGTCGCACTTAACACTACACTGACACCACACACATAGGCACATTTAACCCCTTTCCGATCAGCCCACCACCCCCCTGTCACACTGTCACTGAATGCAGTGATCATATATGTACTGATCACTGCATTTAGTGTCAGTGTGACAGTTAGTGTGACAGCCAGTTAGTGTTAGGTCCAGGGTAGCCCCGTACCCCCCCTAATAAAGTTTTAACCCCTTGATCACCGCCATAGTTAACCCTTTCACTTCCTATTGCCAGTGTCACTAAGCGATCATTTTTCTGATCGCTGTATTGGTGTCACTGTTGCCGCTAGGAAGCAAAATTGTTTATTATTGCGATTTTTTTTTTACTAAAGACATGTGGCTGAATAAATTTTGGCCTAAATGTTTGACTACAATTTAGTTTATTAAATTTTTCTTATAACAAAAAGTAAAAAATATAGATTTTTTTTTCAAAAATGTCGCTATATTTTTGTTTATAGCGCAAAAAATAAAAATCGCAGAGGCAATCAAATACCATCAAAAGAAAGTTCTATTTGTGGGAAGAAAAGGACGCAAATTTTGTTTGGGAGCCACGTCGCACGACCGCCCAATTGTCTGTTAAAGCGACGCAGTGCCGAATTGTAAAAACGCCTCTGGGCATTTAGCAGCATATTGGTCCGGGGCTTAAGTGGTTAAAGATTTCCATCCAAGGATGGTAAATTAAGTTTTTTCTATGCGGTTTTAAAACCATAGTAAAGTTTATTAATTTTCTCAGGCCCATTTAAAGTCCCATTCCACTTCGAACTTTTTGAATTTTCATATTCTACAGGGACGGAGTTATAATCCTCTCATGCCTACCCCTATATACAACTCTTGGTCACTGTTTCCGATCTGCAGATGGCACAGGCTCCTGATGAGCCAATCACAGTGATCACAAGATAGCAAGTCCACCTCTGGCTGCTAACATAAAATACCTCTTAAAGGGCCAGCAGCAGGGGAGGAAAGCCTCAATCACTAGTTATCCTGCCAGCTTGTGGGCCTAATTGCCTTTCTCTAAGATATAACTCCCCTTTAACAATAGCTGCTTTAAAGATGTTAAGTGCTTTGATTCAGATCCCCCCTGGTTCATAGTGCACATAACACGGAGCACATCTCTGTGATAATTTACTAATGATAATATACATGGAAATGCAGCTCCTGTATCCTGATAATGCTATTTAACTGCTTGTTCCATAAATTGTGTCTGAACAGCTGTAATAGCCTGCGTGGGATGCTATTTAGAAAAGTGTAGTTTATAGTGAGTGAAAAAAACACTAAATAAAATAAAGAGTCGGATCTCCAATTTACATCCTTAACTTTTCTTTCCTAAACTTTACATGCAAAGGAGGCAAATAATGACTCACGCGGGAAGCAACTTGTAAAATACAGAGCAGATGTTTCCTGGTGACTGCAGCAGCAAATATATTGGTGGGTCTAAATTCACAGTTATCCTGTAATGAACAAATTAGAGAGAGCACTGGAAGACATATACTTATACAGTGCAGTGCCAAAGCTACAACTATTATGCATTTTTGCTAACCAAGTAATTTTGTAAAGGGATATAATGTAACGTTACATTCTTAAAATTATATAATTTATTTTTTTAAAGCGGCGCTCCACCCAAAAGGGGAAGCTCCGTTTGTTTGCCTCCACGCCTCCCCCCCTCTGCTGCCACATTTGGCACCTTTTGGGCAGTGGCGGCTGGTGTTTTCTTCAAAGAACCCACCCGCCTGCTCGTTTGCTGTCTGCACTTACCCCATCTAGGTGGCAGGTTGTTGGTTGCAGGCGGCGGGCATCAGGCAATGGCTCCTATGTCCTTTCCCCATCGCGGTGGCTTCCACTGTGCATCTCTTCCCCTCCAATAGTCGGGCACTTACCCCATCTAGGTGGCAGGTTGCAGGCGGTGGGCATCAGGCAGTGGCTCCTGTGTCCTCTCCTCCATCATGGCGGCTTCCACTGTGCATCTTATCCCCTCCAATAGCTGGTCCGGCACTTGCACCATCTAGGTGGCAGGTGGTGGGTTGCAGGCAGCGGGCATCTAGCAGAGGCTCCTGTGTCCTCTCTTTCATCACGGCGGCTTCCGCTGTGTGTCTCCTCCCCTCAAATAGTCTATACGGGAACTTACCCCATGTAGGTGGCAGGTTGCAGGCAGCGGGCATCGGGCAGAGGCTCCTGTGTCCCCCCCTCCATTATGGCAGCTTCCGCTGTGTGTCTCCTCCCCTCCAATAGGATCACCTGTCCTTTGAGCCAATCGGGTGATGGGTCTCAAGACACGCTTCCTGATTGGTCGGGAGGAGAATCAGTGTTACATTATCAAATATTAATTTGTTATTGTAACACACATGGGAGAGCTTGGTTTGCGGTGTTCTGCGCCCTGAGCCACCCCTATTTTGAAGTCTATTAGAGCCTCTGGGCGGGACTCTTGTCGTTCCGGGTGAACGTCATATGACATCCTTCCTGATTGTGCCCACGTGAACAGAAAGAGCAGCTGGCTCTAATCAGGTGCTTCAAAATAACACCCCCCTCATTGGAATCCATTTGCACAGCGTCCTGCATGGGGGCCGGATGCATGGGGGCTGGAAACATTGATAGAGGGGGTGGTGCCCATTCGCCCTTACTGCTTTTGGGGGGGAGAGGGGACCTGGTTTTGACAGGTACCCGCTCCCACTTCTGGCTGATCTCACAGCGGGGAAGTCACCCAGAAATTCGGCCCCCCTCCTCCTTCCCCCACTGCTTCACGCATGCGCAGTAGGGAACCGGCCTTACAAGAAATGGCGGTGGCAGCACACGAGGGATGGCGGCCGATCGGACATGTACGGTGAGTCTGTACAGACGACCGAACATGTCCGACGGACAGGATTCCAGCTTCCAGCGGACATGTTTCTTAGCATGCTAAGAAACATTTGTCCGCCGGAAAACGGTCGGTTGGACAAATGTCCGCTGGAAACCTGTCCGCGGACCAGTTTCAGCAGACATGTTCGGTCGTGTGTACGGGGCCTTAGTGTCCTAATATTAATATTAGCAAATACTGTAGCTGCTGACTTAAAAAAAAATTCTGAAGAAGCCTGGAGCTGTGCTTTAACCACTTCATCCCCGGAAGGTTTTACCCCCTTAATGTCCAGTGGAAAAAAGAAATGTTCCTGGACTGCCGCACTGCCAAATTATTGAGACAAAATGAACAAAGGATAAAATCCAAAGCTGTATAACATCCAAAAATTCATGCAACACTGCAATCAATGGTGGAAAGTGGACACAAGGGACAAAAAAGCCAACATGTTTCACATCATGGATAGATGCTTAGTCATAGCTTAATGTCCAGGTATTTTTTTTGCGATACGGCACTGCGTTATTTTAACTGACAATTGCTTGGTCATTCGACGCTGTACCCAAACAAAATCGATGTCTGTTTTTTCCCATAAATAGCGCTTTCTTTTGGTGGTATTTGATCATCTCTGCAGTTTTTATTAAAAAAAAGTAATTTTTTAAAAAACACAATATTTTTTACTTTCTACTATAAAACACGTCCAATAAAAAAAATAAAAAATCTAATTTATTCATCAATTTAGGTCAATATGTATTCTGTATTCTGCTCCCAATAAGCTTATATTGATTGGTTTGCGCAAAAGTTATAGCGTCTACAAACTATGGGATAGATATATGGACTTTTTTTTATTGTTTTTACTAGTAATGTCCATGAACAGTGATTTTTAGCGGGACTTCAACATTGTGGTGGACAAATCGGACACTAAGTTACACATTTTGGGGACCATTGACACCAATACAGTGATCAGTGCTAAAAATAATGAACTGTCACTGTATATATGACACTGGCAGGGAAGGAGTTAACACCAGGGGCGATCAAAGGGTTAAGTATGCACCTAGGGAGTGCTTTCTAACTGGGGGGATTCTGTAACTGGAGGAAAACAGAGATCCATGTTTCTGCTTAGCAGAAACACAAGATTTCCATTATCCTCGCTCACAGAATGGCGTTCTGCCTCGTTTACATAGGCAGACCACCATTCTGCCTCTCCTGTGAACTTGGTTTTGGTCTCATCGGACCACAACACTTTCACCCAGTTCTCCTCTGAATCATTCAGCTGTTAGCAAACTTCAGACGGGCCTGTATATGTGCTTTCTTGAGCCGGGGGACCTTGCGGGTGCTGCAGGATTTCAGTCCTTCACACCATAGTGTATTACCAGGGCCACTATCAGGAATTATGGGGCCCCTTACACAGCTTCAGGCATGGGCCCTCTGAAATTGAGAAGCAGGGGGGGGGTCTTCTGCCCTAGACCGCAAATGACATCATGACGTCGCTCCAGTCCACCAAGGCCATAGAGGCATTTAGAGACATTCTCCAGCCGCACCATCGGGTGCCGGGGTGCGATAAGCACAAATACTGGCGAGTGGCGGGAGGGGGGGGACGCGTTCCCTCCTGTCGCTTCTGGAAGCGATTCAGTGGCTAATGAGCCACTCAGACCACTTTCATGGAAAAGCCAGCCACCAGCTAAAACAAATTATAAAATGCCGTGGTTAGTACATACATATATTGCAGTCGGCAAGCGGATGGTAATAAATTGCTGTACTGGGTCGTAATAAATACAATTAATTCTGAGTGGAGTAATTTAACTTTTTTGTGTAACAATATATTATGGTACACAGGATTATAAACTGTTTCCATCTAATAGTATAGAGATATATAACTGCCCAAGTAAAGAATAAAGCAGATTTTTTTTGTCAATCTTAAAAAAAGATAATAAAAAATCCTTACTCCTCTGTAGCACACAATATACCTTTGGACCAACTATTACAAAGCCTCAACGGGAAGAGCAAAGCTCCTTTTCACTTTTTACATCTCAGTTCTTTTCAAACAAAATATTCTTGCTTTGCTTTATATGTCTTGAATTTGACCTAGTTTTGAGCAACTGACAGGACATTGAAATGAGATATACATATTGGAAGAGGCAAAACTATAACTTCTAATGCCCTACTGTGAAAGGTAATCGAGCTCCGTGCTAACACAGCACCTTTCCTTTTATTCCTTCCAT
Source organism: Rana temporaria (assembly GCF_905171775.1). Lineage (NCBI taxonomy): Eukaryota > Metazoa > Chordata > Amphibia > Anura > Ranidae > Rana > Rana temporaria. The sequence goes on along the minus strand of NC_053492.1, from coordinate 455,466,177 downwards.
CCTTGCTTCCTGTCTTTCCCTTTTCTTTTCTTTTCTTTTGCCTTTTCTTTACTTTTTACATTTCTTTACTTTTATTTTCCCTTTTCTTCTCCCATTTCTTTTCCCATTTCTTTTCCCTTTTCTCTCCCCTTTTATTTCCCCCTTTATTTACTTTTATGTTCCCTTTTTTCTCCCCCTTTTCTTTTCCCTTTTCTTTTGCCTTTTCTTTACTTTTCCCATTTCTTTACTTTTATTTTCCCTTTTCTTCTCCCATTTCTTTTCCCATTTCTGTTCCCTTTTCTTTACTTTTATTTTATCTTTTCTTTTATTTTCCCATTTCTTTTCCCTTGTCTTTACTTTTCTTTTCCCTTTTCTTTACTTTTCTTTTCCCTTCCCTTTTCTCTCCCCCTTTCTTTTCCCTTTTCTCTCCCCTTTTATTTCCCCTTTTCTTTACTTTTCTTTTCCCTTTTCCCTTTTCTCTCCCCCTTTTCTTTTCCCTTTTCTTTTTCCTTTTCTTTCCTTTTCTTTTCCCTTTTCTTTACCCCTCTCCCTTTTCCCTTTTCTCTCCCCTTCTCCTTTCCCTTTTCTTTTCCTTTTTCTTTATTTTTCTTTTCCCTTTTCTTTTCGTTTCCCATTTATTTTCCCTTGTCTTTACTTTTCCCTTTTCCCTTTTGCTTTTCTATTATTTTCTTCTCTTTTCTTTTCCCTTTTCTTTTCTTTCCTTCCTTCCCTACATCCTTTCTTTCTATCTTGTTTTTTTTTTATGTCACAATGTAGAGTATAAGATTTCCTATCATCTGTGCCCAGTCTTGCCACAGCTCTGAACAATCCTCTTTTATTGTTCAGTGAAAATTAACAGACTTCCAGAGAAAACCCTGTCTAAATACAAAATCCATTCCTCTCTCCTTGCTTTGAGTGATAGGTTATTTACATATCGAGCTTGGACATGTTTATCATATGTTATGTTATGTTTATCATAATATGAGGTGATCCACAGTATAAAAAGTGAGAAATTCACCCCTCTCCCACATAACACATCCTGGTAATATACAATGAACTGTGGATCACCTCATATTATGATAAACATAACATAACATATGATAAACATGTCCAAGCTAGATATGTAAATAACCTGTCACTCAAAGCAAGGAGAGAGGAATGGACTTTTTATTTAGACAGGATTTTATCTGGAAGTCTGTTAATATTCACTGAACAATAAAAGAGGATTGCTCAGAGCTGGATTAACTCTGTGTGGCAAAACTGGGCTCAGATGATAGGAAATCTCATGCCGCGTACAGACGGTCGTTTTATGCGATGTTAAAAAACAACGTTTTTAAAAACGTCAATTTAATTGACCGTGTGTGGGAGAAAACGTCGTTTTATGTCTTCTGACATGCTTAAATTTTATGTGTCGTTTTTCAAAACGTCGTTTTTTACTTCACAGAAATTGACCGTGTGTAGCAAAAAACGACGTTTCAAATGACTTTTTTACACCCGCGCATGCCCAGAAGCTAGTTATGAAGCGAGCTTCAATGGAAAAACGTGGTGGAACGTAACCTCGCTTTGCTAGAGCATTGTGAAAAAACGATGGTGTGTAGGCAACATCGTTTTTGAAAATTGAAGTTTCAAAAATTTCGTTTTTTACTTCACAGAAAACGTTGTTTTTTTCATCGCATAAAACGACCGTCTGTACGCGGCATTATACTCTACATTGTGACATAAAAAAAAAAAACAACCCTTACTTCCTTCTGTCCTTCCTTCTCTTTTCTTTCCTTCACCTCCATGCCACGCATCATTGATGCAGTAATTCATGCAAAAGGAGCCCCCAACCAAGTATTGAGTGCATACTACATGGACATACTTTTCAGTAAGATAACATTTCTGTAATAAAAATCCTTTTTTTATTGGTCTTATGTAATATTCAAATTTTCTGGGATACTGAATTGTGGATTTTCACTAGCTGTAAGACATAATAATCAAAATTAAAAGAAAGAAAAGCCTGCAATGTATCACTCTGTGTGTAACGCATTTATATAAAATATGCGAGTTTCACTTTTTGAATTGAATTACTGAAATACATTTGCTCATATTCTAATTTTATGAGATGCATCTGTGTGTGTGTGTAAAATAAGGAAAAAACGGTGCTAACTTTAAAATATATATATGCTGCTACATACAAACAAACAAAGCTAATAGATAATGAACAAAAAAAGTAGCGCTAAAATTAAAATGTAAAATACCAGGTGAGGCACCAACATTAAGAAGTGCATGTGCACATATCAAATTACATAAAAATAGTCAAAAGTAAAGTTCCATAAACAAAAAACATAATCAAGTCTCTAGTGGGAACTTGAAGTGAACATCAATTGAACAATTGGTGAAAGATGTGGAGTGGACTGATGTCCAGTGATTGAAAGAACAAAACAGGTGATCAAGTTGTCTGCAGAAATCTGTAAAAATCGCATCAGATATAGGGTAGGTGTAAATACGCTTACCAGATGCGTTGATCTCTGATACTATACAGCAAAAGAGTCAAAAGGGCATTGTGGTCATTTGGAAACCGGGACCACTACAACCGGGTAGAGGATGGACGCTGTAGTTGGGACTCCAACCAGGATGGACACTGGGAACCAGCGATATTTCAACGGCGTACTGTAGAACCGCGACAGCTTCCTGATGAAATCCTTAGGCCATGTATCCAGGGGTACAAACAGTGGACTTGGCTGCAGCTCCAGTCGGACCATAGGATAAAATTAAAATGAAAGAAAGGGGCTCCGATAGTGTAGGTCAATAAAACCAATTTGAGGTTTATTCAGTAAACGTCATACATTAAAATAATGACATAAAAAAGTGATCACATAGTGAAGCAATTTGGAGTGCTCAATAGCGTTACCCGACGCGTTTCGGCCACAGAAGCCTTCAACAGGGGCATAAGGTGTGTGTGTGTGTGTATCAATGTTAATTGTGGCAGCAAATTTCGATTTAGCTTTAGTCTCAAGCCTTGTACACACGATCGGATATCTGATGGAATCTAATCCGATGGATTTTTTCATCGGATATCCGATGAATCTGACTTTCATCCAACGCGGTGATGTAAAACACTACGACGTGCTGAGAAAATTTAAGTTCAATGCTTCCAAGGATGCGTGGACTTGATTTTGAGCATGCATGGATTTTTCTCCGATGGAGTTCCACACAGACGATCGTTTTTCTATCCTTAGGAACATTTTAAAACATGTTCTATTTTTTTTTTTTTTTCACAGATGTAAAACAAGCCGATGGGGCCCACACACGATCGGTTTGTCCGATGAAAACAGTCCATCGGTCCATTTTCATGAGACAAACCGATCGTGTGTACAGGGCTTTACTCTTCATTCCAATAATACAAGGCACTGTATGCACCTGTTAATAAATAATATCACCTATCTGCATTCACATCTACTCATTATTTTCTCACACCGTGGGACACGTCTGATCTTATTTATGTCCTACATGTGCTAATCAATTTATTTTAGGTATTTCTTTGTGTCATTTCCTCTTTCCCCCCCGTCATAGATTGCATAGTTATCACTAAGGGAACACAGTTGGATAATTTGATGTAAACACCGATATACTAAAATCACATACTCGTCCATTGTACCAATACTGTATCTGCTATTAACCAGTTCGGCTCAAGAGCAATTCTTTTTCATTTTTTTGCACACATGTAAAAATCTTAATTTTTGGTAATAAAATTAATGAAACCCCCCAGAATATTATATATTTTCTGAAAGCAGAGGCCCTGAAGAATAGAAAGGTGATGGTTGCACATTTTTTTTTTAACATGATATTTGCGCAACTGTTTATTAAACGCAAATTTTTAGGAAAAAAATATAATAATATGAATTTTAGTGCAAAACCACACCAAATAATACCCATTTTTGGTTAAAATATAAAAGATAAGGTTGCATCGAGTAAATAGATACCAAAAATTCCATGTCTTAAAATTGTGTGGGGCCAAAATATCACCAAAAAACTATTGGGCCAGATTCAGAGAAGAAGTACGCCGGAGTATCTGCTGATACTCCGGCGTACTTTCAAATTTGCCGCGTCGTATCTTTATTTGTAATCCACAAAGATACGACGGCATTTGGCTAAGATCCGACAGCCGTACGGCTTCGTACGCCTTCGGATCTTAGGATGCAATACTTCGGTGGCCGCTGGGTGGAGATTTCGTCGTTTTCCGCGTCGGGTATGCTAATTAGCTATTGACGGCGATCCACAAAGGTACGCGCGTTCGTCACATTCTCTTACGTCGTCGCTGGTCGGCTTTTCGCGCCGCAAAGTTACGGCTGTTATTTAGGTGGTGTAACAATAAACAGCCAATGTTAAAGTATGGCCGTCGTTCCCGCGTCGAATTTCAATTTATTTATTTTTTTGCGTAAGTCGTCCAGGAATACGAAAGTACGTTACGCACGTCGCCATTCAAAACATTATGTCGGGGCGACGTCATTTCGCGCAAAGCACGGCGGGAAATTTAAAAACGGAGCATGCGCAGTACGTCCAGCGCGGGAACGCGCCTAATTTAAATGGTACACACCCCATTTGAATTGGGCGGGCTTGCGCCAGACGGCTTTGCGCTATGCCGCCGCAAGTTTACACGCAAGTGCTTTGTGAATCAAGCACTTACGATGAAAACTTCTGGCGGTGTAACGTAAAGGGGATACGTTACGCCGCAGCGCAAGTACGTGAATCTGGCCCTATTGTGTCCAAAAATCCCCATACCTGTAGGTGACATTTTAAAAGCCTTTGCAGCTCATCAGTTAAGGCCTAGTACACACGAGAGGATTTATCCGCGGATACGGTCCAACGGACCGTTTCCGCGAATAAATCCTCTCGAGGATTTCCGCGGATTTGGATCCGATGGAGTGTACTCACCATAGGATCGAAATCCCATCGCGATGACGTGTCGCGCCGTCGCCGCGATGATGACGCGGCGACGTGCGCGACGCGGTCATATAAGGAATTCCACGCATGCGTCGAATCATTACGACGCATGCGGGGGATCCCTTCGGACGGATTGATCCGGTGAGTCTGTACAGACCAGCGGATCAATCCGTTGGGATGGATTCAAGCGGATAGATTTGAAAGCATGTCTTCAAATTTTTATCCGCTTGAAATCCATCCCAGGGGATAAAAATCCCCCGAAACAGATCCGCTGGATTGTACACACCAGTGGATCTATCCGCTGGAACTGATCCGCAGATCAATTCCAGCGGATAGATCCTCTTGTGTGTACGGGGCCTTAGGCCCCATACACACGAGAGGATCCATCCGCTGAAAAATCTCAGCGGATTGTTTTCAGCGGATGGATCCCCTGGTGTGTATGCTCCAGCGGATCTTTATCCACGGATATTTCCGAATTCCAGCAGATAAAAATTTGTTGACATGCCAACAAATCTATCCGCTGGAATCGGATCCCACGGATCGATCCGCTGGTCTGTACAGACTCACCGGATCGATCCGTCCGAGGGGATCCCCCGCATGCGTCGTAATGATTCGACGCATGCGTGGAATTCCTTATATGACTGCGTCGCGCACGTCGCCGCGTCATCATCGCGGCGACGGCGCGACACGTCATCGCCAGAGGATTTCGGCGCGGATTTCGATTCGATGGTGAGTACACTCCATCGGATGGAAATCCGCGCAAATCCTCGAGAGGATTTATCCGCGGATACGGTCCGCTGGACCGTATCCGGGGATAAATCCTCTTGTGTGTATGGGGCCTTAGGCCCCATACACACGAGAGGATTTATCCGCAGATACGGTCCAGCGGACCATTTCCACGGATAAATCCTCTCAAAGAAATCCGCTGATTTCGATGGGATGGAGTGTACACACCATCCCATTGAAATCCGCGCGGAAATCCTCTGCCGATGACGTGTCGCGCCGTCGCCGCGATTATGACGCGGCGACGGGCGCGACGCTGTCATATAAGGAATTCCACGCATGCGTCAAATCATTACGACGCGTGCGGGGAATCCCTTTGGACGAATGGATCCGGTAAGTCTGTACAGACGAGCGGATCCATCCGTTGGAATGGATTCCAGCAGATGGATATGTTGTGCAGCACAACAAATATTCGATCTGCTGGAATCCATCCCAGAGGAGATTTCTCCGCGGAAACAGATCCGCTGGTGTGTACACACCATAGGATCTATCCGCAGAAACCCATTTGCTGGGATTTATCTGCGGATAGATTCTATCGTGTGTACGGGGCCTTAGAGTAAGCTAGTATCTCTTGTGCTAGAATTCTTGTTCTTACTCTGACAAATGGGCTTGGTTAGAAGTGTCCCCTGGCTGTGCTGACCAGGAAAGGGTGCACCTGAAACCGGAAGTAACATTGTATGCAAGAGAGATCGATGGATTTGCCCTGGTCTCACTGCAATCTCTCTTCTCCAGATGGCGGATGTGTTCCCGGACTCCGGTGACTGCAGGACAGCCTGGGAACCACGGGAGGAGGGGGGCCACCGGCGGAACAGAAGGGGTGGCACCGCGCGGCCGGCTCTGTCAAAGTGGTCGGCAGCTATATAGCTCCCACATCACTTTCACTTTGAATCCGGTTGCCGGTTGAACAAAACCTACACAGGCTGATGAGTGCTGCTGCAGCCATCAGAGCTCAATTGGTCCAAAGAGCTCAATTGGTTAAAGAATCCCAGATATGGATATGTTTTCAGAGTTACATTGGTCCAACTTGGAACTGATGGTTGATCTAACTAATATCTGGAAATCACTGCAGTAGACATGGTCCTGTGCTGAGCAGCCGGCCTGCTGCATAGTGAACACAGGAGGTTGGCTGCTTACAGTTGCCATTTAGAGACTAAGGGCCGGATTCAGGTAGGAGATACGACGGTGTATATCCCCAGATACGCCGTCGTATCTCTGAGTTGCGGCGTCGTATCTATGCGCCTGATTCATAGAATCAGTTACACATAGATTTCCCTAAGATCCGACCGGCGTAAGTGTCTTACACTATCGTATCTTAGGCTGCATATTTACGCTGACCGCTAGATGGCGCTTCCGTCGTTTTACGAGAGGAATATGCTAATTAGGTAGATACGCCGATTCACAAACGTACGTACGCCCGGCACTATTTTGTTACGTCGTTTACGTTAGGCTTAGCAGATACAGTATTGGTGCAATGGATGAATAAATGATTTTAGTGTATTAGTCTTCACATCAAACCATCCAACTGTGTTCCCTTATGCCACGTACACACGATCGGTCCATCCGATGAAAACGGACTGATGGATTTTTTCATCAGTTATCCGATGAAGCTGACTGATGATCAGTCGTGCCTACACACCATCGGTTAAAAAAAACGATCGTTTCAGAACGCGATGACGTAAAACACAACGACATGCTGAGAAAAATGAAGTTCAATGCTTCCGAGCATGCGTCGACTTGATTCTGAGCATGCGTGGATTTTTAACCGATGGACGTGCCCACAGACGATCGTTTTTTTCTATCGGTTAGTTAAAACAAGTTCCTAGTTTTTTAACCGATGGATAAAAAACCGATGGGGCCCACACACGATCGGTTAGTCTGATGAAAACGGTCTATCAGACCGTTTTCATCAGACAAACCGATCGTGTGTACGCGGCATTAGTGGCAACCATGGAATCTGTGCCGGGGGGGGGGGAAAGAAACGACACACAAAGAAAAATGCCGCGTAAATTCAAATCTGCGCCGGCGTATCTACTTTCTGTATTCAGAAAGCAAGATACGCCGACATTAGCCTAAGATAAGACTGGCATAAGTCTCTTACGCCGTCGTATCTTAGGGTGCATTCTGACGCTGGCCGCTAGGGGCGCTTCCGTTGTTGTCGGCGTAGAATATGCTTATTACCTAGATACGCCGATTCACAAACTTACGTACACCCGGCGCAATTTATTTACGTTGTTTACGTTAGGCTTTTTCGGCGTAAGGTTGTTCCTGCTATTAGGTGGCGCAGCCAATGTTAAGTGTGGACGTCGTTCCCGCTTAGAAATTTTAATTTTTTACGTCGCTTGTGTAAGTCGTTCGCGAATAGGGCTGGACGTAATTTACGTTCACGTCGAAACCAATACGTCGTTGCGCCGTACTTGGAAGCAATGCACACTGGGATATGTACAAAACGTCAATCACGTCAGGTCATCATACATTTACATAAAACACGCCCCCCCTTCCACATTTGAATTACGCGCGCTTACGCCAGCCCCATTTACGCTACGCCGCCACAACTTACGGAGCAAGTGCTTTGTGAATACTGCACTTGCTCCTGTAAGTTACGCAGGCGTAGCGCAAAGACGATACGCTGCGCCGCCGTAAGAGGAAGCGCAGCTACGTGAATCTACCCCACTGATTAAAGCGGAGGTTCACCCAAAAAACAAGTATATAACATTACATTCAGTATACCTCAAACATGTACAGTATGCCGTTTTTTTTGGGGGGGGTGCACATACGGTATTATCGGTATTTTTCTCCCGGCTTCCGGGTACTCGCACCCGCGGGAGTGGGCGTTCCTGTGCAGTGCCGCGATGTCATCTGGGACTTCGCCCATATGATTGACGTGCCTGAGAAAAACTCCCCCCCGGCAGCAGGGCCGTCTTTAATATGGTTTGGGCCCTGGGCAAACATTTTTTTTGGGCCCCCCTCCAGCTTATTTTGGGCCTGGCTGGTTCACATGTATGTTTTGGCGGTCCTCATTTGTGCAGGCACAGCAGCCCATTGATTTGAATGGGCCGCCATGCCTTTGTTTCCTGCAGAAAAAAGGTGCATTCAGCATTTTAAAAATACAGTTGCCTTGAAATCCATTCTGCTTTTGCACCATGCTACTTACCTGCAGTTCTTGCACCATGCTACTTACCTGCAGTTCTTGCACACACAAACACACTGTGTTTTTAAAAGCGTGACCTAAACGTCTAAAAATGCAGCAAGTTTGACAGTGCGGGAACTGCAGATAAGTCACAGCAGACAGCAGAATGGACAGACAGTGCTGTATTTCAGTGCTTGATGGGCATAGGTGTGCCGTGTGAGCAGCCTTTTACATGAGGCATGCGCTTTTCTTTGCAGGAAACGCAGGCATGGCGGCCCATTCAAATGAATGGGCTGCTATGCCTGCGCAAATGTGGGCCGCCAAAACACATACATGTGAACCAGCCAGGCCCAAAATAAGCCCATCAAGCAGTTAAATACAGACAGTAATGCCATGTGCTCTGAGGCCTTACTCAGCCTGGACTGCAGGTCTGGTCTGTGATTGAAAGAGTTCCTCTATTTTACACATGGCATGGGGTCCCATGGTGCTAAAGCAGAATGGACAGATGGTGCTGTGACCCCATGCCATGCCATGTGTAAAATAGAGGAACTTTTTAAAACACTGACCAGACCTGCAGTGAATCATCAAATATTATAAAGACTTTGGGCACACTGTACAGAAAACTTCTATTTACAATATAGATTAGCAAACAGTGACATACCTTGAGGAGCAGGACATGAAGAAGTCAGCCTCGGGAAGAGCAAACTGGGGATGTTATAAAATCACATTCTAATTCACTTTTATATACAAGCAGCACCCAGTGGCAGGAAGGGAGAAGTGCACGTCTAAAGGGAAGCCAGGGGTGCTGTACATTTTAAAACACTGGGAAGGGAAGCAGTACTGTCACTGGCTGCGTGCCGCTGATGATTTTCAGCCTGATTTGTGGGCAGCACAGGGGCTTAACGGGCAGCAGGGCCGCCATCAGGAATTATGGGGCCACTTGCACATCTTCAGGCATGGGCCCCCTGGAGCAGAGAACCGGGATGGGGGGTGCTGCCGCCTGAAATTGAGAAGCAGGGGGGGGGCTGCTGCGAATTTAGAAGCGGGGGCCCTTTACAAAAAAAGAAATAAACAAAAATATATATAAAAAAAAAGGGGTGTAGCCATCCTCTGGGCCCTTTAATAAAAAGAAAAAAAGAAATAAAAAATATATCTAAAAAATATATTTTAAAAAGGGGGTTGCAATCTGGGGCCATGGGGACCTCTGGGCCCTTTAATAATTTTTTTTTAATAAAAATAAATTACAAAAAAAGGGGGTTGCCATCCGGGACCTCTGGGCCCTTTAATAAAAAATAATAAAAAAAATATATAAAAAAGAAACATTTATAAAAAAAATAAATAAAAAAGGGGGGGTTGCCATCCAGGGCCCTGGGGACCTCTGGGCCCTTCAATAAAAAAAAATATATAAACAAAAATAAAAAAATAAACATTTATAAAAAAAATAAAGGGTGTTTGCCACATGGGGCCCTGGGGACCTCTGAGCCCTTTAATAAAAAAAAAAAAAAAATATATATATATATATATATATATATATATATATATATATATATATATATATATATATATATATATATATAAAATAAATAAAAAGAAATACAAATTTAAAAAAAATGTTTTTTATAAAAAAAAAAAGGGGGGCTGCCATCCGGGGGCCCTGGGGACCACTGGGTCCTTTAATAATAATAATAATAACATTTATATTATATAATATATAATATATATATATATATATATATATATATATATATATATATATATATATATATATATATATATATATATGTATATGAAATAAAGAAATATATAAAAAAAAAAAAATTTTATAAAAAAAAGGGGGGTTGTCATCCGGGGCCCTGGGGAACTACGGGCCCCTGGGGACCCCCAGACCTTTAAAAAAAAATGGCTCTTTAATAAAAAATAAAATAAAAATATATTAAAAAAAATTATTTTTTTTTAATTTAAAAATAAATTAAAAAAGGGGCGTTGCCATCTGGGGCCCTGGGGCCTCCGGGCCCCTGGGGGCCCCTAAAAATTGTCCCTTTAATAAAAAATAAAAATATATTAAAATATATATTAAAAATAAATAAAAATAAAAATAAAATAAAAATAAATAAAAAATGTGGGGTTGCCATCTGGGGCCCTGGCTCTACACGGCTCCTAGTCGGTGCGCAGGCACCGTATAGAGCCGACTCGCGGTTCGGCTACTTTAGGAAAGTCGTGACGCGCCTTATCCGCCGGGGGGAGTTTTTCTCAGGCACGTCAATCACCTCGGTAGCGGTGACGACTCCCTAGCAGGAGAGATGTTCGTCCATCGGTCCTATAGATTCCTCTTTTTTGTGTAAGCCATCCATGTAAGTAGTTTATGTTTATGTTTGTCCTTGCCCATCACTTTTCTCTCCCTCTCTCCCCTTCCTCTTGTGCACCCCATGGTTTTCCCTTTATGTACATCTCTCTCCCCTTTGTCATCAGCGATCACTTTACTGAGGAATATGATGTGCAGTAGGTGCAGTTGTAGTCCTCATCGTCGGATCTACAGTACACCTCCCCCACCCTGTGCATCTTATCAGCGAGTACTACCATATACTTGTTTATATATCTTTATATTTATATTTATATATATACACATTTTTTATGTATTTCATTTTCATTTTACCTTATACATCTTTTCTTTAGCATCATTACTACTAGCAGTACTACTATTTTTGCTGTGCACATTCTTCCTCGGCTTCATTAGCAATACGTCCAGCTACTACCATCATCATTTTAATTTTAATTTTATTTTTATCTTTATTTTTATTTTTATTTTTATCTTTATTTTCATTTTTATTGTTTTTATATTTTCATCTTTGTCTTAGCTTGTTTGGGGGTGGAGTCTGGGCGGCCCCTGGGAGTGTTTCTGTGGTCGGTGGTGGGCGGTGCCTGGGCCTACATGTGTTCCTATTTAATCAGTGTAAGTGGATGGTCATGTACTGCTGGGCTCTGAGGAAGAGGTCTCTGTCACCTCGAAACGCGTCAGCCAGCAGCAACGCACCTCGCCACCCCCCCCCCCTACATTCTGGAGTGTGGTTTGAGGGGTATTTCAATTATCGTTTGACAAGCCTTTTATCATTCTTTGTTTGTGAGTAGTTTGGCAAATTTTAATGGAATAATAAAATAATGAAAACGGTAGTACACGAGGCTGGTGCGCCTTTCTTTCTCCCTTTTTGTCTTCTATCAGGATTCCCCCATCCATGAAGGGCAGCAAGGCCTCTGTTACTACGGGTTTTTTTGACATCTAAGGAGAACTGTATGTAGACATTTGACCAATTATCAAGGATCCCACTTGTGCGCAGGAGTTTGTGTTTTTTACGTCAATCATATGGGCGAAGTCCCAGATGACATCGCGGCACTGCACAGGAACGCCCACTTCCGCGGGAGCGAGTACCCGGATGCCGGGAGGAAAATACCGATAATACCGGTATGTACACTCCCAAAAAAAAAAAAAAAAAAAACGACATACTGTACATGTTTGAGGTATACTGAATGTAATGTTATATACTTGTTTTTTGGGTGAACCTCCACTTTAACACATGCAGCACATAAATAAGTCCAAACGTGTCCCAGTGTTAGAAAATAATGAACAGATGTGAATGTTGATAGGTGATATTATGTATTACCAGGTGCATAAACCGCATTATATTATTGGTATGAAAATGAATTCATTTGGAAAAATATGTTGTTTTTGTACTGCGGAAATTGTTACTGTACTAGAGTGATATACAAGTTAACCACTTGCGGACCGCCGCATGTACATTTACATCGGCAGAATGGCACGGACAGGACCCCCCCCCCCGGTACATGCGGCGGTTCCCGTGGCTGTCCGAGCGATCCGGGATGAGGGGGCGGCTGTTCGTTTTTGTCCGCCCCCTCCGGATCGCTCTCAGCCAATCCGCGCTCTCCCCCTGCGTGTCACTTCCTCCTCCTGTGTAAACACAGGAAGAGGGGAGTGATGTGATCTCTCCTCTCGGCGGTATTTTCAACCGCCGCTGAGGAGAGATCACATCACACAGTGAGTCTCCACAACACTACACTGACACCAGGACACGCAGGCACATTAACCCCTTGCGATCACCCCCCACCCCCCACCCCCCTGTCACAGTGACACTGAATGCAGTGATCATATATGTACTGATCACTGCATTTAGTGTCAGTGTAAGGCCTCGTACACACGACCGAACATGTCTGCTGAAACTGGTCCGTCGGACCAGTTTCCGCGGACATGTTCGGTCGTCTGTACAGCCGACCGGACAATTTTCCCGCGGATCGGACAGGTTTCCAGCGGAAAAAAAATTCTTAGCATGCTAAGAAACATGTCCGCTGTAAGCCTGTCCGTCGGACATGTTCGGTCGTCTGTACGACTCACCGGACATGTCCGCTCGGCCGAAAGCCCTCGCATGCGTCGAAGTGATTCGACGCATGCGTGGAAGCATTGACCTTCCAGGGTCGCGCATGTCACCGCCTCATCGTCGCGGCGACGGCGCGGCCACGTCACCGTGTTTGCTGTCCGAGGGAAATTTGGTCTGATGGTGTGTACAGCCATCAGACCAAAATCCGCCAGCGAACATGTCCGATGAAAACGGTCCGCAGACTGTTTTCATCGGACATGTCCCGTCGTGTGTACGAGGCCTGACAGGCAGTTAGTGTTAGGTCCAGGGTAGCCCCCGTACCCCCCCTAATAAAGTTTTAACCCCTTGATCACCGCCCTAGTTAACCCTTTCACTCCCTATTGCCAGTGTCACTAAGCGATCATTATTCTGATCGCTGTATTAGTGTCGCTGTTCCCGCTGGGTAGCTATTTTTCTTTTTATTGCGATTTTTTTTTTTACTAAAGACATGTGGCTGAATACATTTTGGCCTAAATGTTTGACTAAAATTTCGTTTATTTGATTTTCCTTATAACAAAAATTAAAAAATATTGTTTTTTTTTTCAAAAATGTCGCTCTATTTTTGTATATAGCGTAAAAAATAAAAATCGCAGAGGCGATCAAATACCACCAAAAGAAAGCTCTATTTGTGGGAAGAAAAGGACGCGAATTTTGTTTGGGAGCCACGTCGCACGACCGCGCAATCGTCTGTTAAAGCGACGCAGTGCCGAATTGTAAAAACCCCTTGGGTCATTTAGCAGCATATTGGTGCGGTCCTTAAGTGGTTACAAATAACACATAAAAGACGTTTTGCTTCATTTACAATCACCGACACTTTAAAAAAGACATTACAGGCAATGACAACATTCAGAACCTTGAGTGCTGAACCTTCTGAAAGCACACAATGATCACAATCTAAAAATATGTAAAGGTTAATATGACACTGCCCTGCTTTTCATCTAAAACATTCTATATTGGCTACACCAGTAGACAAGATCTTAATACAGTTTAAGGGTAACTCCACTTTCGTGGAAAAAAAAAATACATACAATTGCTATTCCATTTTATTAAAAATTACAACAATAATATAATGTGATCCAGTGCATGATGTGATGTACCTCCATCCCCAATAGTCATAGGGGTAGATCCACAAAAAAATTCCCGCGTCGTATCTTTGTTTTGAATCCTCAAAACAAAATACGACGGCATCTCGGCTTGATCCGACAGGCGTACGTCTTCGTACGCCTTCGGATCTTAGATGCAATTTTTCGGCGGCCGCTAGGTGGCATTCCCGTCTAAATCCGCGTCGAGTATGCAAATGAGCTATTTATGGCGATCCACGAACGTACGTTGGCCCGTCGCTTTTGTTTCCGTTGTTTGCGTTCGGCTTTTTCCGGCGTATAGTTAAAGCTGCTATACTGAGGCGTACTCAATGTTAAGTATGGCCGTCCTTCCCACGTACAATTTTGAATTTTTTACATTGTTTGCGTAAGTCGTTCGCGAATAGGAATTTGCGTAGAATGACGTCACCGTCGTAAGCATTGGCGGGTTCCAGTTTAATTTTGAGCATGCGCACTGGGATACCCCTAGGGACGGCGCATGCGCAGTTCCAAAAAAACGTTGTTTACGTCGGGTCACGACGTATTAACATAAAACATGCCCCCATTAGATCCATTTGAATTCCGCGCCCTTACGCTGCGAGAGATACGCTACGCGGCCGTAACTTATGGCGCGGATTCGTTGAGGATTTTTAAACTAAAAAAGATAAGTTACGGCGGCGTAGCGTATATTAGATGCGCTGCGCCCGGCGCAGATGTCTGTGGATCTGCCCCATATACTCTAATGCCCTGTACACACGATCGGTTTGTCTGATAAAAACGGACCGATGGACCAATTTCATCGGACGAACCGATCGTGTGTGGGCCCCATCAGTTTTTTCCCATCTGTGAAAAAAAATAGAACCTGTTTTAAATTTTTCTTATGGTTAAGAAAACGATAGAAAAAAACTATCGTCTGTGGGGAAATCCATCGGTCAAAAATCCACGCATGCTCAGAATCAAGTCGACGTATGCTCGGAAGCATTGAACTTCATTTTTCTCAGCACGTCGTTGTGTTTTACTTCACGGCGTTGGACACAATCAGATTTTTAACAAATGGTGTGTAGGTAAGACTGATGAAAGTCAGCTTCATCGGATATCTGATATCTGAAAAAATCCATTGTTTTCATCAGACGAACTGATCGTGTGTACAGGGAATAATAGTTCAATTGCCCATGGGACTTTAAATGAAATGCAACACAGATTATCCACCTCAGCCCCGGAGGATTTGGCTGCCCAATGACCGGGCCACTTTTTGTGATTTGGCACTGCGTCACTTTAACTGACAATTGCACAGACGTGCGACGTGGCTCCCAAACAAAATTGACGTCCTTTATTTCCCACAAATAGAGCTTTCTTTTGGTGGTATTTGATCACATCTGCAGTTTATATTTTTTGCACTATAAACAAAAATAGAGCGACAATTTTGAAAAAAAATATATGTTTTTTACTTTTTGCTATAATAAATATCCCCCCCCCCCCCCAAAAAAATGTCCTCATTTTAGACCGATACGTATTCTTCTACATATTTTTTGTAAAAAAAAATTGCAATGAGCGTTTATTGATTGGTTATAGCATCTACAAAATAGGGGATAGTTTTATGGGATTTTTATTAATATTTTTTTTTTACTAGTAATGGCGGCGATCAGCGAATTTGTGACTGCGACATTATGGCGGATACATCGGACACTTTTGACGCTATTTTGGTCCCATTGTCATTTATACAGCGTCAGTGCCGTAAAAATGCACTGATTACTGTGTAAATGACACT
Source organism: Rana temporaria (assembly GCF_905171775.1). Lineage (NCBI taxonomy): Eukaryota > Metazoa > Chordata > Amphibia > Anura > Ranidae > Rana > Rana temporaria. The sequence goes on along the minus strand of NC_053492.1, from coordinate 455,450,091 downwards.
GGCAGGGAAGGGGAGTGATTCTAACTGTGAGGGGGCTGGGCTACAAGTGACATGACACTGATCGCTGCTCCGATGAGAGGAAGCAGACGATCAGTGTCCTGTCACTAGGCAGAACAGGGAGATGCCTTGTTTACAAGGCATCCCCCCGTTCTGAAGCTCCGTGACACGATCGCAGGACACCGGCAGACATCGAGTTTGCGGGTCCCGCGGGCACGGTCACGGAGCTCGCTTATCAGCCCTGTTGGGGGTCTTTGGTGAGATATCAGGGGTCTTAAAAGACCTCTGAAATCTCCCCTTTAAGACAGAAAGGGACTAAGGACACAGATTCCCCAGTCCCTTTCTCTGCAGCTTCAGCTAAAATGAATGAAGAGAAGCTCCTCTCCATTCATAAACTGAAGCATCGTAGACACAGGTTACGATGCTCAGTTATGTGAATGGACAGAGTCAGTGATTACTGACTCTGTCCATTCGGAAAAGGTAGTAGCGGCTCCTACCTCCGCTCTCCATCCTCACAAAATGAGGGGGGAGAGCGGCACGGACGGGGGGAGAGAAGAGCGGCACGGACGGGGGGGAGAGAAGAGCAGCGCGGACGGGGGGGAGAGAAGAGCGACACGGACAGGGGGAGAGAAGATCGACACAGACGGGGGGGGGGAAAGAAGAGCGGCACGGACGGGGGGAGAATAGTGGCACTGACAGGGGGAGAGAAGAGCGGCACGGAGCACGGGGGGGGGGGGGGGAAAGACTGCACGGAGCACGGGGGGAGGAAAGACTGCACGGAGCACAGGGGAGAAGACTTGCAACTCCCCTGCTTGCCCAGGTATCGGCTGAGGCATCGGAGCATTTCCCCCGAGTACAAGTACTCGGGGAAATGCTCGGTATCGGTACCAATACCGATACTAGTATTGGTATCGGGACATCCCTAACTACAATATAGCAGTGTATAAAAACCATGCCTCAATGAAACAGGCTAACTGATCTGCTATACAGTACCTGCCGCTGATATTGTGTCAATCTCGCCTCTGTTAGCGGCGAAATTGACACCTGCGAGCCACGTCGCGGGAGCCAGCGCCGAGCTCTGTTGCTCCTCCCGCTCGCCCCCTCAATGGATTCCTATGGATGCGCGGCATCTCGTGGGAGCGGGCACGGGAAGCACAGCCTCGCAGCGTTGATTTCCAACGCGATCCCATCGCGCTGGAAACACAATATCAGTGGTAGGTACTGTAGTTAGAGCTCCAAGTTCACACAAAAATATTCATATTTAAAGAGGAAGTAAACCCTGATGTTTTTTAGTGTCTCTTTTGTTCCCTGCAAAGTAAAAGGTCTTGAGAGAGCTCTTTGCTTTTACCCATCATGAGATGTTTCTTGTGTGACACCTTGGTAATGAGACACCTTTTTATAGGTCAGTTGAGACCGAACCAGATGATATTAATTTGCACTGACAAGGGGCAGGATTGCTTTCTAATTACTAATGTCTTGGCTTTTCATGCCTTTTTGGAACGCACTTTCGTTTTTGTTTTGGTTGCTTTGTATGTATGGATTGCATGTGTTGTTACCGACATGTGGTGAAAATGTTATGTCCATAGCACCTTTATATAAATATATTTATCTAAAAAAATGGTGATGTGTTCAGTACTGTTTTTACCTGCTGTATCTTGGTGAGGGTTCAGTTCTTCCAGAATTTGTTTCACAATAGGGATGAGCCGAACACCCCCCTGTTCGGTTCGCACCAGAACTTGCGAACACACCAGATTCTGATAAGCCCCCCGCCTGCAGACCCCCACAACCACCGGGCAAGGGTTGTGGGGATGAGGCCCTTGTCCCCATCAACATGGGGACATCCTCCCCATGTTAAGGGCATGTGGCCTGGTACGGTTCAGGAGAGGGGGGGGCCGCACTCTGTCCCCCCCCTCTTTTCTGCGGCCGGCCAGGTTAACGTGCTCGGATAAGGGGTCTGGTGTGGATTTTTGGGGGAACTCCACGCCATTTTATTTTTAAATTTGGGGTGGAGTTCCCCTTAAAATCCACACCAGACCTGAAGGGTCTGGAATGGATATTTGGGGGGAATCCCACGTCATTTTTTTTTTTAATTGACGGCAGCTTTCCCCTTAATATCCATTCCAGACCTGAAAGGCCTGGTAATTGAATTTGGGGGGACCCCCACGCTATTTTTTTTTTTTTTATGAATGAATTCTCCCTGAATTGCCAGAGCCGACAATTCATTATAGCCGCAAGTCCGGTTTTAAAAGACTGTTTTTCCTTTTCAGAAATTACACTTTGTGCAGAGACAGTTCTATGAACAGGAAACATGCGATATTTCACATGCTAACTTTACACCCCCCCCCCCCAGGTACGAAATTTAAAGTAATATTTCACTTTTATTGTTTCACTTTTAGCATTATTAAATTCACTGCTCACGAAAAAACTTCCTTTTTTAAAACTTTTTTTTGCATTGATACATGTCCCCTGGGACAGGACCCAGGTCCCCAAACACTTTTTAAGACAATAAATTGCATATTAGCCTTTAAAATTAGCACTTTAGATTTCTCCCATAGACTTTAACAGATTGTTCCGCGGCTTTTCGAATTTGCCGCGAATACCCCTAATTGTTCGTTGTTCGCCGAACAGGCGAACAGGCAATGTTCGTGTCGAACATGAGTTCGACTCGAACTCGAAGCTCATCCCTATTTCACAACATCATGGGGTCCCATACCTTTGGCCACAAAAAGAGGTGAGGCTGTTCTCGGTCATCCTGTTGCATTAGGCTGGGTTCACACTTGTGCGAATTTGATGCAGACTTCCCCGCATCCAATTCGCATAGCAGGAGATTGTGACTGGCTCTCTTCGGAGCCAGTTCACACATCTCTGCAGCGGCTCCGGTGTGATTTGCAAAGAAGCCCTGTGCGTCTTTTGGTCCATTTCAGGTCTGAATCCAGCCAAAAGATTTCAAAACGGACCTGAAACTTTGAATGAGGATGCACCAGACTCCTGCTGTGAGCCACTGTGTGCGCATTAGGCATGTGCAATTTTTTAAGTTACGAATACGTTTTCCGTCAATTTTCGTTATTTTAGTTGATTCGTTAACATACGAACGAACGGTTTAGCGCAATTAATAACGAATAACAATATTTTCAAAATAACGAATATGAAAAACAACGAAGATACGAAAGAAGAAAGAAACGAAAACATAGAAACAACGAAAATACCGAACCCAAAAAAAATAATAATTAGAAAAACAAAATGAACGAAAATGCAAGCTTACTAATATTCGAAGACCGAAAAGAAAACAACCGAAATGCCGAACAAAGAATAAAAAACGAAAATCAAAACTAACGAAAAATAAATTACGAATCTTCGGAAAACGGAAATGAAAACAACGAAAATACGAAATAATGTAAATTAGCTTTCGTTAGTACTGAAATATTTCTGGACATTGACCAATAGCCACTGAGCTTCTTTCTCATTACCTCCTGGCTCCTTGTGTCTTTTTCTGTGTGAGGCCTCGTACACACGACAGAGTTTCTCGGCAGAATTCGGCGAGAAACTCGGTCAGAGCCGGATTCTGCCGAGAAACTCTGTCGTCTGTACACTTTTGGCCCGATGGAGCCGCCGAGGAACTCGTCGAGAAAATAGAGAACATGTTCTCTATTTTCTCATTGTTCTATGGGAGAACTTGGCCCGCCGAGCTCCTCGGCGGCTTCAGGGCTGAACTCGCCGAGGAACTCGACGTGTTTGGCACGTCGAGTTCCTCGGCCGTGTGTACGAGGCCTGAGACTGCAGTGCATCTAATTTCTAGATTTGTATTTGTAATATCTGACATATTTTAGTTTTCTTCTACGTCAGACTTCATTTTAGACAGGGTGTGTGTGCTAACTAAGACAGTCAAGTCAATCACAGTAAAGTACGAATTACAAAATTACAACGAGTAGTGTGTCGAATAAACGTAAAATGTATTCTAACAGAATTACGAATGCAATAAAATCTACAAAAGTACGTTTTTACAATCAAAGGAAATTAGACACTAAAATACGAATGATCATAAAGCAACGAAAATATATTTCTTACGAAAATACGTACGCGGCATGATGGAAAATATAATGTAAATACGAATAGCAAAACAATGAAAATTAAACTAACGTAAAAAACGAAGGAACGAATAAAATCATTTTAAAAATACGAACGCGGCAGAATACAAAATATAACGAAAATACTAATCTCGATTCAACAAAAAATTAACTAACAGAAAAAAACGGAAACGGAAAAAAGAGTGTTACGAAAATACTAAAGAGTACGAATACGATAACTAACGTCTTACGAAATTACGACTCGTTACAAATCACGATAAACGAACAGAAACGAAACAGAAATAAACGAAAATTTTTGCTGTGCACATGTCTAGTGCGCATATGTGAACCCAGCTTCAGACAATGCAGAAAAAAATAAAAATCTTGTGGTAAGAGTTGGTCACTAAAAAAGAGCAGCACAGAGATCATTATGCATGCCCAAATTCATTGGGAATATAAGAACTGATAGGTGATTTAACTTTCCAGCATTAAAAAGCCCTGAAATTTCCACTTTGGCAGATCAGTTCAGAAATACCAGTTTTGTTTTCAAAGACCTGTCCTTTTCAAATGATTTTAAGCCATTTTCATATCCAAAAATATAGAAAATCTTTTGTACTTTGCTGACAGTTTAATCCAACAGAACTTTACAGACAAGTTGTGATGATAGGCAGGTACAGTACTGGGACTAGAGTTACAATCCTTTTGCTCGAGGGTTTGTCTGTAAGGAAATATGTAAAAGTGAACAGAGTTGGTGTGGGCTGCTATGGAGGTATTTTTCTACGACTGCTTTAGCAATACCAGACCAGACAACCAAACCATGGCCCAGATTCTCAAAGGACTTACGACGGCGCAGCGCCATGTACGCCGTCGTAAGTCCTAATCTGGGCCGTCGTATCTATGCGACTGATTCTTAGAATCAGTTACGCATAGATATCTATTCGATCCGACTGGCGTAAGTCTCTTACACCGTCGGATCGTAACTGCAATTTTTTTTCCCCGCTAGGTGGCATTTTCCGTCGATTTCCGCGTCGAGTATGCAAATTAGCTAGATACGCGAATTCCCGAAACATACGCGCGGCCGACGCAGTAAAGTTCCGACGTTTACGTTAGGCTTTTCCCGGCGTAAAGTTGCCCCTGCTATATGAGGCGCAGCCAATGTTAAGTATGGCCGTCGTTCCCGCGTCGAAAATTTTAAAACGTTGTTTGGGGCTGGACGCCATTTACGTTCAGGTCGAAACCAATGACGTCCTTGCGACGTCATTTGGAGCAATGCACACTGGGAAATTTTAGGGACGGCGCATGCGCAGTTCGTTCGCCGCGGGGACGTGCTTCATTTAAATGAAACACGCCCCCTACCCGCCGAATTTGAATTCCGCCGGGTGTTTTACGCTACGCCGCCACAACTTAACAGGCAAATGCTTTGTGAATAAAGCACTTGCCTGAAAAACTTGCGGCGGCGTAACGTAAATGACATACGTTACGCCGCTGCAGAGATACGCTCGAGGTACGAGAATCTGGCCCCATGTGTCTACTTACAATACCTACAAAAACACAACGGAACACAAAGGTCTATCTTGCTACTAATTGCAACTATGCCCGGCAATAGCCCCATCTTTTTATGCCAATTCAGCATGTTAAATGTGTACTTTTATAACTTGGACATAATGCATGGATGTCACCTTTAACCACTTGGCGTCAGCGCTATAGCCAAATGACGGCTACATCGCGGACCTGAATTTCCTGGAGGCTGTCAATAGACGTCCTTCCCCTTTCTCGCTCCCTGCGTGCCCCCAGTCACTGAGACTCAGGTGATCACAGATCCCGGCCCCTTACCACGTGATCAGCTGTTAGCCAATGACAGCTGATCATGTGATGTAAACAAAAGCTTGGTAATTTTTTTTTCTCCTCACGCTGACAGCGTGAGGAAGAAAAAAAGCCAATCACCGGCTTATGTGCAAGGAACATCGGTCCCCAAGAGGAAGGAGGCACATCTGCCTCATCTGTGCACACAAATACCGCCTGCCAGTGCCCATAGTGCCCACCAGTGCCACCTATTAATGCCCATCAGTAGTGCCAATCAGTGCCTCATCAGTGCCACCTAGTAGTGCTGCCTATCAGGGTAAACTACCAGTGCTGATCAGTGCCCATCATTGCCACCCATCAGTGCCCATCACTGCCACCTATCAGTGCCCATCACTGCCACCTATCAGTGCCCATCTCTGCCAGCTACCAGTGTCACCTATTAGTGCCACTTCTCAGTGCCCACCAGTGCCACCTATCAATGCCCTTCAGTGCCACCCATCAGTGCTACCTCTCAGTGTCACCTCTCAGTGTCCACCAGTGCTGTCTATCAGTACCCACCCTTGCCACCTTATCAACCCTTGCCACCATCAATACAGCCCATCGGTGCCCATCAGTGCAGGCTAGCGGTGCCCATCAGTGCTGCCTCATCAGCGTACATCAATGAAGGAGAAAAATTACCTGTTTGCAAAATTTTCTAACAAAATTTAAAACAATATCATTTTTTTTTTTATTCGATCTTTTTTTTTTTTTTTTACCAAAAAAATTAAAACGGCAAAGGTGATCAAATTCCACCAACAGAAAGCTCTATTTGTAGGAAAAGAATGATAAAAATGTAATTTGAGTACAGTTTTGTATGACTGCGCAGTTGTCATTCAAAGTGCATCAGTGCTGAAAGCTGAAAATTGGTCTGGGCAGGAGGGGGGGTTAAGTGCCCATTAAGCAAGTGGTTGAGGTACTTTCACACTGTGGCCATGCCCCAATCCTCTTCTTCGTGGGTCCCCCACCAGCACTCCTTGCTTCTCCCATTGACCACTGCCTCCAATAGCAAGCCACTTGCCATGGGGGTGTCAGGAACCATAAACCAGGCAGAGACAGAAAATGCAGTTAAAATCACACCTAACACAACTTAAAGGGGAGGTTCACCCTAAAAAACACTTTCTCTAATTACACTGGCCCCCCACATTACAATACGATTATGCCTGTTATGTTTTTTTTGATGCTGTACATACCTTCGTACAGCTATTCACCCGTGGCTTCGGGGTTGCGAGTCCCGCAGGAGTGGGCGTTCCTCACATGCTGGTGATTGACGTTTTGACAAAAAAACAGCTCCCCTCCGTCACGTAAGCTGCGTCACGACTGGCGAAAGGAGCCGAAACGGCGAGTCGGTGCTATACTGCGCCTGCGCATCGCCGTTCGGCTCCTTTCGCCAATCGTGACGCGGCTTACGCGATGGGGGGAGCTGTTTTTTTGTCAAAACGTCAATCACCAGCATGTGAGGACGCCAATTTTGTTTGGGAGCCATGTCGGACGACCGCGCAATTGTCAGTTAAAGCGACGCAGTGCCGAATCGCAAAAAGGGGCAAGGTCCTTTAGCTGCATTTTGGTCCGGGTCTTAAGTGGTCAATAGAGGGATTTTTGCAGGTTTGTGGGACTTCTGTTGCCTACAGACTCTTTTTACATATTAAAGTGACAGATTGACATTTGCAGATCATAATAATAGTGTCTCTTCAATGGTACCCCAAACTTTTTACTTTTGCTTACTTTTTATTGTTCATTTTTCTATATGTAAAGATCACAATAAAAGCATTCTATTGTGTCTAGCTTTCATATTTTCTGATTTTGCTACCCAAAAGTTATGCCCCGTACACACAAGCGGAATTTCGGTCGGAAAAAAGTTGGATGGTTTTTCCGACGGAATTCCGCACAAGCTTGGCTTGCATACACACGGTCACACAAAAGTTCTCTAAACTTTCAACCGTCAAGAATGCGGTGACGTACAACACTACGACGAGGCGAGAAAAATAAGTTTAATGCTTCCAAGCATGCGTCTAATTGTTTCCGAGCATGCATGTTTTTTTCCCATCGGAATTCCATAAAGACAAATGGATTTTCGAATAGGATTTTTTTCCGTCTGAAAAATAGAGAACCTGCTCTATATCTAAGTCCTTCGGAAATTCCGACAGAAAAAGTGGGGTATACACACGGTTGGAATATACGACGAAAAGCTCCCATCTGACTTTTTCCATCAGAAAATTCCGACCGTGTGTACGCGGCATTACTGTTTTTTATCTATTTACATCACATACCTCAGGACTGTTTGATCACCTCTAAACAGCAATAAAAAGGCATCAGAGCGGCGAAACCATTCTCTATCCGATCGACAAAAATTTTGCCTGAAATTTTATAATACATAAATCCTTTCAACAACTTAAAAATGAAGGTAAAAGCACAGAAATATCTAGCATTGTAAATGCTTACTTGCTGTGTTTATCCTTTCCATAAATATGTTCTAGTCACTGACAATGTGCCTTTAAACTTGTTAGAAATGTTGAACTATCAACTCCCCAGCACAGCCCTATCCCTCTTTGCATATCATAGCCCTGTCTTCTTCTGGTAGAGTCTAATTACTGTTAGGACCAGGATCTGAACCCACAAACCCTGCCGTGTCCAGTAGTAGCTCTTCTTGCTGAGCCATCTGAGATGCTGGACAGCCCCTTGTTTTCTTCATTGGACCATCCTGCTTAGTTCCTTGAACTCCTTGCTCCTCCAATGAAATTCTTATTTTAGCCATGCCTTTGATGTTCCTGTTTGCCAGATTATTGTGTTCTTCTCCATCCAATATTTTGCTCTTGTCCCCTCCCAGATAGCAAGGATAACTTGCCACAAATGTGTGGCAGTGTTGAATTGTAAGTCTGTTAACTTTCTGCACATTTTCACTGGCAAGTTGTACACTTACAGAGCACTTGAAGCACAAGTTCTAGATGACGCTTTTCCAATTTGTAGCAAATTTGCGTGGCAAGTTTCTAGCAAGAGCAAAGTTACAGTGGTGAGTCTACAGCAAGACCTCTGCAAATCCACAGCAAAAAATTCAGTCACAGTGCCCCCTGTGGTGGGCTGACTATTGCACGACATAACTGAACCAGAACTTGCAGCAGACTTGCAGAATGTGTGCAAATAAAGTTGATCTGGAGTCATGCAATGAGGACTTGCTGCAATTGTGCAACAAACTTGTGAAACCTGGCAAGTTTAGCAATAGCTTATCAAGTAATTTTCAAACGTGCAGCACAATTGCTTGTTATCTGGGCTTCTGCCTTCAGTATCTTCACTACTACTCATTACCAGCCTTGGCTTGTTCCTTGACTATGCTTCCACTTGATCCCAACCTGCAACCACTTGTTACTGACCTTTGACTTGTTACTGACTACAGTTCTGCTTGATCCCCACCTGCTATATATTCTACTGGTTGCTCATCTCCTGGTGGAGCGATTCTAAACACCGCAACCTGGTACTAACATGCAGCAAAACCTCCACTATAAGTAACTCTGGTGAATAGCGAATTAGAGCTGAGGCCCAGCACCTCGGGTGAGTTTATATCATCTGCCAGGGTGACCTTAGGGTGCCCATGTGTCCCGGATTCGCCGGGACTGTCCCGCAATTGACATGTCTGTCCTGGGTCCCGGGCACCTTCATTCCGGGACAATACAATGTCCCGGAATAAAATAGAGGACACAGCCACCCCCTACTAATAACTTAATTTCCAGGACTGGTTCCTAGGGCTAGCACTGCCTGGCATCTTGCAACCAGTGACAATTTACTTTCAGACAGCAAGACCGGGAGCGAGTCCTGCGCATAGTGCAGCACTGCTGTCCCCACCCACCTCGGCACCTCCTCCTTCTCTGGCACCCAGCGGCAAGCAGTGGGGACTGATGTGATCTTCACTCTCCAGATAGTGACACCACTCCTTTCCTTCTACGCACGTGGCATATGCAGAGGGAGTGACAGCAGCACTGCATCTGGTGGCAGGCTATGGGTGGAAAGCGGTACTGCATCTGGTGGCAAGTGGCACATTCACCTGACAAATAGCCCGCCGCCAAATTCCCCATCAACCCTGAGACTACATTACCCCCGCCCCCTCATCTTTTTTGGGGGGAGGGTGAGAGAGGGAGTGTGTCCCTGAATGGCAGTTTGGAAATGTGGTCACCCTAGGTGACCTGCTTGTATACTTATCCAGCTGGTGAGTGGATGCCTCTCTACTGCTATAGCTATTGGTATACGAGTCTGACCCCGACCATGACAATTGCTCACAGTGCTGGCCTAGCTCCTCCACTCGTTCCCTCACCTCCCTACATAACCGTTTATGTAGCTGCTGTGAGAGCAGGGAAGGAGACTACTATAGAGTGACAATTGAGTGATAAGTCTTCTGGAGCCGCTAACATCACAACTAAGGTCCCGGTGCCCAGCAGCAATCTCTTGTATCAGCACTATTACTCAATGCTTGCCCCTCCTAGAGACAAACAGAAATTCTATTAGGGAGACATTCTCTAATCTGTGCTTCCCTTTTCATTGTGTTTTCTAATAATACCTTTTACTTATTAATCTCTATTAAATTGAGCAAAAGTTGAGTGTGTTCCCAGCAATTGAGCACAATTTTATTGTTGAAAAGATTCTGCTAATAACCTGAAAAATATGTACGTATTAACTAAACATTAGCAGCTGTAGTATCATTAAAAGGAATTCAATAAAATGGCTAGCAGCAACTGCAGTTTATTGACTAACTTCAGATCACTGGCTTCATTCATTAAATTAGAATCCAAACTACAGTGTATTAACAGTTTTTAATCATCGCGTAATAGTTCCTAGATTCGGCGTGTTTTAATTAGGTTCTTGCTTATTGCATTGATACATTAGTGAGAGACTTTAAAATCCAGCTGCTTAGAATTCCATAAAATTAACCATTAAATAGAACTCGCCATGTTGGTTTACAACAGGCTTCATTTTGATGAAAATCTATCAACAAATGGCAAGATATATATATATCAACTGGCATTGGTACCGATAGAATCCATGACTATGGTATTAACGACGGCTTATGCTACTAACCAATGACCCCATACCTTCCCTTAATAACCACACAAGACTTAGACCTCGTACACACGGACGGACTGTCCGCTGAAATCGGTCCGCCGGACCGTTTTCAGCGGACATGTCCGCCCGGAGATTTCTGTCTGATGGTTGTACACACCATCAGACAGAAATCCGCGCGTACACGATACGCGGTGACATGGCCGCAACCGTCGCCGTGACGATTACGCGGCGACGTGCGCGGCCCTGGAAGGTCAATGCTTCCACGCATGCGTCGAATCACTTTGACGCATGCGAGGGATGGCGGCCGAGCGGACATGTACGGTGAGTCTGTACAGACGACCGAACATGTCCGACGGACAGGCTTCCAGCGGACATGTTTCTTAGCATGCTAAGAAATTTTTGTCCGCTGGAAAACGGTCGGCTGGACAAATGTCTGCTGGAAACCTGTCCGGTCGGCCGTACACACGACCTAACATGTCTGCTGAAACTGGTGTGTACGGGGCCTCAGATGGAGTAAATTGGCGGCCATTTTATTAACCAATATATATATATATAACCAATATATATATATATATATATATATATATATATATATATATATATAAAACTCTCAGTAATTTACATAATAACACAATAAGCTTTTATATAAACTTCCGGTATTTTTCACCACCCTGGGGCACAAGGTCCAATAGGCATAACCCATAACCGTACCTGCTAGTCACTTCCAGGCCTCCAGTCGCTAAAACCTCTGACTCAGACACAACTAGCAGGTACCCATATACCAACTGGGAGCCGTACCTCAGACGGGTCCCTAACCATGCCTTCTAGGTGCCCATATGACCTAGCAAGGACCTTGCACCCCGCCACAATGTCTGCCACTCGCGGTCATCAAACCCATACCAGTAAATAACGGTCCCTCGAAAAACAGGGTGGGAGGGTGGGAAGCTGCTTACCCTGCGCTCCTCGTGGAGAACTGGTCCCTCCCCTTCCTCTTCCTTCTAACCCAACTGAGCTTCCTCCTCCCCCTGGCTCTGCCAACCCCACGCTAACCCTGCATCCTCCAAGCTCCGCTCCGTCAACCCCTGTCATGACGGCCCTCTGTTGACGCTTGCGATGTTACTCCGGGCCTCTCTCATGCGTTATCATGGGAAGAGTTTAGAACACTATAACCCTATGGCTGAAAGATAGTTTGGTGCTTAGAAGGGATAGGAAAGGGTAACAAAGGTGAATTGCATGTACATAAATATTGTATGGTGATCTTGCAACAGGGATTACCAAAACAGACCAAAGGTTGCAGCACTCAGTAATTTATTTGTAATAGAAAAAGGTTAACAAAGTATACAATAGCTTCAAGCTTAAAGTAGAAGTATATGCACGTTTGTTTGTTTTTTGTCTTCCATCTGTGTCCTACAGGGGAGATTTTCCTGCACGTTCTGTTCCATAGCCAAAACAGACAGTAAGAGAAAATCCCACCAAATTGAAGGAATCCATGATTCTGACCAGAACTAGTAACCCCATTGGAAGCTTTCCTCTCTGTTACTGTTCTGCAAATATGAGAAACAAATAGGGTGACTTTCCCTAACAGGGGTACAGACAGCAATAAAAACATGTCAGGTGTCCAAATCTGATAGGATGCAGTCACTGTTCAGCCTCCAATTTGTCCAAAATCAACCAAAGTTTGTCTAGGCGGGTGGTGCCCACAATACCACCCATAGCTCAAATTTCAGCTTATTGAACAGGAATTCAAGCTGTGTATGGCCAGTTAAAACCTCATGCATACTGGACGTTATAAAAAACAGCAGTATCCTTATGCCCCGTACACACGTCGGAATTCCCGACAGAAAAAGTCTGATGTAAGCTTTTCCTCAGGAATTCCGACCGTGTGTATGCTCCATCAGACTTTTGCTGTCGGAATTCCCGCTGGCAAAAGTTTGAGAGCAGGTTCTCAATTTTTCAGACGGAAAACCAATCGTCTGTGTGCTTTTCCCACGGGAAAAAACATGCATGCTCTGAAACAATTTGATGCATGCTCAGAAGCATTGAACTTCTTTTTTTCGCCTTGTCGTAGTGTTGTACGTCACCACGTTCTTACCGCTCGAAAGTTCCGAGGACTTTTGTGTGACCGTGTGTATGCAAGCCAAGCTTGAGCGGAATTCCGTCGGAAAAAACATCCAACTTTTTCTTGACGGAAATTCCACTCATGTGTACAGGGCATTAGGCCTTTTTCACATGAAGCAGATCCATCCAAGTGGAATTTGCCTGTTCAGAGGGTGATCTCTCCACTGATCCCCACTGAGCAAGCAGGTAATAGGTCCTTGTCCGCTCTGCTATGCTCCTCTATGTGGTGGTCAGATGGAAACAGACTGCATAGCCATTTCCATCTGATAGTCATCCGATCCGCTGGTTGAGAGTTGATAACAGACACTCAAAACAGATTCATGCTACAAAAGTGTTATTGGGATTACAAAAAAAATTATATGGGTTTTTGTTAGTGATTACCCACCCAACCCAGTAAGAATGTAAATGCAGGTAACAGGTCGACCTAAAAGCAAACAAAAAAAAGTGCATACATGGAAGAAGTGCCTGACCAAAAGGTAAGAGTCCAACTTCATTTATTGATATTGTGCTAAAAGACAGCCAAAGAATTATAGAGATCAAAGAAACCCACACAATCTTTTGGCACAATACCAATAAACAAATTTGGACTTTCTTATCTTTTGGTAGTTTGGCTCCTTCCATGTATGCATGTATTTTTTTTTTCTGGTAACCTGCTGGGGTACCCAATGGAGGGTAGCCTTGTCTGTCATGAACATCCCAGCCTGAGCCAGTGGCTTTTCAAATGTTTTTGCCCTCTCACTACTTTTATCAAAGTCCCAGTGCCACTTGGGTGCCTTTTTTTTCACTGAAGCTTAAAAGCAAAGTCTGCAATATTATAACAAACCTAAGAGAGGAAATTCAGATTCTAATGCCTCGTGCACACGAACCGTTTTCCCGTCGGGAAAACTGCCATGACAGGTTTTTGCCGGAAAAACTGGCCGTGTGTATGCTCCATGGCAGTTTTCCCGTCAGGAAAACAGCCGGGAATCCTGGCAGGAAAAATTAGAACATGTTCTCTTTTTTCCTGCTGCGATTCCCGGCGGTCTTTTTCCCAGCAGTTTTCCTATAGGAAACATTGCAGTGGAGCATACACACGGCCGGGATTCCCGGGATTCCCGGCCAAAGCTCTCACCGCAGTTTTCCCTGGTGTGTACAGGGAGAAAGTTACCGAGCAGGTTCTCGGTTTTCCCGGCTGACTTTTTACCGCCGGGAATTCTGGTTGTGTGAACAGGGCTTTATAAAGGCCCATTTTGCATGGTTGTTCTTAAAGTGTACTGGCGTTTTAGGTGCCACAGGAGGTAGCATATGAAATATTCCACACCCAACTACCAAAACTTATCACCACTAAGCTTCAGTTACTTGCTATTGTGTGTGGTCCTGCCATTATGACTATGAATAAAACGTAATCTTATCATTCATAACAGCAAGAAGTCCATTATTCAAAGAGGGAACATAAATTCATGCTATCTTAAAGAGCATAAACTTGCAGGATATTTCCATTGCCTGAAGAATCCATGACATATGTAGCCTTATTGCAAGATTGAGCAGTAAAGAGGAGCCTATTGATTCAGTAGGAAATAAAGACATCATCTGCAATGGACTTCTGCTGAGCCCAAAGGGATGGATATCATCAAAGCAGTGCAGCATTAATTTATCAGCACCACCACAAACTGCTTAGCTAGGGGACTGATGAAACTCATTTTAATTTCAATATCTTTTATTTAAGTATAGGAAAATACACTCATAAGGCATCAGTAATGTTTAAGTAGATACATATAGAACAAGTCAGTCATGTTCATATTGAGATTTCTCTAGATATGCCCTGAGAAGTACATATAACATTTTATGTGTAAGAACATAAGCAAAACGTGAGAACAAAATAGCAATTTAAACAAATTAAAACAGAAAAACAGAAAACAGTTCATAAATGACTTGGAGGATGTGCAATCTCTGTATTTACAGATGATACTAAGCTAAGCAGGTAAATAACTTCTCCGCAGGATGTGGAAAACTTGCAAAAAGATCTGAACATATTAATAGGGTGGACAACTACATGCCAAATGAGGTTTAATATGTAAAATAATGGATTTGGGTGGCAAAACTACGAATGCAGTTTAACACTGGGGGGAGAACCTCTGGGGGAATCTAGGATGGGAAAGGACCAGGGAGTCCTATTAGATGATAGGCTCTGCAATGGCATGCGATGCCAAGCTGCTGCTAACAAAGCAAACAGAATATTGGCATGCTTTAAAAAGGGATCAACTCCAGAGATAAAACGATAATTCTTCCGCTCTACAAGACTCTGGTCCGGCTGCACCTGGAGTATGCTGTCCAGTTCTGGGCACCAGTCCTCAGGAAGAATGTACTGGAAATGGAGCGAGTACAAAGAAGGGCAACAAAGCTAATAAAAGGGTCTAGAAGATATTAGTTATGTGGAGAGGTTGCGAGCACTGAACTTATTCTCTCTGGAGAAGAGACGCTTTAAAGGGGATTTGATTTCAATTTACAAATACCGTACTGGTGACACCACAATAGGGATAAAACTTTTTGCGGAAGGGAGTTTAACAAGACACGTGGCCCCTCATTAAAATGAGAAGAAAAGAGGTTTAACCTTAAACTACGTAGAGGGTTCTTTACTGTAAGAGTGGCAAGGATGTGGAATTCCCTTCCACAGGTGGTGGTCTCCATGGAGGGCATTGATGGTTTCAAGAAACTATTAGATAAGCACCTGAACAACCACAACATACAGGGATATACAAGGTAATACTGACATATAATCACACACATAGGTTGGACTTGATGGACTTATGTCTTTTTTCACCCTTACCTACTATGTAACTATGTCATTGTTTGGTAGATACCCTGTGATGAGGTAAACATTATCTCGTATGTAGCGTGTGTATTGGTTGTCTCAATGACTTCACTTAGAGAGGGCACTTTATGTTCCCTCCAATGTCTCACTATTGATAGCCTGGCACTTAGTAGAATGTGAGTCACTATAATTCTTAAAGCTGCTGGAATGGACTCCACTCCCAGGGATATGATGGCCAAACCTTCAGATAGGGGGGTATGTATCCCTAGGATTTGTGAGATTAATCTGAAGATTGCGGTCCAAAAGGCGTGTATAGAGTTGGGCATGACTAAAATATGTGAAGCAATGTGCCTCTAATTTCACAGTTTCTCCAGCATAGTAGGGAAATCTGGGGTGTCAAATTTGGACATTCCAAATGGTGTCAAGTACCAATGAAGCAGTTTTATTTTGGGGTTATTTACAATAGGTTAAAACTATTGCAGCCTACGCACGCTTGGAATTTCCGACAAAAAATGTTCGATGGGAGCTTGTTGTCAGAAAATCCGACCGTGTGTATGCTCAATCGGACATTTGCTGCCGGAATTTCCGACAACAAATGCTTGAGAGCTGGTTCTCAAATTTTCCGACAATAATGCCCTGTACACATGATTGGTCAATCCGATGAGACGGTCTGATGGAATTTTCCATCAGTTAACTGATGAAGCTGACTGATGATCAGTCGTGCCTACATACCATCAGTTAAAAAACACGACGACGTGCTGAAAAAAAATGAAGTTCAATGCTTCCAAGCATGCTTCGACTTGATTCTGAGCATGCGTGGATTTTTAACCGATGGACGTGCCTACAAACGATCGTTTTTTTCTATCGGTTAGGTATCCATCGGCTAATTTTAAAACAAGTTTCACATTTTTTAACCAATGGATAAATAACCAATGGGGCCCACACTCGATCGGTTTGGTCTGATGAAAACGGTCCATCAGACCATTCTCATCGGATTGACCGATCGTGTGTACGCGGCATTAAACTTGTTGTCGGAAATTCCGAGCGTGTGTACACAATTCCAACACACAAAATTCCACGCATGCTCAGATTCAAGCAGAAGGGCCACACTGGCTATTGAACTTCATTATTCTCGGATCCTCGTAGTGTTGTACGTCACCACGTTCTTGGCGTTCGCAATTTCTGACAAAATTTGAGTGACCGTGTGTATGCAACACATGTTTGAGCTAACATCGGTCTGAAAAAAATCCACGGTTTGTCCGATTGTGTGTACGCTGCATTTTTGTTGCTGTAATATAGAGCACTTTCTGCCATTGCTCTGGAGTATAAGAAGTGTCCACGTCCTGTTCCCATGCTTTAATAGATAGTGAGTATATTCCTATTATTTAGGATGTTATAGAGATGAAACTCATTCTGCTACACTTAGAGGCGTCGCTCTTCTCTTTTATACTCAGTTGTGACATGACACTACTTTTTTATTTTTCAAATAACAATTTTATTTATACAGACAAGGAGAGTGGTGTGTCCTCTATTAGATATGGCTTTCCCTAACAGGGGTACAGACAGCAATAAAAACATGTCAGGTGTCCAAATCTGATAGGATGCAGTCACTGTTCAGCCTCCAATTTGTCCAAAATCAACCAAAGTTTGTCTAGGCGGGTGGTGCCCACAATACCACCCATAGCTCAAATTTCAGCTTATTGAACAGGAATTCAAGCTGTGTATGGCCAGTTAAAACCTCATGCATACTGGACATTATAAAAAACAGCAGTATCCTTATGCCCCGTACACACGTCGGAATTCCCGACAGAAAAAGTCTGATGTAAGCTTTTCCTCAGGAATTCCGACCGTGTGTATGCTCCATCAGACTTTTGCTGTCGGAATTCCCGCTGGCAAAAGTTTGAGAGCAGGTTCTCAATTTTTCAGACGGAAAACCAATCGTCTGTGTGATTTTCCCACGGGAAAAAAACATGCATGCTCTGAAACAATTTGGCTATTTAGGATGTTATAGAGATGAAACTCATTCTGCTACACTTAGAGGCGTCGCTCTTCTCTTTTATACTCAGTTGTGACATGACACTACTTTTTTATTTTTCAAATAACAATTTTATTTATACAGACAAGGAGAGTGGTGTGTCCTCTATTAGATATGGCACCTCATCCCTATGAAATAGTACAGGGTTGTGAAAAGGATGAGGGGATTATAACGGTGCCATTAACAAGTCACAAAATATTTAAAAAATAATTAAATGAAGACAATATTTTATTCAATATTAAATGATTGATGATGGGAACAGTAAGTTAAAAATAACACTGATTTAAGGTAAATGTGTCACCTTGTCCTAACATGTTTCGGCAAATCGTTGCCTTCCTCAGGGGTGTGAGATTCATTCGATGTATTTTTTACAGTCTATTGCAAAAATGTTTCAAAACATGGCTGAATGTCAAAAGATGTACGGACAAAAATGACCCAATGTGTGGGAAACCCCCAAAACAGAATCAATGCCACGAAAGAACTGTACCTACCCTAGGTCAAGAATCGAGGCAAGATGTGGCACTTCAAGGCGACAATTATAAACCCCAAACCTTAGTGTGACTGCAGGGGGCTAATAATTCAAACTGAAAAACATAATTCCAAAAAAAGAACTAGTTAGGGGTTAAATCCTGTGAGATAACTCACGGCTAATATCCCTAAGTAGGGGCTAACATAGCCTCCATACATACCTATATTGGAAAAGAATTATAAATTAATAAATTGGTGGGTGCTGACTGAACTGCCAAAGGTGTTGATAAATAGCAGAGTATTCTGTAGGAAATATAAAACATTAATAAAAAAAAAAAAGGGTCAAGGCTTACCATTAGTTGATTTGCTGCAAGAGTCAACACAGCTCGAAAATTTGCAGAGAGATATCAATTTATCCTGTGGTAATTCACAGAAAAAATAGCAGTGCAGTTAAAGACAAAAACCTAAAAAGAAGGTAGATAGTATCAGATTACTACTGCTGCATCCATTGATTGGAATGAAGAAATTATATATATAAGAAGTCCACATTATAGAGGGATATAATAAATTACCTAGAATGAGTGTAGACATGGTAACAGCGCCCCACCGACACGCCAGCACAAAAGGGCTGGCTGAGACAGTTTAAATAGCCCCCAGCTGATCAGTGTCAAGCGTCACTAATCAGCTGCAGACAAAGAGTAGCATCAGCGCATGCACACCAGCAAAGCTGAGCCTACAAGCCCCAGACTGCTGTGTGGTGTGACGTCAGCAGATTGTGACGTGGCAAGGGCGGGCGGACTATAGGTACGCCGACCGACAAGCAGAGCGAGGGGAGGCAGTTATAAAGCGAGGAGGGATGACTATGGGCGTGGCTAAAGGGCGGGCAATGTGTCAGACGACAACAGAGCCCTTGGGTGTCTATGCAATCATGGGAAGGAGTCAAAATGTCGCCATGACAGCGTCCCAGCAAACACCCCCACAGCCAAACCAAGAGCGGACCGACATTGGGCATGCAAGAAAAGTCAAAGGGAAATCACCACATCTTAGATGTATACAAATAAGGATTCTTGATGGACGAACAACTAAAGAAATAGATCCATAAATGAAACTGTGTAGAAAACCATAAATTAATCAATTATCGGTTATATAATGATAATAAATTCATACAAAATCAATAATGTAATTATACATATAAAGAAAATACAAAAGTATGGTAATTAATGAATTATAAATGTAAAAAGTATAATCAGCGCAATAAAACACACATAAAGCGAGCAGCTGAACACTGGAGGTTTTCAAAAATTTGGTGGTCAATGATCTGAATATGCTAAAGGTTAAGAAAGTGCAGGATCCCCAGTACATTAAAAGAGGTATTGAATCATTGGTAAACAGAAAGGATATAGTGATCCGCCCTGCGGACAAGGGCGGGGGTCTGGTCATCCTAAGTAAGGAATATTACCAATCCGAAATGAATAATCTCCTTTCTGATAGAGACACGTATCAAGTCTTATCTAAAGATCCCATGTTCACCTTTAAAGATGAACTTCACCGCATCATTGAGGATGGCAGAGACCAAAAAATTTTGAATAAAAATGAAGCTTTATATCTTGATCCCTTGTTTTGCAGGACTCCTATTATTTATTTTTTGCCAAAAATTCACAAGAATAGTACTCACCCCCCAGGGAGACCCATAGTTAATGGGATTGATTCAGTATCGGCAAGATTGGGCCAGTATATAGATTCTTTCCTACAGCCCCTGGTGGTGAAGTTGCCCGCTTTTCTGAAGGATACTAAGCATATTATTCAGATTTTAGAGTCACTTGATTGCCTTTCCAATACTATATTAGTGACTGGAGATGTGAGCTCTCTTTACACCATTATTGGGCATAATGATGCTATGGTGTCTGTGGAATGGGCAATCTCGACATCCCATTTGTCTGGTAGACATCAAGAATTCATCTTGAGTAGTTTAGATTTTTGTTTATCAAGAAATTATTTTTGGTATAATGGCGAGTTCCTTTTGCAAACCAGAGGAGTTGCTATGGGCGCGCGTTTCGCACCCAGTGTAGCCAATATTTTCATGGCCCATTGGGAAGAAGAAGCTATATTCCGCGATCGCCCCTCCGAACTTGTTTGCTACCGCCGTTACATCGATGACGTGATAATCATCTGGAATGGTGAGAGGGCCGCATTAGACATATTTATTGACGGCCTCAATAACAATAATAAAAATATTAGTTTTACTTGGACCATAGATTATGAGAAAATTGTGTTTTTGGATCTCAACATTGTAAAGGATGTACATTTTTTTAAACTCACCAATTATTTTAAACCTACCGATCGAAATGCTTTTATTCCATTAGGGAGCTGTCACCATAAATCTTGGCTTTGTAATATCCCAAAAGGCCAATTTATTCGACTACGTCGGAATTGTACTTTAGATACGGACTATCCTATCCAGTCTAGGGTCTGGCTGACAGATTCGTCCAAAAGGGCTATAAAAGCGAGATTTTGGAAGAAGAAATGGGACAAGTCCAAAAATTGGACAGAACCACATTGGTGTCTGATCGGGTAAATCCCATTGGTGATCCTATCAATGTCACGCATAATTATAAAATGATCCTTGACTATAACGTCCAACACAAGAAATTCGAAAGGATCATAGCTAGGAATTGGTCTATTCTCAAACAGGATAAAGTGTTGGGTCCAGTATTACCAGAAAAGCCTCAATTTATATATAAGAAAGCTCCCTCCCTCCGAGATAGATTGGCACCAAGCGTGCTAAACCCCCCGGTTATTTCTGATAATAGATTGTTTAAATTTTTGGGGGGATTCTATGCTTGCGGACGATGTGTGCCATGTAAGAGCTCCAAGGTCAATCTTAAAAAGAGGAAAAAATTTCTGGCATCAGCCACCAACAGAGAGTATGACATCAAGCAGCTTATCACGTGTGACACCATAGGCGTGGTATATATGCTTGAATGTGACTGCGGCCTGCAGTACATAGGAAGGACTTCTAGACCCCTCCATGTCCGTCTGGCAGAGCACGTTAATAACATTAAGCAAGGAAAAACCACGCATAATGTATCACGTCACTTTAAGGAATTTCATCAAAAAAACCCGAGAGGTTTACGTTTTTGGGGGATTGAGAAAGTTAACCGCCATTGGAGGGGGGGTAACTTCATCCGACAATTAAGTAAAAAGGAATCATATTGGATCCATGAGACACGTGTTTTAATTCCAGAAGGCCTTAATGTTGATTTTGATATTAATTGTTTTATTTCTGATCGATGATTTTACCAGATTAATTTCTTTGCATATATAATTTTTTATATATACATTTTTTTATATAATGATTTTATATATAGATGCTTTTTTAATGTAATTTAATATAGATATTTATATCATATTATCTGTATTATTATGTAAGTGTGTATTGATGACTGTGATTGCGGTTGACTTTACGGTTATATAGAATTGTTTCTATACATATCCTTATGAGGGGTACTTAAACTTAGTAGTTTTTTATAACATCCCCCCTTTTTTTGATTATAAGTTTTTAATTTTTATTATCTCTTTTTATTTTAATATACATTTACTATGTCTTTCGGATTATGTGTGGACAGTAATAATTATAATATCATTGACCCCTATAGTGTGTAGTTTGTTGTTTACATTGAGTCACAGCCGTGTTGTTTTCTCTGCAGCGCTGCGGCATTGTATTTTGTCCCTTCAGCCGCACTGTAGTAGATGCTGTGTTTCTCTCCATGGAAACCATCATGTGACTCCTGTGTATCACGGTGGACGCTGTATTCAGTGACGTTCCCCATGTGATGCTAGCGCGCCTACGTCACATTCTTTTTCTACACACCGATTGGATGTCCCCTCTGTTCCTTCCTTTTTCATTTGTTCCTGCTGCCTTTCCGCAGCCGAGTTTAGCGTCGCGGTTGCCACGCAACGGACGCTCATATATTAGGGTGATCGTCTTCCTTCTCACCTACATCCGCTGAAGAAGTCCCGCCCCTGGGACGCAACGTTCGGTAGGGAGAGCGTGACGTCACCCGCCATCACAGTCACACACACGCCTGTTATTTTTGGCACTGGACTAAGTGCCCTGCTCTGTAAGTGCATTTGTTTACCCATTAAATTTTATTGCCTTGTCCCCACGGAGAAACACTATGTGCCTTTTTCTTTTATATTTGGATTGGATGCTTTACTGCTGACCATCCTTTTGGAGACCTCTTTACCATTGCTGGATTTTCCTTGCTATTGGAGATACCCTTATGGGATTGCTGTATATGACCTAATCTAATAGAGGGTCATATCTGTGAGGTGAGCGGCCATTGCTACCATCGGTGGAGGTGTTTCTGCTTTATTCCACGCTACAGCACCTGCATGATTTTACTTATCACCAGTCACTTTAGAGAAGATTCTTTTATGGACTTTCTAATATTGGACTTTTAGCGCTGCACTATCTACTTGTAATTAATGAATTAACCTAAGCATAAAAATTATAAGAAATATGAAATCAATCAAGGAAGAGAAAGGGAAGGGGAAAGACAAATGGGGAAAGGTTTTACTAAAGCTGCCAATGAATTACGTGACAGACTACTTGCTAGGGGATACAGTTGATCCCTTTTAAAAAAAATAATTTAATAGAGTTGTTAAACTCAATAGAAAGGATTTAATCCATTCAATCAAAATACCTAAACAAAATGAATCTGTTCGCGTAATAACTACATTTTCTAAACAACATGGTCAAATGAAAAATGTTCTCAAAAATTTTTGGCCTATTTTATTGGCCGACAACACTATTAAAAAATATTTTAAACCATACCCAGAAATAACTTTCCATTGCACTCCCTCAATTAAAGATCGACTGGTATCTGGTCATTTTTGTACTCAACCCTTTGAGCAACCTTGACCCCCTTTTTTTTTTTAATTAATGTTTTATATTTCCTACAGAATACTCTCCTATTTATCAACACCTTTGGCAGATCAGTCAGTGCCCACCAATTTATTTATTTATAATCCTTTCCAATATAGGTACGTATGGAGGCTATGTTAGCCCCTACTTAGGGATATTAGCCGTTAGTTATTATCTCACGGGATATAACCCCTAACTATTTCTTTTTTTGGAATTATGTTTTTCAGTTTGAATTATTAGCCCCCTGCAGTCACACTAAGGTTTGGGGTTTATAATTGTCGCCTTGAAGCGCCGCATCTTGCCTCGATTCTTGACCTGGGGTAGGTACAGTTCTATCGTGGCATTGAGTCTGTTTTGGGGGTTTCCCACACATTGGGTCCTTTTTGTCCGTACATCTTTTAACATTCAGACATGTTTTAAAACACTTTTGCAAGTATTTTTACTAACTACTGTGTTTTTTCAATAGACTGTAAAAAATACATCGAATGAATCTCACACCCCTGAGGAAGGCAACGATTTGCCGAAACATGTCGGGACATTGTGACACATTTACCTTAAATCAGTGTTATTTTTAACTTACTGTTCTCATCATCAATCTATTTATTTTTGAATAAAATATTGTCTTCATTTAATTCTGTTTCAAATATTTTGTGACTTGTTAATGGCACCGTTATAATCCCCTCATCCTTTTCGCAACCCTGTATAATTTTATTTATACATTTTTTGTTATGATCATACGTAATGCATTACATGTATACATAAACGAGAAGATACAGATCTTAGCAGGCAATGCTTTCTGTTACACAATCACACCTAACATCTTGTATTTTACCCAGGGGTCAAGTCCTGGGGAAAAAAGTGTGGGAACTCCCACCCAAGATCCACTCCCCCACCAAAAAAAAAAAATATACGCTCATATGCATAATTACTAAACCGCAAGTTTATTTTTTTTATCCACTGTACCTTAGTAATCCTTTATGCTTCTGGCCGCTTCCTGTATATGGATTCATCGGGTAGTGTGCGGGTATTCCGTGACTTCCTCGATCGAGGAAGTGACGGAATACCCGCACACTACCGATGAATCCATATACAGGAAGCGGGCAGTAACATAAAAGATTACTTAGGCCCCGTACACACGAGAGGATCTATCCGCTGGAATTGATCTGCGGATCAGTTCCAGCGGATAGATCCGCTGGTGTGTACAACCCAGCGGATATTTTTCCGCAGATTTTTTTCGGGGCCGACCGATTTCCAGCAGATAAAAATTTCTTAGCATGCTAAGAAATCTATCCGCTGGAATCGGCTTCAGCGGATCGATCCGGTGGTCTGTACAGACTCACCGGATCGATCCGTCCGATTCCCTCCCTCGCATGCGTCGTAATGATTCGACGCATGCGTGGATATCCTTATATGACAGCGTCGCGCACGTCGCCGCGTCATCATCGCGGCGACGGCGCGACACGTCACCGCGGACGGAATTCCGCGGGGATTTTGATCTCCTGGTTAGTACAACGTCCGGAGGACCGTTTCCGCGGATAAATCCTCTCGTCTGTACCTGGCATAAGGTTCGCCTGCCCCTGACAGTGACTCGAGCTGGGCATCGCCTCTTAGTGAAGGATTGGCTCGGGCGGCTCGGCTGCTCTAGTCCTGCAAAGGGAACTGAGTTCCGGCTGTGAAAAAAGTGCAGAAACTCCGTTCCCACGCGTTCCCGC
Organism: Rana temporaria; assembly: GCF_905171775.1. Taxonomy (NCBI): domain Eukaryota; kingdom Metazoa; phylum Chordata; class Amphibia; order Anura; family Ranidae; genus Rana; species Rana temporaria. The sequence goes on along the minus strand of NC_053492.1, from coordinate 455,425,091 downwards.
AGGACTTGAGCCCTGATTTTACCTAAAGACAACAGTAGTTAAGTATCTGACACTATTGGGACACAGTAAGTGCATTAATATATTAATTAACAGGGTATATCAACTTGCATAAATGAAAATAGGAGTCACCAGGGGACTCAAAGGGAAAGGAAAGGAAAGAGATAGGCGCTACACTTATATCAAGACATCACTTGTATATCAAGTCAAAAGTTATTTTAAAATGTTGCTTGTCTTGGCAATCAAACCAAGTTACTCTCAAACCAAGGTTTTACTGTATTAGCTTCATGTAATCCGTGATTAGCAGGAGACTGTAAGGAATGATAGTACTGCAGATAAAATTGTTCATGGAAAATATTTTTAACTGTAGTTAGCTGTTGGCACAGAATGTAGCTTTGACTTTACATATTTTATAAGAGGATAACAATAAAGTTCAATCAGATTTCTCCTATCAGAGGTGATAAATGCAATTGTTCTTCCAGCTGTGGGGTTTATTATTAGCGTTAAAAGATGTACATTGTATCTAAGTCCATCATGCAATGTAATGAAAGCCATTCCAGACTCTATATATTGCAGGCTTGATCTGTTTTGTTTGATCCAAATTGATCGAAGTAGCTAACTGATGGTGTCTGCTGTATTGCCACATTGATCTGTGAACATTTAGCACTATAGATTGGTTGTATATTAAAAATGTTCTATGCATTTCATGGCCTAGAGTCTAGAGGTCTGGAGACATTGTGGTCTGAAACACTGCATCAAATGATAAGTAGAAACACTGGATATGATGTACTGTAGGCAAGGGGATTATCGTATAAATTCTAGCCAAACATTGGAAATGAGGCCTTAAGGGGTTGTAAAGTGTAACGCCACCTCGTGTATGAAAGGGGTTAAAGTCGTTTAGGACATTCCATTCCCAAACACTGAGGCCTCGTACACACCACCCAACATGTCCGATAAAAATGGTCCGTGGACCGTTTTCATCGGACATGTCCGCTGGGATCATTTGGTCTGATGTGTGTACACACCATCAGACCAAATTCCCCGCGGACAGAATACGCGGTGTCGTGGCGGCGACGATGACGCCGCGACATGCGCGCACCAGGAAGTTCAATGCTTTCACGCATGCGTCGAATCACTTCGACGCATGGGTGGGATTTCAGGCCAGCGGACATGTCCGATGAGTCGTACTGACCATCGCACATGTCGGACGGACAGGCTTCCAGCGGACAAGTTTCTTAGCATGCTAAGAAACTTTTGTCCGCTGGAAACCTGTCCGCTAGGCCGGGAAACTGTCCGGTCGGCCCTACACACGACCGAACATGTCCGCGGAAACTGGTCCGACGGACCAGTTTCAGCGGACATGTTCGGTCGTGTGTACAAGGCCTAAGGAAGCTACCAGACACTCCAATCAGCCGCAGAAGAAACCCATACGAATAATTCTCCCCCCCCCCCAAATATCAGACGAAGCTCTGTGTTGAAGGTCAAACAGGAATATATTCTTTATTGAAAGGCTACAGGCTTATATACAGTAAAAGAGGAGGTGCATACATATCCTGATCATATTACTCTGAAAATACACCTGTGACCAGACCAAATTAACATGAGCTAATTACATAATCCCTTTAATCAGCCAAGATGACTCAGAGCCATGACCTTTTAGTTTCCTAGCCTGGCTGTCTCCTCTCCCTAACTACAATACACATTGACACAGAACTCCTTCACACAATTATGGGGGCAATTAGCACAAGCCACAATGAAAGATCCTTAGAAGTTATCCTAGACTTATTTACATTATCACAGACAACAGACTGGTGGCTGGAGGTGATGACATTAGCATCTCCTTGCAGTACTGTATATGTCCCAACAGTATGAATGAGTCACTCTTTCTAATATGGCATATATCCTGGGAGATATTGTGGATATATATTACTATCCCATTTTAAGTAATCCAAGACATTTTCTAAATGTCCATTATTTTCTTGCTCACCCTGTGCCCCTAATAGACACAGGGTGATTTAGTCATAAAAGGTGCATGGGGAGCTGAAGCAAGGGTATCCCATACTTTCTAAGGGATTCTGGGTTCCACAGGCCCTCCCGTTACATCAAGCCTTGTGTTTTTTCACCCTAATGCATCCCATGCATTAAAGGGGGGGTTCACCCGTATATAACACTTTTTCCCCTTAGATGGATGCTCGTTTTGTCTAGGGGAATCGGCTAGTTGTTTTAAAATATGAGCTGTACTTACCGTTTACGAGATGCATCTTCTCCGCCGCTTCCGGGTATGGGCTGCGGGACTGGGCGTTCCTATTTTGATTGACAGTCTTCCGAGAGGCTTTCGACGGTCGCATCCATCGCGTCACGATTTTCCGAAAGAAGCCGAACGTCGGTGCGCAGGCACAGTATAGAGCCGCACCGACGTTCGGCTTCTTTCGGCTACTAGTGACGCGATGGATGCGACCGTCGGAAGCCTCTCGGAAGACTGTCAATCAAGAAGGAACACCCGCTCCCGAAGACCCATACCCGGAAGCGACGGAGAAGATGCATCTCGAAAATGGTAAGTACAGCTCATATTTTAAAACAACTAGCCGATTCCCCTAGACAAAACGAGCATCCATCTAAGGGGAAAAATTGTTTTATGGGTGAACTCCCGCTTTAAGGTGAAAAAACACCTTGCATTATCCGGCCCCCTGAGCCCCCATTTTACTTACCTGAGCCCCGAACTTCCGAGGGTGCGATCCCGCATAATTCTCCCCACAGCTTCTTGGCTCTTTATTGGATAGATTGATAGCCGCGCAACCATTGGCGGCCGCCGGGGGCGGGGCCGAGTCATACACTCAGCGACTATGGACGCCGAGTGTATGACACGTGAGCGTGTCCGCAAGGTAACCCCCTCGGGAGAGAGCTTCCCAGAGGGGGTTAGCTATTGCAGGGAGGAGCCGCGAGACCCGCCGTGGGACCCCAGAAGAGGAGGATCAGGTGGTATTTGAACACCTCAGCAGTTTTTATTTTTTGTGATAAAACACATCCAATAGAAAAATGTAAACCATTTAATTTCTTCATCAATTTAGGCCAACATGTATTTTGCTACATATTTTTAGAAAAAAATCCCAATAAGCGTATATTGATCGGTTTGCACAAAAGTTATAGTCTAAAAACGATTAAATATATTTATAGAATTTGTATTTACCGTATTTATCAGCGTATACCGCTCACTTTTTTCCCCTTAAAATCAGGGGAAAATCGTGGGTGCGCGATATACGCCGATCCCTGCTTCCCGCGCTGTGTTTGAACGCCGCCGCTGACATATACCGAGCACAGTACACTCGGGTACACTCGGCCAAGCTTGGCTCCCCTCGCGGTCACGCCCTGTGCCGCCTCCTAGCCTTTATGCGAGAGGAGCCGAGCGTGGCCGAGCGTACCCGAGTGTACTGCGCTCGGTATATGTCGGCGGCGGCGTTCAAACACAGTGCGGGAAGCGGGATCGACTCAAAAACAGCGCGGGAGAAGCGGGGAGGACACCACCTAGGCCACAGACGGACACCGGACCGGACAAGGCCACCGATGGACGCCGGGCAAGACACCAACGAGGGGCATTCAAACTGTAAGTATTTTATTTTTTTCCTGAAATTTCCCTTCCAGGTTGGGGGTGCGCGCTATACGCCGGGGCGCGCTATATGAAGATAAATACAGTGGGGTAGATTCAGATAGAAGATACGACGGCGTATCTCCAGAGTCCGGCCGGTCGCATCTATGCGCCTGATTCATGGAATCAGTTACGCTTAGATTTCCCTAAGATCCGACCGGCATAAGTGTTTTACACTGTCGTATCTTAGGCTGCATATTTACGCTGGCCGCTAGGTGGCGCTTCCATAGTTTTACGCAAGGAATATGCAAATGAGCTAGATACGCCGACTTAGAAACGTACGTCCGGCCGGCGCATTTTTTACGTCATTTACGTTAGGCTTTTTTCGGCGTATAGTTACCCCTGCTATATGAGGCGTATCCTATGTTAAGTATGGTCGTCGTTCCCGCATCGAGTTTTGAAAATTTTACGTCGTTTGCGTAAGTCGTTCGCGAATAGGGCTGGACGTAATTTACGTTCACGTCGAAAGCAATGACGATTTGCGGCGGAATTTCGAGCATGCGCACTGGGATTTTTTCACGAATGGCGCATGCACCGTTCGTAAAAAAACGTCAAATACGCGGGGTCACAGTTAATATACATAAAACACGCCCACATCATCCACATTTGAATTAGGCGGGCTTACGCCAACACAGATACGTTACGCCGCCATAACTAAGGGTGCAAGTTGTTTCTGAATACATAAATTACGGTGGCGTAACGTATCTGAGATATATACGCCGGGCGGACAGATAGACCATTCTATCTGAATCTACCCCAGTATTTTTTTATACTAGTAATGGCAGAGATCAGTGACTTATAGCAGGACTGCAATATTGCGGTAGACCAATCGGACACTAAGGGCCAGATTCACAAAAGAGATACGACGGCGTATCTCCTGATACGCCGTCGTATCTCTGAGAGTATCTATGCGGCTGATTCATGGAATCAGTTACGCATAGATAGCCCTAAGATCCGACAGGTGTAATTGACTTACACCATCGGATCTTAGGATGCAATACTTCGGCCGCCGCTGGGTGGAGTTTGCGTCATTTTCCAGCGTTGGGTATGCAAATGAGCTTTTACGGCGATCCACGAAGGTACGCGTGTTCGTTACGTCGTCGCTAGTCGGTTTTTCCGGCCTGTCGCAAAGTTAGGCCTGCTTTTTCATGGCTTAACTTTAGACGAGCCATGTTAAAGTATGGCCGTCGTTCCCGGGTCGAATTTCACATTTTTTTTTTTGCGTAAGACGTCCGGGAATACGAAAGTACGTTACGCACGTCGCCATTCAAAACATTACGACGGGCGACGTCATTTCGCGCAAAGCACGGCGGGAAATTTCAAAACCTAATTTAAATGGTCACCGCCGCATTTGAATTAGGCGGGCTTGCGCCGGACGTCTTTACGTTACTCCGCCGCAAGTTTGCACTCAAGTGCTTTGTGAATCAAGCACTTACGAGGAAAACTTGCGGCGGTGTAACTTAAAGACGATACGTTACGCCGCCGCAGTTCTCTATGAATCTGGCCCTAACTGACACCTTTGACACTTCTTTGGGGAACCAGTGACACTAATGCCGCGTACACACGGTCGTTTTTTGTGATAAAAAAACCCGTCATTTTTTCTCATGAAAAAAACGACGTTTTTCAAACTTCATTTTAAAAAACGACGTTGCCTACACACCATAGTTTTTTCAAAATGCTCTAGCAAATCGCGGTTACGTTCAGCACGTGCGGTGGCATGCTGTTCCATTCAAGCTTGCTTCATAACTTGCTTCTGAGCATGCGCGGCTTTTAAAACGTTGTTTATGACACAAAAAACTACGTTTTGAAAACCAACATAAAAAATTGAAGCATGCTCGAATTTTTTTTTGGTCGTTTTTCAGAAGACATAAAACAACGTTTCCCCACACACGTTCATTTTAAATGACGTTTTAAAAATGTTGTTTTTTTTCATCACAAAAAACGACCGTGTGTACGCGGCATAAGACATTGATCAGTGCTAAAAATATGCACTGCTACTGTACTAATGACACTGACTGGGAAGGGGTTAACATCAGGGGCGATCAAAGGGTTAACAGTGTAGTGTGGGAGGTTCTTTTACTAGGGGAAGACATGGATCTGTGTTTCTGCTTTACAGGAACACAGGATACATGCCTTCTGTACTGACTAGGGTTGCCACATCATCCGTTTAATCCAGGACACATATGAATTACACAGGTTCTGAGGCTGATTTAATGCAGATAAAGTACCAAGTGAATTTAATTACCACCTTAATCAGCCACATAACCTGGGAAATTAATGTGTGTCCTGGATTAAGGGCCAGTTCACACCAGACGCAGTTCCGTTCAGTTTGTGTGCTTTTTTTCTGGACAAAATGCATGCACAGTGTTTTCCATGTATTCCAATGGCTCTAGTTGGCTCTAGTTCATGCCATGCAGTCAGTTTCCGGTCAGTTTCTGCACTGGAAACTGACCAGAAACTGACTGCATGGTGTGAACTAGAGCCATTGGAATACATGGAAAACACTGTGCATGCATTTTTAGTGCAGAAAAAATGCGCACGGAACTGAACGGAACTGCGTCTGGTATGAACTGGCCCTAAAGGGATGATGTGGCAACCCTAGTACTGACAAAACAGCAATCTGCTTTGTTTACATAATACCATTCTGCCTGTGCACTGAAGGATCAGTGTCTGGCAAATCCCCATAACTAATCTCCGTGAATTATTTTTTTTGGGTGTGGTCTGGTTGGAGTTTGGGCTAAGGCTGTCATACATTTTCTTACGGGATTTTTCAGAGATGTGCGACTTCCAGGACTTTTCTATTTCCATTAGATATACAGGGCCAGATTCACAAAGCACTTACACCGGCATATCTAGAGATGCGCCGCGTACTTGTAAAAATGTGCCGTGCATATATCTGCGCCGTATCCTCAAAACGAGATACGCCTGAAAACCATTTTTTTACGACCGACGTAAAACGATTACACCGACGCTAGATGCACCATTGTTTTGCTATTCAAATATGCAAATGAGGGAATTACGGCGATCCACAAAAGTATGTTTGTGCGGCGCAGGCTACGCCCTGTGCGCATCAGCTGTTTTGCCGGCGGAAAGTTACACCTTATAAAAGCAGACTTAACTTTGCACCAGACGTGTGCAGGTCAGCTAAAGCAACACCATTAGGGACGAGCTGAGCACACACACTTGCAGGACAACAATCTGTATGCCAACATGCCAGGGGCATCCATGCTCATAGCTATACTAATGACTTTAGAGGCATGCAGAAGGAGGAGGGAACGGAGGAGGAGGAGGGCACAGGAGAGGAGGGCACAGGAAAGGATTTACCGCACACACCTAGATGTCTTTGGCATGCCTGCTTTTGAGGTGTACCGCACCCTCAGATTCAGCCCTGAAGCCATCATGGAATTAACCAGAACCCTGAAAGATGACATCACCAGCCCAACACACCGCTCACATGCACTGGAGCCACTGGTCAAGGTCATAGCAACACTCCATTTCCTTGTCACTGGCTCTTTTCAGCGCACAAGTGGAGTGGTGGCAGGGATGGCACAATCCTCCATTAGCAGATGTGTGCACCAGGTTGTCCCTGCAATCCTCAGAAGCATAGCCAACCAAATCATCAAACCCACCCAGGAGGACCTGCGGATGAAGGCAATGACAGATTTCTACAGAATTGCCAGATTCCCACGCACCGTGGGGGCCATTGATTGCACACATGTGGCACTACAGCCCCCCCCCCCGTGAGACAGAGCACATATACCGCAATCAGAAGCATTGGCATTCCATCAACGTACAGGTGATAGCCGATGCCCAATACCTCATATGGCACGTCCGGGCCAAACACCCAGGGTCCAGCCGTGACAGCTACATATACCGTCAAAGCCACATCCCAAGAGAATTTGAACAGAACGTGTATGGGGACAGCTGGCTGGTTGGTGAGTGACATGGGTATCAGGCATGACTGCCCCCACCCCATGATGCAGACATCACGAGGGGCACATGCATGACTAACATCCTCCTGTCTTTTCCCTTCCAGGTGACTCTGCATATGCAGTTGGACCCCATCTCATGACTCCATTCCGGAACCCTCAAACCCCAGGAGAGGAAAGATACAATGAAGCACACATACGTACCCGTGGAGTGGTGGAACGCACCTTTGGCCTCCTGAAGTCCCGTTTCCGATGCCTGGATAAGTCTGGGGGTACCCTGTTGTATTCCCCAAACTTTGTGTGCCAGATCATCGGTGCATGTTGCATTCTGCACAAAATTCGCCATGAGAAGGGGCCTGGAGATTGACCTACGTGATGACCTGACCCCCGAACCAGACATTGGATTGGATTGGAATAAATACTTATAGAGCGCCGAATGCGAGTTGTCCCCCCCTAACCGAGGGTACCCTGACTTCTGAGGGAAGAGCAGCCAGGAGACGCCTCGCAGAAGGCATCTTTGCACAGTAAACACACACATTAATCATGGCACAATGAGAATACATGCATGCACACCACTGTGGTCCCTAGCACACACACCCCACATCCAAATCGAATTGGATTAGACCGAAGTACACCGCAAGGTACTAGGGAGCAGCAACGCCCCGCCAAGGCTCCAATTAGGTCACTGTACATTCATACACCATTCACATGGACCTGAGATCACTTCTCCCTGGTCCTGGGGAACCCTACTCCACCACAAATGAGGGTGACACCCCTTTTTCAGCAGAAATGTCACCCCCACATTCATACATCATTCACAAACATAAAACAAATCATAAACACAGTAAAAACAAAACAAAAAGCACTGAAAATAAATACACAAAAAATTAACGACGGCGTGACCCACGCCTGGGCCGGCCACGGCCACGGCTATGGCCCCGGCCCCTCAGGGGAGACTCATGGGGGGGGAATCAGGGGAAGGAGGAGCCTCCCCTGGGCTCGGCCCACCTGCTGGCCTGCCCTCCAAGGCCACGGCTATCCTGTTCAGGCCCACAGTGAGGGCTGCCATATTGGCCTGGACAGCCTGGGTATTGTCCTGGACAGCCTGGGTCAGGGCATGCACCTCCTGACCCACGCCTGCTGTTGCAGTCTGCAGGTTCATTAAAACAGTTGATGAACGCCAAGGAGTTGCAGCTCATTTCAGTCACTGAGTCCTTAATAGAGGACAGGCTGTCCTCCATCTGTGCCAAAGTCTGGCTGACCTCACCCAGATGGTGGGTCTGAAGGGCCTGTTCCCTCTGCAGATTGGCCGGCAGAAAGTCGGCCACCCCCTGGTCTTCTGGGTGGCCTTCCTGCCTCCAGTTGAGGCTTGTGGCCTGAGAGGAGGGGAGCCCCCTGGGGGGGAGCCCTGTTGGGGGAGGAGTGGGAGTGGCTACCCCTGATGGTAGCCTGACTGCCTCCAGTTGAGGCTTGTGGCCTGGGAGGAGGGGAGCCCCTGGGAGGGGAGCCCTGTTGGAGGAGGAGTGGGAGGGGCTACCCCTGATGGTGGCCTGACTGTTGCCACCCCCAGGGGGAGACTCCTCCAAAAGGAGAAGGATCTCACTGGCTATGTCAACCTGATCCTCCTCAAACTCCTCCCCCTCATCCTCCTCATGAGGTGAGTTGTGGCACTCTTCTCCCCTGAGGACTCCAGCCTTGCCTGGGGAAGTTCAGCAGCCTGATGTCCGGGGGTTGGTGCAGACTGGCCTGATGGCCCAGCACCCTCCTGGCCATCTGTGGATGACACAAAACATACACAGGTTGGAGGATCCACACACTTGGCACATATTCCCTCCCCCCCCCCACACACACATGCTACTCGCCAGATGGGGGGGAAAAAAAAAAACGTACCTGTCCTCACGGCCTCCTCAGAGTCAAAGCCAGGCAGGCCCACCACTTGCTGCCTGTTGAAGCACCGGGCCACTGCCCACTCCTCCTCAGTCAGCCTGATGGTGCAAGGTGGTCCCCCGCCAGTGCCCCTGGAATTTCCTGTAAGCTTGGCTAGCTTATCACGGACCACGCGGCGGAGGTCATTGATCTTTTTTGAGATCCCACTGACGGTCCTCGTCTCCCCCCCAACGCATTTATCTCATCAGTAATCTCCTGGAGGATCTGCTTCTTCCTGGCCGGGGTGATGTCCCGGCTCTCAGGGCCATGCAAATATCGCCCATGTCGGGTGATGGCCCTAGCAAGGGTTTGCTTCTCCCGGACAGAGAAGTTTTGCTTTCTCTTTTTTGGTCCCATATCACCACCAAACAGTCAGCACCAAACAGACACAAAAACAAACAGCACACACAGACACAAAAACACACAGCACACACAGACACAAAAACACACACCAAAAAACAAACGCCAAAATCAAACAGAACAAACAGACAGCTAATACAATCTCCTATCTCACTCTCCAAAAAATCTTTGCTACAACACTCCTACACAAACCAACAAACAGCCACAGACAACAGAACAAAAGCACCTCGCTTCAGGAAGGGAAACACAGGGATGTACTTTTGCAATGGAAGGGCGTTTGTCTGGGCCTATTTAAGCACAGGGCGTATCTCACTAAGTATGCTTGGCCTAGTTCCTATCTCACTGATTGCGCCGGGCCGAGTTCTGCGCATGCGCAGAGAGGCTATGAACAGAGTCAGCACCATTGCGCAGCCGGCCCTTCATTTGTATGGGGTTACAGCTCATTTCAATGAAGCACGCCCACTTCCTTCCCACGTTCAAATACCCCGCCTTACGCCTCGGAATTTACGTTATGCTGGCGCAAATTTGGGCGCAAATACTCTGTGGATACGGTACTTACGTCACAAAATTGAGCCGGCGTAACGTTACAGAGATGCGTTACGCCGTTCTAAATATGCGCCGCTCTACGTGAATCTGGCCCACAGTTACTACACAAGTTGTATTGTATTGTTATGTTTTAAAAAAATTACCTTTCCATTTCAAACTGCAGGACTGTAATTTTACGTAAAAAGTTATGCAATTAGGCAACCTGAAGGTTGTACAAAACACCCTCAGAAATGTCATTACCTGGAAATGCATAGGATGCATTAAGGTGAAAAAACACAAACCTTTACAAGGCTTTAAGAAAATGAGTGATAAAATGATAAAATGTGATTGGTTGATGTACCCAAAGCAAAAAAAAAATGGTCCTCCATGTTTCATTAATGAGTCCAAGTTTCCGTTGTCTCTTTTATTTAGAAGTAGATTGGAACTGCAAGTCATCTTATTCCTGTTTTCACATATCACCTTATCACTATCCTCTTTATTTTAACTGTCAATTGGAAAGTCCAATCTTCCTGTTATTGGAATATGCTATCAGTGCTAAAAAACAGGATTAAAAATTGATGACCGTGCCATATCTTTATATAAAAAGGATTTTGCACACATGAATTTTACTGACATTCCCAATAAGTGTTTGGGTTGCTTTTTGATGTAATCTGGCTAAATAATGAATGAATGTAGTGAGACAGATGCTATATTTCATTTCAACATTTTCCCAGTAAGGATACTTACTGTACCTCAGTGTTTGCCCAAAGCTTTAAATCTTCTGTAGCCAAACCCCATGTGCTGTATTATCCATTACATTGCTCGAGATCTCAGAGACAATAGACTTCCTTTATTGAAGCGTACAAAGAAAACAACTTGAAGAGTTCAATTCCGTGCAGGGCTGAGCTCAAAATATACAACTTTTCTCATAAAGTATGGTACATTTTTTTACACTCTTTTAATTTTGTTTACTGAATAATCTTATTGCTGCTTTGTTTTGGTATTTTTACACCGGAATATGCCTAAAGCCTTGTACACAAGTCCAGTTTTCCTGCCAGGAAAACTGCGGGGAGAGCTTTTGGCCAGGAAAACCGGCCGTGTGTATGCTTCCTCTCTATTTTCCCGCCAGGATTCCCGGTGGATTTAAACACGGCAGTTTTCCTATGGGGAAACAGTGCAAGAGAGAATACACTCGGCCGGGATTCCCGGCCAAAGCTCTCCCTACAGTTTTCCCAACGTACACGGGGAAACTTACCGAGCAGGCTCTCGGATTTCCCTTCGGGATTCCCGGCAAACTTTATACCGCTGGGAATCCCAGTCATGTGTACAGGGCTTGAGAGTCATGCTCGTGTCCTGCCGAGAAGTGCCCCCTATTGAGAAATGCCCGGTGGACCTGCTAAGGAAGCAGGATGGCAAAAGAGATACTCCCCGGGTTTAATAAAAAAGGAGAAGATCATCCGTAAGGATGTCCAGGAAGATAGATATTAGTCCTGCTTATGTGGTATCTTGCCATTATTGTAAAGTTTGAGCTTCCCTTTGTGAGGGCCACTTTCCCGTGTTCTGTCGAGAAGAACACCCACCGGAAAGTGTTCTGTCGGGCACTAATGAACACTGATGAGGCAGCTCTAATGGGCACTGGTCAGGAGGCACTGATGAGGCTACATTGATAGGTGGCACATATGGGCACTGACAGGTGGCACTGATGGGCACTGATAGGGGGCAGTGATGGAAGTGCAAGGAATAGTGCCCCATTATTGGTATCAGTGGGAAGAATAGTGCCCTATCATTGGTATCAGTGGAAGAAATTGTGCCCCTTCATTGGTATCAGTGGGAATTATAGTTCCCCGTCATTGCTATCAGTGGGAAGAATAGTGCCCCATCATTGGCATCAGTGGGATGAATAGTGCCCCATCATTGGCATCAGTGGAAGAAATAGTGCCCATTGCTGGTGTCAGTGAGAGAAATAGTGCCCCAAGGCCAGATAAAGGCTAGCAAAGGACAACATCTGGCCCTTGGGCTGCAGTTTGGAGAACCCTGTTCTAGAGCTTACAGTAGCTCTATGAATACTTTTTCAAGGCACTGTATGTCCCAAGTGATGAAATTCAGCCTGGCCTACTCATATAAAAGTCTTTATTTTTTCTATTGATGTTTTTTCATTGCAGGAGCGAATAAAAAAAAATGTAGTTTTAAACCAACATATTCAGAATTTGTTACCTTCATGTCTTCATAGATAGAAGATATTTTAATGTAAGAAAGTGACAGATGTCATGTTCTCTGGTATGTCTTGTAAATCTGTCTGATGGATTAACCAACAAAACGGGTTCTTGATTAGAGTGAAAATTGCCTGAAATATCTCAGGTTGGAAAGTCTCGGGAATAGGGAAATGGTTTTATGGATATATGTGATACCAAATGCCTGGTGATGAGAATGTAATTCTCTGTCTGGAGATACTTCCATGCATCTGAATAATTTATTGTCATTCTTACAACCCCCTCGAGGGTTCGAAAAAAAACGGCTTAGATCTGGACTTTTTCATTTCTCTTAGAAGCTGTAGATGGTCGATCTCTTTGATGCTACCTGATCGCCATGAAGCTATACAAACCGACAACAAAACGTATTGTTGCTACAGTGGAGCTGACAGCTGCTTGCAAACAGTTTGCCGATAATACCGTATCTTACATATATTTTTTAAATGGAATATTTAGGGACAACGGAAGGCGGAAATACAGGGGGATTTAAAGCGGTAGTTTTTTTTAAACCTGCAATGCAAAGTTATAATGTGCTGGTATGCATCGCATACTAGCACATTACGGTAAACTTACCTTAAAGGGGTGTTCCAGTCATTTTTTATGTTTATTAAAAGTCAGCAGCTACAAAAAGTGTAGCTGCTGGCTTTTAATAAACATACACTCACCTGCTCCACGTTCCAGCGACGCGCCGGCTGGGGCTTCGCTCCTCTCCCCCCCTCTCCGGCCGGCATCTTCATTCCAAGTGTGGGCACCCGGCCGTGACAGCTTTCGGCTTTACGGCCGGGCACCCACTGCGCATGCGCGAGCGTCACTGCGCATGCGCAAGCGGCACTGTGCCATCCAATTGAACAGGCGATCGCCTGGGACCTGTCACGTGTCCCAAGCGATCGCCTACAGCAGTGGTCATCAACCCTGTCCTGCAGGGCCCACTAACAGGCCAGGTTTTATGTATTACCTTGGGGAGATGCAGTCTAGAATACTGCAATCACTGAGGAGCAAATGATATCACCTGTGATGTATTTCAGTTATCTTGCAAACCTGGCCTGTTAGTGGGCCCTGCAGGACAAGGTTGATGACCACTGGCCTACAGGGAGGGGCTACAGAAAGGCGATTAGACTATTCGCCTTAGCAGCCCCTCGGCAGAAGGAGGAAGTGGGACAGGAAGTCCCACTCCTCCTGAAGCCCCCACTCCCCCCCCAAAAAAATTACATGCCAAATGTGGCATGTAAGGGGGCGAGGCGTGGATTAAGCGGAAGTTCCAATTTTGGGTGGAACTCCGCTTTAAACTAAGCCCTCCAGCAGTGCACTGTCACCACTGACAGGGCTTCATAGTTACATAGTCAAGTTGAAAAAAGACACAAGTCCATCTTGTTCAACCAATAAAAAAAAAATCATACAATCCCATAAACACAATCCTATATACACAGTTGGTTCAGAGGAAGGCGAAAAAACCCCAGCAAAGTATGATCCAATTTGCTACAGCAGGGGAAAAAATTCCTTCCTGATCCCCCGAGAGGCAATCGGATTTTCCCTGGATCAACCCTACCTATAAACGTCAGTACCCAGTTATATTATGTACATTTAGGAAAGAATCCAGGCCTTTCTTAAAGGGGTTGTGAAGGTAAAAGTTTTGCATAGAATGCATTAAGGTGAAAAAACTTCCGACTATACTGCCCCCCCCCCGGCCCCCCGTTATACTTACCTGACCCCTCGAAAGTCCCGCGCTCGGCCCTGACATCCTCTTCGCCGCTCAGCCTGGCCTTGATTGGCTAGAGCGGATAGATTGAAAGCAGCGCAGCCATTGGCTGGCGCTGCTGTCAAACACATCCAATGACTCTGCGCGCCGAGTGATACAGTGAGCCGCTCACTGTAAATTCGTCTTATACTCCAGAAAATACGGTAATTAAAAGGTTGGCTATGCTTTATGTACACAAGTGCAGAGGAACATCTTGACTTCAAAGAAGATGAAAACTAGTCATTCAACAATAGCAATGGAGTGATTATCTCAACATGTTTCGCCACTCATGGCTTACTCAGGGGACGTTTTAAAGACAACAAGATGTAACACTGCATAGAACTAAATTTCTGCTTTGACAGATGAGTGAAATGTCATCGCACTGCATATGAGACCAATAGCAAACCTCTAAACGTGTTAATGCTTGGGAATGAGCCTTTGAGGATTCAGTTAGAATAATGGCTAACAGGTTCATGCCAGCTAACACAGGGAACTGACTATTTGCAAACTCAAAGAAAAGTAACCCTCCAAGTGCTCTCTTCATATGCTAAAGTATGGTGTTAGTTTGGAGTTAATCACTCGTCAACACATAAATCCGTATAATCCAAAGCAAAAACTGCACACCCATGATGTCTTCACAGGCAAACCTTTAATCACCTGACAAGCTTCAGCACATGATTCTGCTCCAACAACCACTTTTCTTGGATTTCTTCACCCAGTGGGCTTAATCATAGAGGAGTACCATTTGTCAGTAGAACCAGCTCTCTTTTTTCTCGCCCGGATTCCCGGTGGTTTTTACCTGGCAGTTTTCCTATGGGAAACACTGCGATGGAGCATACACATGGGCAGGATTCCCGACCAAAGCTCTAATGGCAGTTTTCCTGTCGGGAAACCCGGTCGTGTGTAGGGGGATAAAGTTACCGAGCAGGTTCTCGGTTTTCCCCTCGGGTTTCCCAGCAGACTTTTTACCACCGGGAATCCCGTACTTGTGTACGAGGCTTCAGTAATGAAGCTCCTCAAATTGTCTCTTGGGGGAGAAAGTAGAGGACACAGTGTCTAAACTTAAAGCGGAGTTCCACCTGGGAAAAAAAAAAAATAAGTCAGCAGATACAAATACTGTAGCTGCTGACTTTTAATAGAAGGACACTTACCTGTCCAGGGAGCTTAAGATGTCAGCACCCAAAGCCGACTCGTCTCTTGGCTCTAGATCCAGGTGCCGGCATTCTTACTAAGGAAAACAGGAAGTAAAGCCTAGAGTACCCCACATCCAAGTGGCAATAGCAGAACATTTTTACCAGCTCTCTATGGAGCCGGTTCACATACCTCCAAAGCGGCTCCGGTGCGAATTTGCACAGGAGTCCTGTTTGTTTAAGGCCTGAATTCAGCCCAAAATTTGGGCTGAAATCAGACTTAAAATGGTAAAAGGGGACGCAGCGGACCCCTGCTGTGAGCCACATGCGAGGATTGTGTGAACCCAGCATTAAAGACCTTTCATGCTCATTACTAACATCCTATCTTGACAAATCCCTTCAAAAGTGCAGATCAATTACTAACAACAAGGTAATATGGTGAGCAAACAAAGTCAAGGGAGAACAAGCTAAATACAAAATCGCTCACCTATTGAACCTTCCGAATAATGAAAAATTGTCCAAGCCCCTTGATAAAGCCAAGACCTTTAGTGATTATTACTACACCTTATACAGTCTTAAACCCCCTAAACTATCATTTACAACAACTAACTCTGTAAAGGAAATAAATAAAATCATAAACTCATTGCAAAATAAGAAATTCCCTGGATAGAATGGATTTTCTGAAGAATGTTATAAACTTATCATAGACATCCTTACCACCAGGCCCGGACTGGGACAAAAAATAGGCCCGGGCATTTTGGAATGAGCAGCCCATGACACCTTAACCGGCCCATCCCCACTCTCCATCCTAAAGGATCCCACGGGAGAGGGGAGGGGGAAACCCTGCAAAGGTGCAAGGGGCAAGGGGACAGAGAAAGAGCAGGGGGGGCAGAGAGCACAGGGAAGAACCTTGAGAACATGGGGTGGGGTGAGAGCACGGGGGAGGTGAAGAGCATGGGGGGGCAGAGAGCACGGGGGAGAGGCAGAGAACACAGGGAGGAAGAGGAGAGCACAAGGGGGCCAGAGAGCATGGGGGTCTGAAGGTCACAGGGAGTGGGGGGGTTGGAGAGCACAGGGGGAAGCAAAAACACAGGGTGGGGCATAGAGCACAGAGAGGGCAGGAGAGCACGGGGGTGAAGAGCACATGGGGGAGGCAGAGATCACTGGGGGGGCAGCAGAGAGCATGGGAGGAGGTGGAGAGCACAGGGGGTAGGTGAAGATCAATGGGGGGCTGGAGAGTACTGGGGGAGAGGCGTAGGGCGCAGGGGGCAACGTAGAGCATGGGAGGAGGTGGAGAGCACAGTGGGGGCTGGAGAGCACTGGGGGAGAAGCAGAGGGTACAGGGGGCAGCGTAGAGCATGGGGGAGGTGGAGAGCAAAGGGGGGGCTAGAGAACACTGGGGGGGCTAGAAAGCACTGGGGGGGAGGCAGAGGGCACAAGGAGCAGCGTAGAGCATAGGGGAGGTGGAGAGCACAGGGGGAGAGACGGAGGGCATAGGGGGCAGCGTAGAGCATGGGAGGAGGTGGAGAGCACAGGAGGGAGGTGGAGAGAAGAGGGGGGCTGGAGAGCACTGGGGGGATAGAGAGCACTGGGGGGCTGGAGAGAATTAGGGGGAATTGAAAAGAGCACAGGCGGAGGTGGAGAGCACAGGGGGAGAGGCAGAGGGCACAGGGGGCAGCGTAGAGCATGGGGGGAGATGGAGAGCACAGGGGGAGGCATAGAGCATTGGGAAGGTGGAGAGCACAGGGGGAGAGACGGAGGGCACAGGGGGGAAGCGTAGAGCATGGGGGGAGGTGGAGAGGGCTGGGGTGTTAAAGAGCACTGGGGGGCTGGAGAGCACAAGGGGAGGTGGAGAGCACTGGGGAGGCTAGAGAACACTGGGGGAGAGGCAGAGGGCACAGGGGGGCAGCATAGAGCATGGGGAGGTGGAGAGCACAGGGGGAGAGATGGAGGGCATAAGGGGCAGCGTAGAGCATGGGGGGAGGAGGAGAGCACAGGAGGGAGGTGGAGAGCACTGGGGATGATAGAGAGCACTGGGGGGGCTGGTGAGAATTAGGGGGAATTGAAAAGAGCACAGGGGGAGGTGGAGAGCACAGGGGGAGAGGCGGAGGGCACAGGGTGGCAGCGTAGAGCATGGGGGAAGTGGAGAGCACAGGAGGGAGGTGTAGAGAAGGGGGGCTGGAGAGTACTGGGGGTGATAGAGAGCGCTGGGGGGCTGGAGAGAATTAGAGGGAATTGAAAAATGCACAGGGGGAGGGGAGAGCACAGGGGGAGAGGCGGAGGGCACAGGGGGCAGCGTAGAGCATGGAGGGAGGTAGAGGGCACAGGGGGCAGCGTAGAGCATGGGGGGAGGTAGAGAACACAGGAGGGAGGTGGAGAGAAGGGGGGCTGGAGAGCACTGGGGGGGTTGGAGAGCACTGGGGGGGTTGGAGAGCACTGGGGGGGCTGTAGAGAATTAGGGGGAATTGAAAAGAGCACAGGGGGAGGTGGAGAGCACAGGGGGAGAGGCGGGGAGCACAGGGGGCAGTGTAGAGCATGGGGGAGGTAGAGAGCACAGGGGGAGAGACAGAGGGCACAGGGGGGCAGCGTAGAGCATGGGGGGAGGTGGAGAGCACAGGAGAGAGGTGGAGAGAAGGGGGTGCTGGAGAGTACTGGGGGTGATAGAGAGAATTAGAGGGAATTGAAAAAAGCACAGGGGGAGGGGAGAGCACAGGAAGGGGGAGAGGCGGAGGGCACAGGGGGCAGCGTAGAGCATGGAGGGAGGTAGAGGGCACAGGGGGGCAGCGTAGAGCATGGGGGGAGGTAGAGAACACAGGAGGGAGGTGGAGAGAAGGGGGGCTGGAGAGCACTGGGGGGGTTGGAGAGCACTGGGGGGGGCTGGAGAGAATTAGGGGAATTGAAAAGAGCACAGGGGGAGGTGGAGAGCTCAGGGGGAGAGGCGGAGGGCACAGGGGGCAGCGTAGAGCATGGGGGGAGGTGGAGAGCACAGGGGGAGAGGCGGAGGGCACAGGGGGGCAGCGTAGAGCATGGGGGGAGGTGGAGAGCACAGGAGGGAGGTGGAGAGAAGGGGGGTTGGAGAGCACAGGGGGAGGTAAAAATCACAAGGGGAGAGGTGGAGGGCACAGGGGGGCAGCCTAGAGCATGGGGGGAGGTAGAGAGCACAGGGGGAGAGGCGGAGGGCACAGGGGGGCAGCGTAGAGCATGGGGGGAGGTGGAGAGCACAGGAGGGAGGTGGAGAGAAGGGGGGTTGGAGAGCACAGGGGGAGGTAAAAATCACAAGGGGAGAGGTGGAGGGCACAGGGGGGCAGCCTAGAGCATGGGGGGAGGTGGAGAGTACAGGAGGGAGGAGGAGAGCACAGGGGCCAGGGGGGGGTGGGCTGGATAGCACTGGGGGAGAAGTGGAGGGCACAGGGAGAGGTGGATATCACAGGGGGGAGGTGCAGAGCACAGGAAGAGAGGCGGGGGGCAGCAGAGAGCATGGGGGAGGTGGAGAGCACTGGGGGGCTAGAGAGCACTGTGGAAGGGGGTAGAGAGCACTGTGGAAGGGGGTAGAGAGCACTGTGGGGGCAGCAGAGATGAGCAGGATAGGAGGAGCGGTGGGGTGGCTGCATCTAGAAGAATCATTCTCTCCATCTTCTTCCCGCAGTACCTGAATGCCTGCGAGAGGGAGAGGAGCAAAAGCAGGCATTCAGAGACCGCGGGAGGACGATGGAGAGAATGATTCTTCTAGATGCAGCCAGCCAGCCACCCCACCGCTCCTCCTATTCAGGTTACAGGGGCCGGCACTTACGTTTTCTCGGAGATCCCATCGAAAGAACATGCTGTAACAGGCTCCTCTCCCTTCCTGGTCACGCCCCCCATCACCAACGGCTGAACTTCACTGGCGGCCGTGGAGCGGTGTCTCCCCTAGTCCCTCCCCCTTGTTTACTTCCTCCTGCTGCTGGTGCCGATGCCGAACGCTGAGCCTGAGGCTAACCTGGCACCCGGGCGGCCGCGGAAAGGTCGGAGGACCAGCGCGGGCTTAAAGAGTAGCCTGCCTTGGCCCCGCAAGCAAAAACAGCGGCCCGGCGGCCGCGGCCCACCGGGCATATGCCCGGTTTGCCCTATGGCCAGTCCGGGCCTGCTTACCACCTAATCACCCTCTTAACACGTCTACTTCCTCTGGCTTCTTCCCAGGAAAATATTGAAAGCCATACTTTTTATTTATCAAAATCCATAAATTTTTACCCTTCTTAAAGTGGAGGTTCCCCTAAAAATAAACTTTTAACATTGCATTTATGAGATTAATGACTATTAGAATCGGCTGGTTTTTATAAAAAAAATACGTCTGTACATACCGTTTCCTATATGTGTTCTCACCGCCGCTTCCGGGTATGATGGTCGGGACTGGGCGTTCCTACTTGATTGAAAGGCATCCGACCAACGCATACGGTGCGTCACGAGATGCCGAAAGAAGCCGAACGTCGGCGCGGCTCTATACGGTGCCTGTGCACCGACGTTCGGCTACTTTCGGAAAAACGTGACGCGATAGATGCGACCGTAGGAAGCCTGTCAATCAAGAATGAACGCCCAGTGCCGAAGACCATACCCGGAAGCGGCGGAGAAGATGTATCTCTAAAATGGTAAGTACTGCTTCGTTTTAAAAAAAACTAGCCGATTCCCCTAGACAAAATGAGCCTCAATCTAATCTTAAAAATGTTTTTGAGGGGGAACTACCGCTTTAAGCCCTGTACACACGATAGGTTTGTCCGATGAAAACAGACCGAGGGACTGTTTTCATCGGTCAAACCGATCGTGTGTGGGCCCCATTGGTTTGATTTCCATCGCTTAAAAATAATAGAACATGTTTTAAATTTTTCCTATGGATAAAAAAGAGATAGAAAAAAATGATCGTCTGTGTGGAAGTCCATCGGTCAAAAATCCATGCATGCTCAGAATCAAGTTGACACATGCTCAGAAGCATTGAACTTCATTTTTCTCAGCACGTCGTAGTATTTTACGTCACCGTGTTTGGACGCGATCGGATTTTTGACTGGTGGTGTGAAGGCAAGACTGATGAAAGTCAGCTTCATCGGATATCCGACGAAAAAATCCATCGGATTAGATTCCATCAGATATCCGATCGTGTGTACAGGGCTTAACACCAAAAAAAGAACTAGTTCAACCCCAAGATTTTAGGCCAATATCAACTGCTCAATTCAGATCATAAAATCCATGCTAACATTTTAGCCAAAATGACAAATGGATATAATACAGTAAGTCATCTTATTAAGCCAGAACAAGTTGGCTTTATAAAAGGCAGACAAGCCCTGATGCGTAACCTAATTAGTTCCTAATGTGGAACTGGGAAAGATATTCTTCTTTCGAATAGAATGCTGATGCTACAAAAAGCATGACAGTGCATACAGTGGAAGTATCTAATCCAAGTCCTGCAAAAAATGGCTTTTCAGGCAGTTTTCTCTCATTCCTGTTGACACTATATACCAATATTGTATCAAGAGTGTACACTTCCAATATGCTATCTAAAGAATTTCTCACTTCCAATGGAGTACAACAGGGGTGTCCCCTATGATCATTATTCATCTTCATACGGGCAATGGAGCCCATGGCTAAAGATATGAGAAAAATAACAATATTAGAGAAATAGGAACTAAGCATTCACATTAAACTATTCGCAGATTATAAAATAATAGAAGCTATGGAAATGGTTATTTCTCTTTTGAAAAAAAAAAAAAAAAAAAACTGCATTTTCAGTTTTACATCCAAATACAAAGTTAAGATGGTACAATGGAATCTCGGATTACGAGCATAATCCGTTCCAGGAGAATGCTCGTAATCCAAAGTACTCGCATATCAAAGCGAGTTTCCCCATTGAAGTCAATGGAAACTAAAATAATTCTTTCCGCATTGACTTCAATGGCACGCAATACCGTATGCGGCCAGAGGTGGGGGCACCGGAGAGCCTCGGAAACTCCCGAGGACAGCTTGGCTGACCTCGGCAAAACTTCAGAAAGGCTTGGGAATGTATTTTCTTGTCTTCCCGAGCATTCGGCTCTGTTCGGCTTCAGCGTCCCCCCCCCCACCTCAGGCCAAACACGGTACTGTACACCACCTTGGCCTGAATCCTGCTAGTTTTGCGAGATAACACTCGCAAACCGAGTTAGGATTCTTTAAAAATCGTATTGTGAAACACTCGTTAACCGCGTTACTCGCAATCCGAGGTTCCACTGTATATCCTATAATCTAAACGCTGGATGACCTTGTTTCGGCACTGCTCAAATCACACACCGATGGGTACAGGTTTTGCTCAAGAATATCCCTATATTTAGCACCATCCATCTTTCCCTCAACTCTGACCAGTTTCCCAGTCCTGACTGCTAAAAAACATCCCAACAGCATGATGCTGCCACCACCATGTTTCACAGTGGGGATGGTGTTCTTTGGGTGATGTGATGTGTTGGGTTTGCGCCAGACATAGCGTTTTCTTTGATGACCAATACGTTCAGTTTTAGTCTCATCAGACCAGAGCACCTTCCTCCATACATTTTGGGAGTCTCCCACATGCCTTTTTCGCAAATTCAAAACGTGCCATTACTTTTTTTTGCTGAAAGTAATGGCTTTCTTCTGGCCAATCTACCATAAAGCCCAACTCTATGGAGCATACGACTTATTGTCGTCCTATGTACAGATACTCCAGTCTCTGCTGTGGAACAATTCAGCTCCTCCAGGGTTACCTTAGGTCTCTGTGCTGCCTCTCTGATTAATGCCCTCCTTGCCCGGTCCGTGAGCTTTGGTGTGCGACCGTCTCTTGGCAGGTTTGCTGTTGTGCATGTTCTTTCCATTTGGTTATGATAGATTTGATGGTGCTCCTAGGGATCATAAAAAGATTTGGATATTATTTTTGTAACCTAACACTGACTTGTACTTCTCAACAACATTGACCCTTACTTGTTTGGAGAGTTCCTTGGTCTTCATGGCAGTGTTTGGTTAGTGGTGCCTCTTGCTTAGGTGTTGCAGCCTCTGGGGCCTTTCAAAAAGGTGTGTCTATGTACTGACAGATCATGTGACACTTAGATTGCACACAGGTGGACATCATTTCACTAATTATGTGCCTTGTGAAGATAATTGGTTGCACCAGAGCTTTTTATGGGCTTCATAACAAAGGGGGTGAATACATACGCACATGCCAATTATCATTATCAACTTAGACCATTGTGTTCTGATCCATCACATATAATTCAGAAAAAAAAGTAGAACTAAAGGCTGTAATGTAACAAAATAGATTAAAAAGCCAAGGGGGTGAATACTTTTGCAAGGCACTGTATAAACAAATCTCAACTCTAAAGCCCTGTACACACAATCAGATATCTGATGGAATCTAATCCAATGGATTTTTTCGTCGGATATCCAATGAAGCTGACTTTCATCAGTCTTGCCTACACACCATCAGTCAAAACTCTGATCGTGACAAAACGCGGTGACGTACAACACTACGACGAGCTGAAAAAAATGAAGTTCGATGAGTTCCACACAGACGATCGGATTTTTCTATCGTTTTTTTATCCATAGAAAAAAT
Organism: Rana temporaria; assembly: GCF_905171775.1. Taxonomy (NCBI): domain Eukaryota; kingdom Metazoa; phylum Chordata; class Amphibia; order Anura; family Ranidae; genus Rana; species Rana temporaria. The sequence goes on along the minus strand of NC_053492.1, from coordinate 455,402,021 downwards.
GTAAAACATGTTCTATTTTTTTACACCGATGGAAATAAAACCGATGGGGCCCACACACGATCGGTTTGTCCGATGAAAACAGTCCCTCACTCGGTTTTTAGCGGACAAACCAATCGTGTGTACAGGGCTTAACTGACCACTTGCTGATTCGGTATACGGAATTAGCCCTTTCAAACCTAGATATTGAAAATATCCTATTCCAATTCGGAGCAATAATAACTACCATATTTATTGGGGTATAGCGCGCTCCCGCGTATAGCGTGCACCCCTAAAGTTGCCCCGAAATTCCTGTGGAAAAAAGATTTTTGTACTTACAGTTTTGGTGTCTTGCGTGGCGTCCATCGGCGGCCTTGTCGGGTCCGGCGTCCGTCTGTGGCTTCGGGTGTCCTCTTCGCCGGGTCCGGCGTCCTTCTGCGGCGTCCTCCCCGCTCGTTTCCCGCTTTCCCGTGCCGAGTTTGAATACTGCGCCGGCATATACCGAGCGCAGTACACTGCGCTCGGTATATGCCGGCGCAGTATTCAAACTCGGCGCGGGAAAGCGGGTATCGCCGTATATCGCGCACCCACGATTTTGCCCTGATTTTCAGGGCAAAAAAGTGTGCGGTATACGCCGATAAATATGGTATATGAATGTAATAAATAATAATTAGCAACCAAATCAGCCGTAACACAAATATGAAAACAACTGAACGCCCCAAATATATGTGAAACAATCCACACTATACAAACTACAACTATGAAAGGATTTTTGTACGTGCAGAACACAGTTCTAAACACTGGATCCATCGACCACAAACAATAATACATTTATAAATCCAAAATGAGATTGTATTCTTCAGTAAATACATACTGCTACCTCTGTAAAGGATGGCCTGCATTACAAACCGAAACTTCATACCGATCTTCTGGGAACAAAAAGACGCTATTTGTTTAATTATTATACTTGGTTATACACTTACAATGTTCATCTATACATCCATCTAGGATAAGGGTCTGGTAAAGATGAGAAGAATCCCCAACTGCTTATTTATACACAAAACAAAGCAGTACGGAGCTGTCATTTACTGGCAATTTAAACCTCATTTTCTTTTCTTTGAAAGCGACTGTTTTGCTGTAGTAGATTGTATACAACATACCGATGTGTCAAAGAGACCGGTTAGGGCACCCTCCCGCAGGATATAAGCAGTGTACATTTTTAATATCTCAATTTAAAGTGATATTAACCACTTAAGCCCCGGACCAATATGCTGCTAAATGCCCAAAGGCGTTTTTACAATTCGGCACTGCGTCGCTTTAACAGACAATTGCGCGGTCGTGCGACATGGCTCCCAAACAAAATTGACGTCCTTTTTTCCCCACAAATAGAGCTTTCTTTTGGTGGTATTTGATCACCTCTGCGGTTTTTATTTTTTGCGCTATAAACAAAAATAGAGCGACAATTTTGAAAAAAATGCAATATTTTTTACTTTTTGATATAATAAATATCCCCCAAAAACATATATAAATATTTTTTTTTTCCTCAGTTTAGGCCGATACGTATTCTTCTACCTATTTTTGGTACAAAAATCGCAATAAGCATTTATCGATTGGTTTGCGCAAAATTTATAGCGTTTACAAAATAGGGGATAGTTTTATTTATTTATTATTTTTTTTACTACTCATGGCGGCGATCAGCGATTTTTTTCGTGACTGCGGCATTATGGCAGACACTTCGGACAATTTTGACACATTTTTGGGACCATTGTCATTTACACAGCAAAAAATGCATTTAAATTGCATTGTTTATTGTGAAAATTACAGTTGCAGTTTGGGAGTTAACCACAGGGGGCGCTGTAGGAGTTAGGGTTCACCTAGTGTGTGTGTTTACAACTGTAGGGGGTGTGGCTGTAGGTCTGACGTCATCGATCGAGTCTCCCTATAAAAGGGATCACTCGATCGATGCAGCCGCCACAGTGAAGCACGGGGAAGCCGTGTTTACTTACGGCTCTCCCCGTTCTTCAGCTCCGGGGAGTGATCGCAAAGGGGCGGCTATTAACGAATAGCCGCGCCCTCGTCCCGGATCGCTCCCCGCGGGTTTCCGACCGCCGCATGTAGCGGGGGGGTCCCGATCGGACCCCCGACCCGCGGAAAGGCGGCGACGTACATGTACGCCCATATGCCATATGCCATTCTGTGGACGTACATATACATGCGGCGGTCGGCAAGCGGTTAAATTCTCCTTTTAATTTTTTTTTTTAAATAACAAAAATGTTATACTTACCTGCTCTGTGTAATGGTTTTGCACAGAGCAGCCCAGATCCTCCTCTTCTTGGGTTCCCCAACCGGCGCTCCTTGCCCCTCCCTCCTGCCTAGTTACCCAACAGCAAGCAGCTTGCTATGGGGGCACCCCAGCCGCTGCTCTGTGTGCCCATGCAGACATGGAGCAGCAATTCAGCCCCACCCCCTCTCTCCCCTCATTTGCTCACTGACTTTGATTGGCAGTAGCGGGAGCCAATAGTGCCCCGCTGCTGCGTCAACCAATGAGGAGGGGAGTTCAAGATAGCCGAAGCTCTCGTGCAACATTGCTGTACCGACATGTGGTTCAGATTAGGGGGGCTTCTGCACTTTTTTTAACTACCTCCGAACCGCCCACCGTCATTATACATGATCTGTTTGAAGAGGAATACCATTGTTATGGTAGCAGCTAGCTACCATAACCCCAGTATCCTCATCTTGAGTGGGCGGTCCGCCACAAGATAAAAGTGGTCTTTGCGGCGGATACGCCGTGATATTACTTTTATTGCTGGTGGGAGGGGGCCCTCCTGCCACTCTTCGGTGCCCTCCGCCGCTTACCGGAGCCGTCGGCAGCGGTGGAGGTGATCCAGTCCTATCCCTTGCTGTGTATGGAGTCTCCATATCACTGCAGGGCGGAAGCGACGTCAAAGTGTCACTTCCGACCATATGTCTTAAAGGGACTTTTTTTGTTGTAATTTTTTCAAATGACAATTTTTTTTATACTGCATTTAAGTCCAAATATGAGATTTGAGGTCTTTTTGACCCCAGATCTCATATTTAAGAGGACCTGTCATGTTTTTTTCTATTACAAGGAATGTTTACATTCGTTGTAATAGTAATAAAAGTGACCCAATTAAAAAAAAAAAAACAGTGTTAAAATCAAAAAAATCAAGTAAAATAAATAAGGATTTTTTATTTTTTTTTAAAGCCCCCTGTCCCGACGAGCAGAAGCGAACCACACGTGAGGTATCATCGCGATCGTCAGAGCGAGAGCAATATTTCTTTCCCTAGACCTCCTCTGTAATTTAAAACCTGCAACCTGTAGAATTTTTTAAACGTCGCCTATGGAGATTTTTAAGGGTAAAAGTTTGACGCCATTCCATGAGCGGATGCAATTTTGAAGCGTGACATGTTGGGTATCAATTTACTCGGCGTAACATTGTCTTTCACAATATAAAAAAAAAATTGGGCTAACTTTACTGTTGTCTTATTTTTTTATTTAAAAAAGTACATTATTTCCCAAAAAAAGTGCGCTTGTAAGACCGCTGCGCAAATACGGTGTGACAAAAAGTATTGCAATGACCTACATTTTATTCCCTAGGGCGTTGGAAAAAATATATATAATTTTTTGGGGTTCTAAGTAATTTTCTATCAAAAAAAAATATTTTACCAACAGATCTCAAAAAGAGGCTCGGTCCGAGCCTCTTTTTGAGATCTGTTGTTAAAATATTTTTTTTTGATAGAAAATTACTTAGAACCCCAAAAAATTATATATATTTTTAAGTGGTTAAAGTAATTGTAAACACAATTATTTTTCATAGAATCAAAAAACATGTTATACTTACCTGCTCTGTGCAATGGTTTTGCACAGAGCGACCCTAAACCTCCCCTTCTAGGGTCTGCCGCCAATGCTCTCCACTCCTCTTCTGCTAGTGCCGCTGTAGTGTCACCGTTTGCTCCCTATCACAGAATGCAGCCTAAGTCACGTGGCGTTGAACTGCGCATTCGCAATGCGTTCCAACGCCAAATGCGATGCGTTCCAGGGGATTCACAACACTACCGTTCAGTGAACCCATCACAATTTGTGACGGAAGTGACGAGGAAGCATACACAGAGCGGGGGGGGGGGCGGAGAGAAAGACATACAGATGTAATGAGAACCATACAAAGAGCGGGGGGGGGCGGGAAAAAAAGAGACATGTAGATATAATGAGAACAATACACGGAGCGGGGGGAGAGATAAAGAGACATGCAGATACAGTATGGTTCTCATTACAATATAGCAAGTAGATTATGCGCAAAAAAAGTTTATCAGAGCATTGTTATAGAAGGCAGCATAGTCAATCTGTAAGGTTGAAATCAGTAAAAATTCCAGCTGTTTGGGGTGGTGATGGGGAATGTGCGGATATATTAGGATGGGAGTATGCACACAGGGCTGCCGTCAATAAGGAACAGAAACCATGTTCCAAACTAGCAAGCAAACAAGGAGAGAGGCGCCTCTGGGTGCAGTACTTAAAACAGTTTAAAAAATGAATTTAAAATTAAAATTAAAAAAACCACAAGTAAAAAAGAAGCCACTCACATTTTGGTGGTCAATCGAGAACGTGTGGAGTCAATTTTCAGGAGGGTAGGTAGGTATCATCTGGCGGTGTCTTTTCCCTTTTGTCCCGGGTACAGCGCTCTGGGATGCAGGGGATCTGTCCTTCTGCCGCTGGTGGAATCAGTGATTTTCGGCGGTGGGCAGGGGAATTCCTCTGCTGGCGCTGTGAGCCGTGTGTGCCGATGGACGAGCAGGGATGACGTCACCAGGAAAGCGACGCGTTTCTGAATGCTGGCCGCGAATGACAGGGCTGCCGCATTCCTTTCTCAAGCTCTTGAGAAAGGAATGCGGCAGCCCTGTCATTCGCGGCCAGCATTCAGAAACGCGTCGCTTTCCTGGTGACGTCATCCCTGCTCGTCCATCGGCACACACGGCTCACAGCGCCAGCAGAGGAATTCCCCTGCCCACCGCCGAAAATCACTGATTCCACCAGCGGCAGAAGGACAGATCCCCTGCATCCCAGAGCGCTGTACCCGGGACAAAAGGGAAAAGACACCGCCAGATGATACCTACCTACCCTCCTGAAAATTGACTCCACACGTTCTCGATTGACCACCAAAATGTGAGTGGCTTCTTTTTTACTTGTGGTTTTTTTAATTTTAATTTTAAATTCATTTTTTAAACTGTTTTAAGTACTGCACCCAGAGGCGCCTCTCTCCTTGTTTGGTTCTCATTACATCTGTATGTCTCTTTCTCTCCCGCCCCCCCGCTCTGTGTATGGTTCCTCGTCACTTCCGTCACAAATTGTGATTGTTCACTGAAGGGTAGTGTCGTAAATCCCCTGGAACGCATCGCATTTGCCGTTGGAAAGCATTGCGCATGCGCAATTAGCCGCCACGTGACTTCCGCAGCATTCTGCGATAGGAAGCAGAATATGACACTGCACCGCCATAGCAAACTGCTTGAGGGCTTATGCACACTATTGCACACAAAAAAAAAGGGGAGGGGGGAGGAATTCCCAGCAGAGCTGACTGGGTTTACATCCACTTTAAACTAATCCCTATCAAGAAGATAACAATGCAGATATAATGCCATTTACACCTCATATGGGAAATCACGGGCCAGATTCACAGATGAAATACGGCGTATTTTAAAATTTGCCGCGTCGTATTATTAGTTTGAATCCTCAAACCAAGATACAACGGCATTTGGGTAGGATCCGACAGCCGTTCAAAAAATTACATCGGTGCGACGTCATTTCGCGCAAAGCACGGCAGGAAATTTCAAAACGGAGCATGCGCAGTACGTTCGGCACGGGAACGAGCCTAATTTAAATGATACACGCCCCATTGGAATTAGACAGGCTTGCGCCGGACGGATTTACGCTACGCCGCCGCAAGTTTACAGGCAAGTGCTTTGTGAATCAAGCACTTGCGCTGAAAACTTGCGGCGGTGTAACGTAAATTGGATACGTTACGCCGCCGGAATTGTACATGAATCTGGCCCTACAAGTTTTGTTTTGTTTTATTTCCACACCAAACCAAAAGCCCAACACAACATTCAGCCCTCAAAAATCTGCGATGAAAACTCATTATCTACTGAAAATACTTTGATATAATCCAGAGATCCTCTTTAAAGGAAACATTGCCCATAACCATCCATTGGGTTTGCTGGAACATCGTAAATTCCTCCCTTGATGCAGTTCATCAACGGCTCCTCTCCTGTTTAGAAGAGCCATTGGCTATTACCTAGACTCATTTCCTGCAGATCAAAATCTGCAGCTTGACCATGAAATACATCAGGAGAGTTGTTACATGGCCATAAAAATAAACTAAATTGATTATTTTTGTATTTTGTAATTTCAGTAGGGAAATGCAAAACCTCTTTGTGGAGATCTATTACAGTCCTTCTCCGAATGGTATTGGCTTGCCTTCATGCTATTAAAGGCAATTGAATGGGTGGATGCCAACTTAGCTACACTTGAAATGATGCAGTGCATTTTATTTGGGTTTGGGTTTCCAGTTCCACTAATAAGTTGTTTACCTGATACGGGGATGTCACAAAACAAAATTGCCGGTAATTGTGATGGCATAAATGTGTCTTCTAACAAGCCTACCTATGAACTAAAGTACAATTTCTGGTGAGATACAAGATAACTTGGCTCTTCTTTCAGCTCGTAACATCTCTGTGCTGAACTGCTTTCAGATCAATACTTAAATAACACATTTTACAGCCTGGTAGCATAACCTTAAATGTCCCTTTGCTTTTCAGAAAAGGATAAAAAAAAATACTAACATGGAATTTTGGCTTTAAAAAGAGCTTTTAAGTGTAGGTCCACCATTTCTGAAAATAAGTCACAGATGCATCATGTGCAAAATTAAAAAATGTGCTTCCAGTAAGGAGCAAAAGTAATTTTGCTGGGGTTGGAGCGCAGCCTGATGCCGCATACACATGATCATTTTTCGGCATGAAAAAAAACGTTGCTTTTCAAAAATGTAATTTAAAATGATGGTGTGTGGGCTTCACATCATTTTTCGGCTTCTTTTTTTATCCGAACATGCTCCTTTTTTTAACGATTTTTTAAACTATGTCGTTTTTCGGGTTGTAAAAAATTATCGTGTGTGGGCTAAAACGACGTTAAAAACCCGTGCATGCTCAGAAGCAAGTTCTGGTAAAACTACCGTTCATAATAGAGTTGTCAGGAAAGGTTCCATCCGCTGGTGCTATTTGTTACCTGGCTTGCAGTACTGCGTCTCACCAGCAGGTGTCTCCTGACAGTTCCAAACTGTCGGGAGAACTTTCCCCTGCTGGTGTTATACCACCCTTGGGACGCAGTACTGGTCTCCACCAGCGGATGGACCCCGGCAGTGTGGAGCACACGGCCTTTACTGTGCTCAGGTTTGACCTGAACTCAATTGCTGCACACCTCTACAAATACCCGGCGAGCTCAAGCAGACCTTGCCCTGGTATCGTTCTACCTTCCGGACCTGAGCCTGTTACCCTGACCTTGCTTTCTGGACCCTGATTCTGATCCCTATCCTGAGCCCATCCTGGACTTATCCTTCCCCTTGGATTCTTGCCCCACAGCCTGATCATCCATCCGCTCCCTGCTCCGTTGGGTTCCCATCCTCAGCCATCTGCTGACTTCCCCTGTGTATGACCTCGGCCTGGCTTGTTTACGAATACGGTATCTCCCCTTTGATTGTATATACTATTTGTTGCACTGGTTGTCTTCACTTGTTGAAAATAAACACCTTTTTCACTACATACATTGTTGGTCTCCTCTGTGCAGTCACACATTACTGGTCTACTATATTCCTTGACAGGAGTAAGCACATTCATCATGCTGTAACAGACAGAAAAGCGCGAATCGTCTTTAACTAACACGGAATCAGCTAAAGCGTGGCGTCATCCGCATGGAGCTTCCCTTTATAGTGCCGGCATACGTGTTGTATGTCACCGCGCTTTGCTAGAGCATTTTTTTAAAACGATGGTGTGTGGGCAACGTCGTTTAAATGATGAAGTTGGAAAAACTTTGTTTTTTTTCATGCAGAAAAATGATATTGTGTACGCGGCATTAGGGACCAAGAGGAGAAAAATGCAAATAGACAAACTGGCAAAATTGTGCTAACAGTGGCAGGGGCTAAAAACTTGAGTCTGTGGTTGGGGCCAATTGTCCTGCATGTGAGGGCACCTTTCGCAAGGAGCGTGTTCATCAATGCCTGGGACCAGGCGGGGATTGCGTTCATTTGAGAATCAAACATTATAGCTGTTCCCTGGCTTAGGCCTCGTGCACACGACTGTTTTCCTTGACAGAATCCATCAAGAAACTTGGTGGCAGACCTTTTTTGCTGAGGAAAACGGTCGTGTGTATGTTTTTCGTCGAGAAAACTGACGCGGAACTCGACGAGAAAAAAAAGAGAACAAGTTCTCTTTTTCCTCGTCGGGAGTCTCAATTTCCTCGTCGTGTTCCTCGTCGGGCTGGTTTTCGACGAGAAACACGTTCGTGTGTATGCTGTCACGCTGTAACAGACTGAAAAGCGCAAATCGTCTCTTACCAAACTTTTACTTAACACGCAGTAACATGAGATTAGCAAAAGCAGCCCCAAGGGTTGTGCCAGTGGAATCAAACTTCCCCTTTATAGAGCCGTCGTACGTGTTGAACATCACCGCGTTTGAGAACGACGAGATTTGGTCTTGACAGTGTGTACACGAAGAAAGCTTGTCAAGATTCTCCACAAGCCTGACAAGGAACTCAACATGGAAAATGATGTTTCATTTACGACGAGGTGTCGTGTACGACAAGTCGGGTGTACGAGGCCTTAGAGATGAGCCATCCACTGTGTGCAGTACTTAAAGCGGAGGTCTGCCTCATTTTTTTTATTAAAAGCCAGCAGCTACATTAAATACTGCAGCTGCCGACTGTTAATATATGGACACTTACCTGTCCAGGGCGCCTGTGATGTTGGTAGCCGAAGCCGATCAGTCGCTCGGCTCTCGGCTGCCCCCACCGCCATCCTTGCGGCTTCACTTCCTGGTTCCCTACTGCGCATGCACGGTTCGCGCTGCGCGGCCTTACTGGTCCCTGCTGTCTTCTGGGACATGTGTGTTTCCCAGAAGACAGCGGGGGAGGACAGTGTAGGCGCAGGAAGTGGCATGGGTCACCGCGATCATCGCAGTGATCTATGCCAGGAAGTGGGAGCAAATACCTGTATTACACAGGTATCTGCTACCTCCTCCCCCCTGAAAGGTGCCAAATGTGACATCGGAGGGGGAGAAGAATTCCAAAAAGTGGAAGTTCCATTTTTGGGTGGAACTCCACTTTAATGTACAGAGTTTCACTGTAATGTACTGTCCCTTGTTACTACACACTTTGTATCCAGGAAGGACACGACTATGCCCTCTCCACCAGTCCAGCATACCACTGCCACATCACTCCCAGTGTCCGAATTTGGTTCGTCATGAACTTAACATGTGTGTTTGTTTTTGCTAACTCCTTCCTTTCCATACCATGTTGCCAGGCTAAGTGTCTCTGTACTGCAGGTTCAGTCCCTGTTGCTACGGGAGACCAATTTCTGGGGAGGGAGCCAGAGCACTGACCCCCTCATTACCGGAGGACCTATCACCTATTATCCAAGTAACAAACATATGAACTGAAACAATGAATCAAAGTTTAAAAAAAAAAGGAAACAAAATATTTCCTGGCATCAAAGGTCGAAAATGCATTGCTGTCAGGACCAGGATCTGAACCCACAAGCTTTCCTATGTCTTGCAGTGGCTTTTCTTGCTGAGCCACCTGAGATGTTGAGATGCTCCCTGTCTGATCCTTTGGATTCTCTTGCCTTGTCTCTTGTTTCTGATGAACCTTGAATTCTTTGCTCCTCCCATGAGCTTCCTGATTTAAGCCTCATCTCTGCACTTTCTGTTTGTCAGGTGCTCTCTCTTGCACCTTTTGTGTACCTGTAGCTGTACTTATCTCCACTACCAATCAGGTTGATGTCATAGATAGAGCCCTCCTCATTTTAAAACCCCCATAAATGGTGGGCAGCATCGCTTTAACCCCCCCAAAAAAAATCCAAAACATCGTTGGTCGTGGCATTTTGACCCCCCCCATAATAATCCCGGGTCAGATTCACAGAAAAAGTACGCCGGAGTATCTGCTGATACTCCGGCGTACTTTCAAATTTGCTGCATCGTATCTTTATTTGTGATTCACAAACAAGATACAACGGCATTTGGCTAAGATCCGACAGGCGTACGGCTTCGTACGCCTTCGGATCTTAGGATGCAAAACTTCGGCCACCGCTGGGTGGAGTTTGCGTCGTTTTCCAGCGTCGGGTATGCAAATTAGCTTTTACGGCGATCCACGAAGGTACGCGCGTTCGTTACGTCGTCGCTAGTCGGTTTTTCCCGTCGCAAACATAAGCCAGCTTTTTCATGGCTTACATTTAGACCAGCCATGTTAAAGTACGGCCGTCGTTCCCGCGTCGAATATCCAATTTTTTTTTTTTTTTTCGTAAGACGTCCGGGAATACGAAAGTACGTTACGCACGTCGCTGTTCAAAAAACACGTTGGGGCGCCGTAATTTTGCGCAAAGCACGGCGGGAAATTTCCTAACGGAGCATGCGCAGAACGTTCGGTGCGGGAACGTGCCTAATTTAAATGGTACACGCCCCATTTGAATTAGGCGGGCTTGCGCCGGACGGCTTTACGTTACACCGTAAGTTTACACGCAAGTGCTTGGTGAATCAGGCACTTGCACTGAAAACTTGCGGCGGTGTAACGTAAAGACGATACGTTACGCCGCCGCAGATAACTGTGAATCTGGCCCCCCATAACCATTGGTGGTCAATGACCTTCTAAAAGTTTCATTACAATGGCTCAATGTAAAGAGGTTACGCTCATATAAGATTCTAGTGATTAGGGTTATGAATACTTCAATACAGAATTTACGTAGCCTACAAAAAAAAATATTTCCTGGCATAAAACCACAATGCCATTTATTTTCCAAATATCATTGGGGTTTCCAAACCTAATGATGTAACATGTTCAGGAATGGGAGTTCTATCTTCTCCATGCCACTACATTTCAGTTCATTAAACTAATGCTATATAATGAACCTTGAAAAGGAAGGAACAATAGTCATACATTTTCCCCGAGCATATTAGCTTCCATTGACTTTTCCCTTTCTATATTTTACATTTGACTACATTTAAACTTTAAACCTGGTTCATTACTATTTTTTTTGCCGGTAACATTATTATAAAATTTCCAGCGTGTCCTCTATACAGACAAATACACAGACAAACACTCTACTATATGACCCTTTACTCCAAGAGGCAGCAAAGAAATCATTAGACAGAAATAGGTTCCCACTCATTGGTGTAATAGAGATTCTTCAGAGGGAAAGGAAAACATCTTCAAGGAAAAAAATACACAGCACTTGGATTGATAGCTCTGCTAGGCAGATCCTGAGTACATATTAGGTGGGAAAGGAAAGTGGAACATTTGCTGTTCTTTAGCCATCAAGAACATGGAGAGATTGTTACTATTACTGCGCGAGGTGAGAAAGGAACATAAAGAATTTGGGAGTTTATCACAGTCTAGATGTGGCACCCAATAAAACTGTTGCAGCTAGCCATAAAGTATTAAGAGTTACAATGGTTTCTAAGTAGTCATTGTTCTGAAGGCTATCCTTAATGGAAAACGGGGCTAAGATAAAACATTTTGTGATAAAAACCTAGATACTGAACGCCAAAAAGACACAGTAAGAAAAAAAATGTCCAAAAGGACAATCAAGAACAAGACAAATATCAGGGCCCAGATTCAGAAACGAGATACGACGGCGTATCTCCAGATACAACGGCGTATCTCCAGATACAACGGCGTATCTCTGAGTGTGCGGGGTCGTATCGATGCGCCTGATTCATACAATCAGTTACGCATAGATTTCCCTAAGATCCGACCGGCGTAAGTGTCTTACACCGTCGTATCTTAGGCTGCATATTTACGCTGGCCGCTAGTTGGCGCTTCCGTATAGTTACGCGATGAATATGCTAATTAGATATTTACGCCGATTCAGAAACGTACGTCCGGCCGTCCGATCGGCACATGCACACTGAAGCAATGGCATGAGAGTGACGTCATCGCATCTCCACTCAATCACAGTGCCAGAGCCCGCGATACCCGGAAGTAACACCGGAGGTGATGTACGAGGACCGCTGCGGGGGCTTCAATGTAAGGTAAGTAATTCATAATGAGCTAGTATGATATGCATATTAGCTCATTATTTCTTTGTCTTGCCTTTGTCTTGCAGATTTTTTTAGTTTTTTTAATGGTTTACAGCCACTTTAAGGGAGCAATTTCATTAAGGAAAGAAGTACCCTTGGTCAGGGGTATACTGCCAAAGACATCAATGTGGAAGCAGAACGCTAGCCAACAGTAAGGCCTCGTACAGACGAGGGGACAGTCCGCTGAAAACGGTCCGCCGGACCGTTTTCAGCGGACATGTCCCCTCATTGATTTCTGTCTGATGGCTGTACACACCATCAGACAGAAATCCGCACGGACAGACAGCGCGGTGACGTGTCCGCGCTGTCGCCGCGACGATGACGCGGCGATGTGCGCGACGCTGGAAGGTCAATGCCTTCACACATGCGTCAAAGTGATTCGACGCATGCGAGGGATGGCAGCCGCTCGGACATGTACGGTGAGTCTTATTGTATTTGCCCCCTAGAAATTTTGTGCAACACCTGCCGGCCCCGAAAGATGCCAATTGTGGCACCGGGGGGAGGAATCAGATGAGCGGAAGCTCCACTTTTGGGTGGAACTTTGCTTTAAGTTGCTTACAGAATACTTGTACATACATATGGTTTGTGCTATAATTTGAAAAAAAACTGCTATACCTTTCTTTGTGAATACTAAATAATGCAAATCAAGTTAGTTAAAATGTTTCCACAAGTTTTATATTTGTTAGACATGGAGGTCCTATTAGTGTCATAGAATTGTCACTGCTATGTGATTTCTTATAGCCTTGCTGCAATAAAATGTCATCTGGAAAAAGTCTAGAAGTCTATGGGAGCTAATTACAATGCTTGGGGATAAAACTGAGAAAACCATTTAACTTTAACCATGATTCAACCCTAAAACTGCTTATTGAAGTGTTTTATGAACATCCCAGTTAGGTACTTGAGCATAAAGGCCATTTTATTTTAAATAACCCCAGTTATTATTATAGTTTCACGTAAAATTTAATTATAATATAACCAAAGGTCAGATGCATAAAAGTCTGCAAGTTATAGGTTGAAATAACTCATTAGCAAAACTTAGCAAGATCAACATTACATAAGTGGTGCAGAAAAAGACTGGACTGAGGGTGCAATTGCCCCTCTGGGTCAGTACTAGTAAAATATGTTTGGCCGATGGCGCTAAATGAAAATGCATAAGCTTTCAAACCTGCAGTTAGCTAGACATTATTTAGCTGCCTTGTTCAGAGGCAAGTCTTCCAGCACTACCTTTGTAGATCTGAGATGTCATGTGGCTGAATGCCGAAAGCTGCAAGGGAAGCTGATGCTGTAAGAGTTGAAAATGTGTGTTACAATAAACCATGTCCTTTAGGAACACCCACGTCCATTAGAGGATCAATTGGTTGTGTTTCCCCCCCAGTCAAAGGTTTCAGTCCTTCCCTGGACTGCTATAAATAATTAATTCAACATTAAAGTGGCCTGTGCCAGTCCATGTGTTATTTTATCTAATAGCACAGGTCACATACCTGCCAGTGGAGCTGGAGATGACAAGGGTGACACACAATGCACAATTACCGTCCAAGCACCTCTGGTAGTGGAAAAAGAGACTGTTAGGGCAGCGGAAGGGTGCAGGTGCCAGGAAGTTGGATCAGCGAACTTGAGCTTAGAAATACTGAGGTCCACTGAGCAGAAGCATGAAGTCAGGTCACAAGCCGAGTTCAGTAATAGCCAAGCAGATAGGAACAGAATAACAATTAGTTCCCAAGTCAGAGATAGGCAAGGGTTGGCAACATGCTGGCAGCAAACAAAATAAGAAGTCTGAATTATATTCACAGTCCAGGCTGGGGTTGATAGCACAGATAAGCAGCAGGCATGATTAGGCAAGGAAAATCAGATGTAGATGGGTTACTACTAGGGATGAGCTTCGAGTTCGAGTCGAACTCATGTTCGACTCGAACATTGCCTGTTCGGCGAACAACGAACAATTAGGGGTGTTCGCCGCAAATTCGAAAAGCCGCGGAACACCCTGTTAAAGTCTATGGGAGAAATCTAAAGTGCTAATTTTAAAGGCTAATATGCAATTTATTGTCCTAAAAAGTGTTTGGGGACCTGGGTCCTGTCCCAGGAAACATGTATCAATGCAAAAAAAAGTTTTTAAAACTGCTGTTTTTTCGGGAGCAGTGAATTTAATAATGCTAAAAGTGAAACAATAAAAATTCCTTTAAATTTCGTACCTGGGGGGGGGGGGGGGTGTGTGTGTGTAAAGTTAGCATGTGAAATATTGCATGTTTCCCGTACTTAGAACTGTCACTGCACAAAGTGTCAGTTCTGAAAGGAAAAAAGGTCTTTTAAAACTGGACTTGCGGCTATAATGAATTGTCGGCTCTGGCAATTCAGAGAGGATTCATTCATAAAAAAATAGCGTGGGGGTCCCCCCAAATTCCATTACCAGGCCCTTCAGGTCTGGAATGGATATTAAGGGTAACCCCGCCATCAATTAAAAAAAAAATGATGTGGGGTTCCCCCCAAATATCCATTCCAGACCCTTCAGGTCTGGTGTGGATTTTAATGGGAACTCCACCCCAAATTTAAAAAAAATGGCGTGGAGTTCCCCCAAAAAAACACACCAGACCCCTTATCCGAGCACGTTAACCTGGCCAGCTGCAGAAAAGAGGGGTGACAGAGTGCGCCCCCCCTCTCCTGAACCGTACCAGGCCACATGCCCTCAACATGGGGAGGATGTCCCCATGTTGATGGGGACAAGGGCCTCTTCCCCACAACCTTTGCCCGGTGGTTGTGGGGGTCTGCGGGCGGGGGGCTTATCAGAATCTGGAGGACCCCTTTAACAAAGGGGACCCCCACATTGTACCCCTACCATTTCACAAAGGAAGTGTAAATAGTTGGAAAAAACACACACACACACACCGTAGAAAAAAGTCCTTTATTAATAAAAAAAATTTTAAAAAAAATCCAGCGGTGGTAATCTACTCAGTCCCGGCTTCCTGCTCCAACGTTGTCTGTATCCAGCGACGGGCGATCTTCTCTCCGGTCCAGCGATGAGAAGATCTTCCGGCATCCAGAGCTCCAGAGCACAGCATTGGAGGCCGCCTCTCTCCGCCGGACACAGCCCAGCGGAATGACGCGGCTGGAGCTCCGAATTTCCTATATAGGGGAGGCGGGGCCATCCGTCACGTGACCCTGCCCCCTCTAACGCAAGGGGGAAGACTGGGCTTCCCCAGTGACGTAGCAGAGGGTGCGTCAGAGAGTGCGGGGTCACGTGACAGGTGGCCCCGCCTCCCCTTTATAAGAAATGCCACAGCTTCAGGAACGTCATTCGCTGGGCTGTGTCCAGCGGAGAGAGGAGGTCAACGTGGCTGCGCTCTGGATGGATGGATCTTCTCATCGCTGGACCGGAGATCACCCGTTGCTGGATACAGACAACGTTGGTGCAGGGAGCTGGAACCGAGTAGATTAGCACTGCTGGATTTTTTTATTTATTTTTATTAATAAAGGACTTTTTTCTACGGTGCGTGTGTGTTTTTTCCAACTATTTACACTTCCTTTGTGAAATGGTAGGGGTACAATGTACCCCATTACCAATTCACATAGGGGGGGGGCAGGATCTGGGTGTCCCCTTTGTTAAAGGGGTCTTCCAGATTCTGATAAGCCCCCCGCCCGCAGACCCCCACAACCACCGGGCAAGGGTTGTGGGGATGAGGCCCTTGTCCCCATCAACATGGGGACATCCTCCCCATGTTGAGGACATGTGGCCTGGTACGGTTCTGTCCCCCCCTCTTTTTTGCGGCCGGCCAGGTTAACGTGCTCAGATAAGGGGTCTGGTGTGGATTTTTGGGGGAACTCCACGCCATTTTTTTTGTTTTAATTTGGGGTGGAGTCTGGAATGGATATTTGGGGGGAAGGTACCACGTGGGTAGGTACCGGAGCGTGATGGGACTGTGAGGCCTATATAAGTCGGATGCAAGCCGCGCACCCGTCATTGCAGCGAGAAGAGACGTGTCGGGTCAACATCGGGAGAAGGCAGAAGAAGAGAAGTAAAGAAGATGACGTCACAGAAGAGCGGACTGGCCGCCGCTAGTATAGCGGCAGCCAGCCCTGAAGGAGAAGGCACCGGACAGCGGGAGGAAGAACCGGGGTGCGCTGAGTCAACAGCGGATAGCGGTGAAAATAGAAGAAGACTCCTGGAGATCGGAGAAGACCCCCGGAGAGCAGAAGGAGAGCAGAAGGAGAGCGGAGGTGACCCCCCGGACAGCGGAAGAAGAAGCCCCCCCCCTGAGAGCGGAAGAGAACCAGACGGCGGTGAAGAAGAAGCCCCCCTGCTAAAAGAGCTAAAGAAGACAGGGGGGCCTCCGGAGCAGACTAATAAATTATTTTAAAAAACCCTGTGTTGTGTGTTTATTTACTTTAACACTTTGCCTCCAGGTGAATGGGTAGGGGTACGATGTACCCCATATCCATTCACTTAGGGTGGGGGGCCGGTATCTGGGGGCCCCCTTATTTGAAGGGGCTCCCAGATTCCAATAAGCCCCCCACCCGCAGACCCCGACAACCAACGGCCAGGGTTGTCGGGAAGAGGCCCTGTCCTTATCAACATGGGGACAGGGTGCTCTGGGCTGGGGGGGCCCCGCAGTGCGCCCCCCCTGCCCCAGAGCACCCGACCCCCCCATGTTGAGGGCATGCAGCCTGGTACGGCTCAGGAGGGGGGGGCGCTCGCTCGTCCCCACTCCCTTCCTGGCCGGCCAGGTAGCGTGCTTTGGATACGGGTCTGGTATGGATTGTAGGGGGACCCCCTACATCGGTTTTTCGGCGTAGGGGGGGCCTGGTATGCTCCTGGGGGGGAACCCATGCCGTTTTTTTATTTAAAAATTGGCGTGGAGTTCTCCCTCTCAAGAATGCGTACCAAATGCCGACGCTAGAATTGGCGGGAATCCAAGTCGGATCTCCCGTCGCTTCTATGATGCGTTCGCTGGAATGTGCTTTGTCTATTCCAGCGAGTGCGAGATGTCGGCACCATGTTGCCGAGAATCAGAGCGATGCTGTCATGCTAAAAACACAATATCGCAGACACCCACTGTACATGTCCCCTGGGACAGGACCCAGGTCCCCAAACACTTTTTAGGACAATAACTTGCATATTAGCCTTTAAAATTAGCACTTTAGATTTCAAATGTTCGAGTCTGGTGCGAACTGAACAGGGGGGTGTTCGGCTCATCCCTAGTTACTACCAGGATCCAGCAGGCTTTCAAGTACACAGGTAGCAAGGGTAAGAGCTGAAGACCATCCACTGAGAATACTATGCAGGCCTCAGGTTTAAATAGGCCATCAGCTGCCAGTATCTGTGGGCCCACCAGTGCATCCATGTGTGCACCTCTCAGAAATGTACTCACCAAGGCGGAGATGCTGAGAGCGGTTTCCCCTTGCGACTCCACCCCTGGAGGTGATACAGAGAGTCAAGAGCACAAAGAGGCACGGGTCACCAGCAGGTTGGACAGGTCTACCATGGAGATCACTGAAGAGCTGGTAACCGTGCAGAGGTAGGCTTGGCACCGGTCTGAATTCCAGGCCCAACCGAGGCCCGAACCCAACGAGGTGGAAGGATGGAGAAGTCCTTTGAGCAACCCGGGGGTCAAACACAGGAGGCAGGGAGGGAAGTCCTTTTTAGCAAGCCAGGAGTCAAACACAGGAGGCAGGTAGAGAAGTTCTTTAAGAGTATGCGCCTGTCTATGCATATGATGTTCCTGACAGTACCTACCTGTGCATAGAGGCTGTTGTAAACTCTACATTGCTCTATCTGTTATATCTCTAGCAATTTCATCAAATCAAGAAAGGAAGGATAATGTACCCAAGCAGACTCTTTGCACGCAGTCAATGCAATCAAATTTCCTGAAGGTAAAGCCGACTTTTACACACAGTTTTCACAGCTGCTATATTGGCAAACATTAAAGAGTTTACAGCTGCCTCTATGCCTAGATGCTGTTGGATTGGATAACAAGAGGAATGGAATACTTTTATTCAAAACCCAATTCCATTTTTTTTTCTGACTTTGGATAGTAAGAAAGTATTGTTAGAGTTGGGCAGTTCACAGTGCATTCAGAGCCCTGACAGCTGAATAAAAAAACATTGCTGGCAATTACAGAATGAAAAAAAAACAGCAGTGAGGGGAGCCCCCCCCCCCTCAGTCCATACCAGGCCATTCAGGTCTAGTATGGATTTTAAGGGAAACCCCCCTCGCCAAAAAAAAGCTTCATACCTGACCCAGGCCCTTATCCGAGTGAGCGCCCCCCATTCTAAACCATACCAGGCCACATGCCCTCAATTTGGGGGGATGGGTGCTTTGGGGCAGAGGGTGCTCTTTATTTAAAACAAATGCTATTACCAGCAATGGTATTTTAAAGCTGGCAATTTAAATGTATTTTCATGCATTTTTTTTCTTTACTTTAGAAATGTCACTTTTGCTGCAGCATGTTCTATACATGCTACATATGCACCACTTTACAGGCAGACTAAAGGGACACCCAGGCACTATATTTAATTAATTTTTATTTTTATTGTTGCACTTTTAGGAACCTTTAAACTCGCTGCTCCTGTAAAAACAATCTTTTTTTATATATATATATTTTTTTTTTGCATCAATACATGTCCACCAGGGCAGTACCTGGCCCCATGCAATTACTTGCATATAAGCCTTCAAAATGGGGACTTTTGATTTTTCAAGTTCGGGTCCCATAGACTTTAATAGGGTTCGCTGTTCGGGTCAGAACTTTTGCTCTGTTCGGGAGTTATGATGCAAACCGAGTAGGGGGATGTTTGGCTTATCTCTAAGTATTGTATGTTTTGATTGTACTGCTATCTGTATCCCTCTTCCCCCAGATACCAAAACATGAAATGTGGGGCATGAATATCTCTGGATAAGAAAAACGTATCTTTTCTTACTCTACCAACAAAAAATAGTTATCCGTATGCCCTAGTGACCTGTTCCACACACCTACTCCACATATTTCTGCTTCCTGTCTCTGCCACTGCCTGCCACCAGTACATGAATTGAGGGAAAATGCCTCCAGTGGGGATACAATCAACATTAAACTACAAAGTTTTAACCCCTTTCCACCGATCCAAAAATATAACAATTTTTAGTTGGAATTTGACTTTTAGAATTTAAGTTTACTTTAGTTGTATGATTCCCTACATCTTTTGTATTGACAAAAATGCTGAAAGTCAGAAATGCTTACTTTTATTGTTAATTTTTCTATAAATTTTTTATTTTTCACAATAAAAGCATTCTATCATGTCTAGCTGTCATATTTTCTGAATTTGCTACCCAAAGGTCTTTTTTTAGCTATTTACATCACATACCTCAGGACTCATAGTGATATTTGATCACCTCTAGACAGCAATAAAAAGGCACCAGAGCTGCTAACCATTCTCTATCTGTTCCAATATGTGTTACCTGGAATGTTATAATAAAGAAATCCTTTCAACAACTAAAAAATTAAGGTAAAAGCACAGAAAATCACACAGAAACGTGTCCTTGCTTCCACTATTCATCATGTGAGAGATAAGCAAGGTAGGATCCATACTAAGACAGAAGACATTGCTCATCAATTTCGAGAGTACTATAGCACGTTGTATAACATTGGAACAAAGGAGAAAGGTGTGGGCCCAGCAGAAACTAGGGAATTCCTGATTAACGACTTTTTACGTAAATATTGTCCTCGGGCATTGTCCTTGGAAGACCTGCAAGCCCTAGAATCGCCGTTGACATCTGAAGAATGGGTAGAAGCCCTGAAGGCTACCAAACCGGGCAAAAGCCCAGGCCCGGATGGCCTAACGGCACAATACTATAAATGCTTCTCTGAACTTTTGGCACCAGGCTTCCTCAAAGCCTTCAATTCTCTGGCGAGCTCCCCACCTAACTCTGGCACCTTGTTGGAAGCCTATATCGCAGTAATACCTAAAGAAGGCAAAGACCCCTCAGACGTGACGAACTATAGGCCGATTTCGCTCTTAAATGTCGACGTAAAAATCTTCTCGAAAATCTTAGCGACGCGGTTGACCTTCTATGTTCCGGCTTGGGTGGGTCTTGATCAGGTGGGTTTTGTCCCTGGCAGGGAGGCCAGGGACAACACCATCAAGGCCATTAACTTACACCACTGGCTTACTGCCACAAAACATGAAGGGTTCTTTCTGTCACTGGATGCGGAGAAGGCCTTTGACAGGGTGGTCTGGGATTATATGCACTCGGTCCTGGGTTCGCTTGGTCTTGGGACCAGACTAAGGGCCCTTATTGGAGCGCTCTATGCAACTCCACGAGCCAGGGTCCGGGTCAATGGCCACCTGTCAGAGGCCTTCTCCATCCACAACGGCACCAGGCAGGGATGTCCCCTTTCTCCTATACTGTATATCCTTACACTGGAACCCCTTCTTCGCTGTATTCGGGCCCATCCTGATATAACAGGAGTTAAAATTCACCAAAAGGAATATAAGCTAGCGGCCTTTGCCGATGATATCTTGCTTTTTCTTTCCTCCCCCCTGATTTCCTTACCCAATCTATTAGAAGTCTTTGAACAGTTTCGGTATATATCGCACTTAAAAATCAACTATTCCAAGTCGTTTGCTTTAAATGTCTCTCTACCTCCATCGCTAATGCTCCGCTGTCAAGAGAATTTCCCTTTCTGCTGGAAATCTGATGAAATCACTTATCTAGGCATTAAGCTCCCAGGTAGACTTTTAGACTTATATGAGAAAAACTTTGTGCCTGAACTGAAGGCTATTCAACAGGATATGTTACACTGGGATTCGCCCGCAATATCCTGGTTCGGGCGAGCTGCTATTTTGAAAATGACGACTCTTCCTCGCATGCTCTATAAACTACAGACGGTTCCGATTACACTTCCACCTTCCTTTTTCGCAACTTACAAAAGAATGTGCAGGAAGTTCCTATGGGGATCCAAAGCACCCAGACTCAGCTGGGCGAAGCTGGTGTTGCCCAAAGTAGAGGGGGGTATTGGTCTCCCGGATTTGCAGCGATACTACACGTGTAGTAGATTGGCGGATACACACGCGTTGTAAGGATTGGGTACGGTTGGAAAATCTGACCACAGGAATCCAACTTGAGAAAATACCTTGGATCTCCAAGAGGCATTGGTCACCTGACGTCCTATCTCACCCGATAGTCGGAGCAACCTTATCGGCATTTACGAAGGCTTGTGATAAATTTGAGGTATCAAAGACAGAATGCAGACTGACCCCTCTTAGGGGCAACCCGGACTTTATCCCGGGACGAGATGATAGCTATTTGGTTGCTGAATGGCCACATGCGGATATGCTGGCCAAACATTTCTTTTCGGGAGATAGGTTCCTATCTCTGAAAGATCTTGAGAAGATATCCCTAACAAAGAAATTCCCTATGTTGGCGTATCTCCAACTGAGACACTTCCTGAATGATCCGAGGACCCGGGGTGGTTTTACGAACCCACCCACGGTGCTTGAGTCACTATGCTCTAGTAAATCACCTCAGAGACATGTCATTTCGATACTGTACGCCTCCATGTACAAAGCACCCTTTGTGTCCATGAAGGCAGAACAGGCATCCTGGGAAACCCGGTTGGGCAGAACAATTGAGATGAAAGATTGGGAGAGGATCAACTGGTTGATCTTTAAAGGCTCACTGAGTGTGAGCATTCAGGAAAATGGATTTAAGATTAGGACGCGGTGGTATAGGACACCGGATGTTGTACACAAGTTTGCCCCATCCGTATCAGATAGGTGCTGGAGGTGTGGGCGGGCCTTGGGTACTTTCATCCATATTTGGTGGGAGTGTCCCCTGATTCAGCCATATTGGCAAAAGGTACATGACATGACGACAGCAGTTTCTATGCTTCCCCTGGAGTTTTCACCAGCACAATACCTTCTTCATCTTTCGAAAATTGCCAAAAAGCGGTATCGCAACTCGGTAGCGATCTATATGGTCAATGCAGCCAGACTATGTATTCCTGTCCACTGGAGAACCACAACGCCTCCCACTACCAAGGAATGGATTGCACGCATTGACCGCATTGCAGCGATAGAGGAGCTGATAAGCACGGCACACGATAGAATTTCTAACTTCACTTCTATTTGGACTGAGTGGTTCGATTTCCGGAGCTCAGCGGAGTACCAGGACCTTACACAGAATACGGGCTAATTGAAATCCTGAGGGAAACGTTCAATACTACCTGAATCATGAGGTTGCTATTGAGTGGAGCCTTCACTATAAAGTAGACGGTGGGGGTGATGGGCCTCCCCACTTACTCCCTACAGTGTGTGTCTCCCCCCCCCCCCTTTTTTTTTTTTTTTTTCTTCTCCCGGTGTTGAGTTCACCCCCCCTCCCCCCCCCCCCCTTCTCTCCTCTCTCTCTTTTCTTCTCTCCTCTTCTCTTTTTCCCTCTCTCTGCCCTTTTACTCTTTCGTTCTTCTCATCTGCTCATATACGGAGGTTGGACGTTGGGGTCGAACGGGAAGACCCCGAGTCGATCCCTCTGCCCATCCCACTAATACCGAGAGGATCCACGGTTTGAATAGGGGACGTAGTACAAGTAGGTAAGGGTTTTGGGATGTCTGTTGTATTTAGGAGGACATAGAGGCCCTTTGCATAGCCACAAGTAGATGTATTGCCTCCAGATCGACTCACAATGCACCTTCCCCATGGATAAAATGTGGATATGGTAACCTACACAGACTATATCTCTGTTTATGATACTTGTCGCGCTTGTTTAACTTGTATCTGTTCCCCTTCATGTGAACACTTTGCTGTGAATCCTCTTGTGAGGACATGTTATTTATGTTGAAGTTAAGGTTGTATTTGTAACATTGTCCATACCTTTTTGCTTCAATAAAATCTTTATGGAAAAAAAAAAAAGCACAGAAAAATCTAGCATTTTAGTGTGGGGCTAGGACGAGAAGGGGAAGGAGTGTACTGTGGAACCGCTGCTTCAGGTAACAGGTCTTATCTACTTATTGGGGCATCTTAGTATTTCCCTAAACAGATTATTGATTTAGCTATTATGTCTTAGGTCTCGAGAGTCATTGGTTGACCTTTTGGAGTGTGAGACAATCAGCAATATTTTCCCCACCATTCATGTGGGTATCCATATACTTTGGAATTAAACCAAAGGACGAAACTTTAAACAGCTCCTTAAATCCAGTGTGTCGGATTACAGTTAGACCTTGACTCCGCCCATGTTCCATTTCTTGGAGATATCTGGGTCAATTGTTTTGACACTGAATTGTTTTCATCTCCATCCCCAGAGCCTAGGCGGACAACCAAGCAGGTTCAGTGTGTATTCATATATACCACCCTCTATGGTTACACCAGATGATCCATTGTCATTGTGATCTCAGCCAAGTTGGGATAAATATTACATTTGTATATGTTTATAAAAACGGTATGTTTATTTTTTTCTGATTTTTCATGTATTGTTCTAAAAATATTTCTTTCTATTCTAGTATATACAGTGCCTGATAAACCAATTCCCTTGAGGAAGCTACTACTTGTGACGAAACATGTAGAGAAATACTCAGCTTGCACTTTTTCAACCGTATTGTATAATTGGATCTTCTGTATATTCTAATTACTGTATTTGCTGGCCGATAAGACTACCTTTTACACTTAAAAAAAATGGCCAAAAAGCAGGGGTCGTCTTTTACGCTAGGTCAGCTGCTCGGATGCCTGCTGGATGTGCGGTAATACTGTAGCTTTGGCTACATACAGTATATACTGCTTAGCCAATCCCGGTCAGCGATGTATTCAAATGAATACAGAGCCTGCTCATATTGGAGTAACCAATCCGTAGCAGGCTACATACAGTAGCCTGCTCGGATTGGCTTTAAGAGTCAGAGAGGTGTGGGCTGATGATTCTTCAGCATCTGCCAATCCAAGCAGGCTTTGTATTCATTAATAGAAAACATTGCTTGCCGTGATTGGCTCCAGCTCCAGCAAGAAAGAAGAATATGGCTCCAGCAAGAATGAAGAAGAATATGGCTCCAGAAGGAAGAAATATGAAGCGCCAGAAGCCTCGGAAGGGGGGTCGCCTTATACAGTGAGTACAGGCAAAAAATATAAAAAAACTGTAAAATTAGGAGGTCGTCTTAT
The DNA here is from genome assembly GCF_905171775.1 of Rana temporaria. Lineage (NCBI taxonomy): Eukaryota > Metazoa > Chordata > Amphibia > Anura > Ranidae > Rana > Rana temporaria. The sequence goes on along the minus strand of NC_053492.1, from coordinate 455,377,595 downwards.
ACGCCGGCAAATATGGTATGTCATTTTAACTTTTAATAAATAATATTTTTCAGTATAATGTTTTTGTAATTTTGCACCTTAAAAATCCCAATTACCCCTATCTTTTATTTTATTGCTTACTTGCTGTGTTAATCCTTTCTATAAATATGTGAGAAATGTACTACAGCGCTAACTATTAATTACATTTGAAAGGAAAAAACACAACAAAAATACCCAAATGATATCGCTGCATACACACATGTGTACAAAACCAAAATGATACAAAAAAGGAAAAATAGTGGTGCGCTGAACTCAACTTTTGCTGATAATATGTGTACAATATGTGCAGAATTGATAATAAAAATACACACTCAGGAGGGTATCAATAAGAAAACACAATAAAAAACAAATAAATTGTGAGATGATCCATAAGTGCAAAAAACAAACTCAAGTGTAGCAAATGTCCAGTTCTGAGTAGTAGTACAAAAAGGGGTTCCACACCCACTTGCCATCACAGGCTGACATGTTTTTTGGTATCAATTCTGCACATATTGTACACATATTGGGCCAGATTCAGATAGGTCAGCGGATCTTTAGATCCGCGTAACCTATCTGATTTACGTTACGCCGGCGCAAGTTTTTGAGGCAAGTGCTTTATTCAGAAAGCACTTGCCTCAAAAGTTGCGGCGGCGTATCGTAAATCCCCCGGCGGAATTCAAATTCTGCGGCTAGGGGGTGTGTAACATTTAAATCAGGCGCGCCCCCGTGCCGAACGAACTGCGCATGCACCGTCTGCTAAATTTCCCAGCTTGCATTGCTCTAAATGACGTCGCTAGGACGTCATTGGTTTCGACGTGAACGTAAATTACGTCCACCTGTATTCACGAACGACTTACGCAAACGACGTGAAAAATTCAAAATTCGACCCTGGAACGACGGCCATACTTAACATAGGATACGCCGCATATAGCAGGGGTAACAATACGGCGGAAAAAGCCGAACGCAAACGGCGGGAAAAAAAAGCGCCGGGCGGTCGTTCGTTTCTGAATCGGTGTAACTCCTCATTTGCATATTCCTCGCATTTACAAACGGAAGCGCCACCTAGCGGCCAGCGTGAGATTGCAGCCTAAGATCCGATGGTGTAAGTCACTTACACCTGTCGGATCTTAGGGAGATCTATGCGGAACCTGATTCTATGAATCAGGCGCATAGATCCGACCGACGGAACTCAGAGATACGACGGCGTATCAGGAGATACACCGCCGTATCTCTATCTGAATCTGGCCCATTATCAGCAAAAGTTGATTTCAGCGCATCACTATTTTTCCTTTCTATAAATAGTTTCCATTCAGTGGCAATGTCCCTTTGAACTCGTTAGAAATGTTTTAACTATCAATTCCCCAGCACAGCCCTCTTCCTCTTTGCATATCATAGCCTTGTCTTCTTCTGGTAGAGTCTAATTACTGTTAGGACCAGGATATGAACCCATAACCTCTGAAGCCTCATACACGCGACCGGTTTTCCCGTCGGGAAAACTGTCATGAGAGCTTTTGGCCGGGAAAACCGGCCGTGTGTGTGCTCCATCGCAGTTTTCCCGACAGGAAAACTGCAGAAAAAAAAAAGAGAACCAGCTCTCTTTTTTCCCCACCGGTATTCCCGGCGGTTTTTAAGCCGGCAGTTTTCCTATGGGAAACACTGCAATGGAGCATACACACGGCCAGGATTCCCGACCAAATCTCTCATGGCAGTTTTCCTGTCAGGAAACCCGGTTGTGTGTAGGGGAAAAAAGTTACAGAGCAGGTTCTCGATTTTCCCCTCTGGTTTCCCGGCGGCGGTACGTGTGTCCGGTTGCAGCTCTTCTTGCTGAGCCATCTGTGATGCTGTTTTATCCATTGCACAATCCTGCCTTGTGCCTTGTTTTTTGGTAAACCTTGAACTCCTTGCTCCTCCAATGAACTTCCTATTTGAGCCTTGCCTTTGATGTTCCTGTTTGCCAGATTATTGTGTTCTTATCCATCCAATATTTTGCTCTTGTCCCCTCTCAGAGAGCAAGGATAAGTGTTAAATTGTAAGTCTGTTAACTTGCTGCACATTTTTTCTGGCAAGTTGTACACTTGCAGAGCACTCGAAGCACAAGTTCTAGTTGACACGTTTCCAATTGTTTTGCAAATTTGCGTGCCACGTCTCTAGCAAGAGCAAAGTTGCAGTGGTGAGTCTACAGAAAGAGCTCTGCAAGTCTACAGCATGAAAATTCAGCCACAGTGCCCCCTGAGGTGGGATGACTATTGCACAACTTACCTGAACCAGAACTTGCAGCAGACTTGCAGAATGTTTGTAAAGAATGTTGATCTGGAGTCATGCAATGTGGCTGCAAATATGCAACAAGCTTGTGAAGGCTGGCAAGTTTAGCAATAGTTTAGCAAGTCTTTTTTAAACTTGCAGCAAAATTGCTTGCTATCTGGGACAGAAACTACTTTTGGGAATCTGTGCAGCGCCGCAAGGTCTACACCTCACCGATTTGATGCAGAGCCTTCACAATTATCCTTTATCCCCCCCCACCTCCTTCTAATTAATTACCAGGTAAAAAGAAGGGGTAACATAAAACCCATGTGATATGCCAGCCCAAGTCTTTTAATTTCTGGATTGTAGAGGAGGAGGATTCTTCTGCCTGGGTGACATGGCCACTTCCTGTTTGCTATCTGGGGAGGGATGTCCTCTAAAGCTCCAGAAGTCTGTATCAGGGGGGTGATATCACCACCAGGGGGCAGCAGTTTACATTGGCACAGACTGCAGCAACGGATCACCGATCTCTACTCCTGGAAGAGACGGCCAAGATACACATGATAGCTTATTCAGGTAAGAAAAATAAAAAGGTGCTATAAGGTAAGGAAAAAAAAACACAATGTGATTGAATGGGAGGGTTGGAGGAAGTTCATAGAATTTGCCTAGAGATTGGCTTTAAAATCCTTAGGACAAGGTCTTAAAATCATTGCATCCATCCACCTACAATGAAAAAATATGCAGCGCTAAAAAATTCTTTTACAAATTGCAAATTATGCGTCAATGTGATGAGAACACAGTGACCTGTGAGTGAGTGTCCATTTGAAACATCAAACACAAAGGAAAACACAGAGACAAAAAGTCCATCAATAGGGGGTGTATGACCACATCCTCATCATTGGAAAAACTTTCTGCACGATAAAATCAGGAGTAGATGGAATACTCTTACCAGATTCTGTGGATCTGCTTGTCAGCGACAACAGATCATAAACGCATGTAACGACTCCACTCGACTCTGCTCGGCTGGACGATGGCACGATGTTAGACTCACCACGGGGTATCCTGATGGATGGCTGTGAGCCTGGACTGGAACCTCACCGTAGGTGTACTTGCTCCAACTCCAATTCGTGAACAGAGACAGAGGGTCAGCTTGTTGAAACGCCAACTGGTGATGTAAACAGTGGTGTCCACTGATGCAAGGTGCACACAGACATGGAGTTTGAAAAAACTTTGTATCCAAGCAAGTCATGCAGGGAAAAGAAAGAAAAACAATGCTCCGGATGGTGCAGGTAAAAGAGGATAGGTTTTATTGTAATAAAACCAAAAACATAAAAGTGATCACTTCAGTATAAAAAGAGAATAAAATCAATATGGGGTGCAGATATAGCAAGCCCGACGCGTTTCGTCCAAGTGGACTTCAACTGAGGCATCACACATCCACCTACAAAACGGGAATCCTGCAGTATAAACAGGTGATTTCAAAGTAAGGAAAAGCAATTCCAAAATGAAACAGATCACTGTTCTTGCCTTTATTACCGCAAAGGGAAAGATTACATGTTACCGAGAGAGATGAGCTCGGGCCATTTCAGTTCTATTGGTAACAGGCAGCAAGCTTTCTCAGTGGTCTGTCAATCACACAAGATTTTCCACTTGGATACATTTTCCTTTGTGTTGTGTGAGCTTCTAGAATTTTTACAGAGATCTTGTGATAAAAATAAACCATCAAAAAAAATAAAAAATCTTGGAAGACCAAAAGGGTTTAATTAATAGGACTAATCCGTGAAATGACCATTGCTTGGGGTCATAGCATTAGCATTGAAAATATTTTTGGCAGAAAATTGCAATTTACCTAGGACATGTGTGCCGTGTGCCGTATATTAAAGTATTAATGATAAGGAATTCTGGGGACTTTTGATCTCAGTGCTCTCAATTCACATTTTCTCTTGCACTTGATTTCCAAAATATATGGAATTTTTATTACATTTCCCTATATTATAAAAACCCAACACTTATGGTGAAAAATATCTTTAAACTTACAAAATAATGCATGTTACAATTACCTTGCCAAGGGAGTACTTTAAAGTGACATTAAAGGCTATTTAAAAAAAATATATATTATATTTTTTTACAGCTGGTAAAATAAGTATTGAACATGTCACCATTTGTCTAGGTAAATATATTTCTGAAAGTGCTATTGACATGAAATTTTTTACCACATGTTGGTAACAACCCATACAATCCATACATACAAAGAAACCAAGACAAATAAGTTCAGAAATGAAGTTATGTGTAATAAAATGGAATGACACAGGGAAAAAGTATTGAACACGCTAAATTAATTGTATTTAATACTTGGTACAAAATCCTTTGTTGGTAATGACAGCTTCAAGACGCCTCCTGCATGGAGAAACTAGTCGCATGCATTGCTCAGGTGTGATTTTGGGCCATTCTTCCACACAGTCTTCAAATCAAATCACCAACTTTACCCCCACTAATCAAAAAGAAAATACAAATGTTCTTCGATCCCAAAAAATTATATTAGCGCCAATCTCCATCGATACCACAAAAAAAATCATCGGAAGTCTCCGAGATAGTACATCCCCCAATGACATCATTCCCACAAATGTGGTAAAAGAATGTGCCGATATTTTGGCACCTGCAATCACTCACCCCATAAACTAATCATTTAAAAAAGGCATAGTTCCGACTCCCTTAAAGCAAGGTATAATTAAATCCCTTCTAAAAAAAAATTTGACCCCAAAGCTCCAAACAATCGGCGACCGATAACCTCCCTCAACATCTTTTCCAAGGTTATGGAAAAGGTAGTAGTACAACAACTACAACACCATTTAGACACCCATAAACTCCTGGACCCACTACAATCTGGTTTTCGACCAGGTCATGGGACAGAAACAGCGCTTCTCAAAATATGGGACGACGCCCTCGAAGCAGCAGATGACGGACAATCTTCTCTCCTGATACTGCTGGACCTCAGTGCTGCCTTTGATACAGTAGATCACAAACTGTTGCTAACCCGGCTCACAGAGATAGCTGGAGTGGCAGACTCGGATCTACCATGGTTTTCATCATTCCTGGAAAATCGATCCCAGATAGTGAAACTAGGACCTTTCACATCTGAATCACGCATCGTGTCTTGCGGAGTCCCTCAGGGATCTCCCCTATCGCCCGTGCTATTCAATATTTACCTCCGCCCACACCTAAAAAATTTTAGTAATCACAACCTTCTCTATCACTCCTACGTGGATGATACGCAACTTTATTTTCGTATCAGCGACAAAAAGAACCAATACCCCGCATTAGAACAATGCCTCACTCAGATAGACATCTGGATGACGGAGAGTCACCTCAAACTCAATGGAGCAAAAACAGAAATCATTCAACTCCATGCAAACAAAAGGAAACTGGCCAGGACTACCTGGACCCCTCCACCCATTTTAGGAAAAACCATCACCCCTAGCACCAAGGTCAAAAGTCTAGGAGTCATCTTTGACTCGGACATGACAATGGATGCACAAATAGGATCAGTAATTAGCGGATCACACCATCTTCTATGGCTCCTACGAAGAGTGGTTCCCTTTATCCCTAAAGAAGACACAGCGGTAGTGGTAGGGTCAATCATTAACTCCAGATTGGATTATGCAAATGCCCTCTACCTCGGACTCCCAAAGTACCAGCTTGCCCAGCTCCAAATCATCCAAAACCTGGCAGCTCGACTGGTAACAGGGAAAAAACCCTGGGAACCAATCACCCCGTCCCTGAGATCCCTCCATTGGCTGCCCATAAAAGACCGAGTCACTTTCAAGGCCTTATGCATAACGCACAAATGTGTACACGGAAGCGTGCCCCTATATTTAAGTGAGAAAATAAAACAACAAAACCCAAATCGAGTTCTTAGATCATCTAACCAAAAATGATTACAAATTCCCAAAGCCCGATATAAGACCAAAGGAGAACGTCGTTTTTCAGTTCAAGGACCTCGACTATGGAACACTTTACCAACTAATATCCGAATGGAAATTGATCACCTGGCCTTCAGAAAAAAACTAAAGACCCATCTATTCTGAGGGTTAAACTGAAGGAAAATGGATGCCAAGCGCCTTGAGGCGACTCAGTTCGCATTTGTAGCGCTATATAAGTAATTCACTCACTCACTCACTCACCATGAAGTGTTCAGTTTATTTTGGGTTTATTTATAACAATACCAGTATTTTTATGTAATTGTGATTAAAAATATATATTTGAGGTTCAATTGTAGGCATTTTGGCAAAGTACAGCAACCCAAATTTTAGATCTTTGTTTTCAGAAAATATTAGGAGTAATTCACAAGCATAAGGATCTTTATTTTATTTATTTGGCCGTCCATTTTCAAATCTCAATGACTCAAATAAAAATAACTGCAACTTTTTAAAAATAAGTGTCACATTTTGAAAATCGGGATCCGTTTTCTGATGAAGTGGTCGTGTTGTGGTGGTCCTCGGGATTCAAGTGCAGTAAAGCTGTAAGAGCAAGACAAAGGCCCAGGGAACAACCAGGGGTATCCCCAAAAAATAAGAGGAGAGACAGGAGAGCCTTTATAGTGTAGCATGTAGTACATATTTATAGTGTAGTATGTAGTACATATTTATAGTGTAGTATGTAGTACATATTTATAGTGTAGTATGTAGTACATATTTAGGTAGAAATACTTACAACCATAACTTACATTTGGTGAAGCTGCGGTGACCCTGTCAGGTCAGACACTCCACCTCCCTATCAAGATCAAGCGAGCTTTTGCCCTTCTGCTCCACGGGAGGTTTCTGTCCTCCCTGAGCTCGCCTTAGGACACCTGCGTTACCGTTTGACAGGTGTACCGCCCCAGTCAAACTCCCCACCTGCCACTGTCCTCGGAGCGGGTCGCGCCCGACGCGCGCCGGGCGCTTGGAGCCAGAAGCGAGAGCCCCTCGGGGCTCGCCCCCCCGCCTCACCGGGTAAGTGAAAAAACGATAAGAGTATGTAAATTGTCTCCAAGCAAGATAGAGATGGTCGCTTTCAATGCCTCAGGGGTTCCGGTCCTAGGTCCTTAGATGGGCCTTCTGGGAATGTTCATATTGTGTGAGAAGGTATAAAAATCTGTTGGTGGTTAGAATGGCAGAAGCATCAGTATGGCGTGACACTGTGATAGACTGGCCTCCATATGGAGCCACCAAACAGACATGGAATAAGAGAACAGAACAAGAAAACACCACCTGTGTATCATTTTTAAACAATGGAAGTGGTAAGTTTGAACCATAAAATGCATCTTTGGTGAAATAAAGAATTTTGATGTTCATTAAAAATGATGACCCTGATCCATTTCTAGACACACCACACAATACATTTATATGGGTGACTCTGCCTGTCATGATCAGGGGTCAGACTCGGAGATAAGTAGCTAAAGCAGTCAAGAGGTTCCCACCAACCAACAGAATAAGAACACAAGCAGATTACCCTGGCAGATGATAAATAATCATCTGAGGTGCAGGGTCTAAGCACTAGCCGGTATTCACCATAGTTCCTGATGGTAGAGATGGGTTTTTATGCATGCTAGTGCCAAGTCACAGTCCTCAGGATCACCCCACCAGGTGAGTTTTCATCGCAAGTGCCTGATTCACAGAGCACTTGCAATGAAAACCTACGCCGGCGGCGTAAGCCCGCGTAATTTAAATGGGCGTGTGGCATTTAAATTAGGTGCGCTCCCGCGCCGGACCTACTGCGCATGCTCCGTTTCGAAATTCCCGCCGTGCTTTGCATGCCGTGACGTCATTTTTTCTAACGGCAACGCGCGTAGTGTAATTCCGTATTCCCGGACGGCTTACGCAAACGACGTTATTTTTTAAATTTTGACGCGGGAACGACGGCCATACTTTATACAGCCATACGTTTGCTGTGTAAAGTTAAGGCACCAAAAACCACGACTAACTTTGCGACGGGAAACTAGACTAGCGGCGACGTAGCGAACGCGAAAATCCGTCGTGAATAGCCGTAACTCCTAATTTGCATACCCGACACTGGTTTACGACGCAAACTCCCCCCAGCGGCGGCTGCGGTACTGCATCCTAAGATCCGACAGTGTAAAACAATTACACCTGTCGGATCTTAGGGATATCTCTGCGTAACTGATTCTATGAATCAGTCGCATAGATACTCTGAGAGATACGACGGAGTATCTGAGATACTCCGTCGTATCTCCGCTGTGAATCTGCCCCATAGTCAGTAACAAGCCAAAGGTTGGTAACAAGTGGTTGTAGGTTGGTATTAAGCAGAAGTATAGTTAGGGAACAAGCCAAGGTCAGTAACAATCAGGTTGGAATCAAACGAAAGCATAGTCAAGGAACAAGGCAAGTTTGCATGAATCTATTCACGGCTGCCACAGCCATCACCTATTCATCCACCTGGCCGCTTTTCAGGATGCCAGGCGCCTGAACTACAGTGGCGGGGTGTCTTTTGAAGCACCTGATTAGAGCCTTCAAAATAGGGTGGACTCACAGCGCAGAGCATTGCGCTTGGAGTTGACCCAGGTGTGTTAGAAAAGAAAATTAATATTCACTTTTCTAACACTGAATCGCCTCTCCGCCAATTAGGAAGCACGGGTCTGATACCAGTTTCCAGATTGGCTGAAAGGTCAGGCAATCCTATTGGACGCCATGATCTCAGAAGAAAAGAAAACACAGGAGATGCAGCCTCATTCCCTGCCTGATGTGTCTGCCAGTCCTCAATGTATCTGCCAATCCCATCTGCCGATGGGGTAAGTGCCGGTGGACCGGCAGACAGCGTAGGGGGGTTTGAGGTGCCGCAGGGGGGTGGTTGCTTGCCGCCCCCCACCCCCCCCAACAAAAAAACATCAGCAGCCACTGATGCGGAGCAATGTTTCTAGCATCATACCTCCTCCGTAATATTAAACTGATGACCTGTATATGGCTTTTAAAGCATCACCTATGGAGAATACAGGGTACTGAGGTTTGTCGCCATTTTACGAGCACACGCAAATTTAAGGTTTGACATGTTGGGTATCTACAGTATTTACTCAGGGCAAGCTCATCTTTTATATTCTACCAAACATTATAATTTACTGCATTTGTGTGTCCTTCAAGTAACTTTACTTTATTTTTTATGAAATTTTGCATTTCCTAGACCTTTTGTGGTAATATTGTGTAACATAAAAAATTGATCTACCAGTATTTTATTCTCTAGGGCATCTGCTTTCAGAAAATATATGGGGGCAGATCCACAAAAGGATTACGCCGGCGTATCTATTGATACGCCGGCGTAATTTTAAATTTCCCGCGTCGTATCTTTGTTTTGTATTCACAAAACAAGATACGACGGCATCTGGGATCGATCCAACAGGCGTACGTCTTAGTACGCCGTCGGATCTTAGATGCAATCTTTCAGCGGCCGCTAGGTGGCCTTTCCGTCGAAATCCGCATCGAGTATGCAAATTAGCTATTTACGGTGATCCACGAACGTACGTCCGGCCGGCGCATTTTTTTACGTCGTTTTCGTTCGCCTTTTTCCGACGTATAGTTAAAGGTGCTGTTATGAGGCGTACTCAATGGTAAGTATGGCCGTCGTTCCCGCGTACAATTTTGAATTTTTTTTACGTCGTTTGCGTAAGTCGTTTGCGAATAGGGATTTGCGTAGAATGACGTCACCGTCGGAAGCATTGGCTTATTCCGGGATAATTTCGAGCATGCGCACTGGGATACCCCCACGGACGGTGCATGCACAGTTAAAAAAAACATTGTTTACGTCGGGTCACGACGTATTAACATAAAACACGCCCCCATTACATCCATTTGAATTCCGCGCCCTTACGCCGCCAAAGATACACTACGCCGCCGTAAATTACGGGGGGAAATTCTTTGTGGATTCGCAAAAAAAAATAAGTTGCGGCGGCAAAATAAGTGCGCCCAGTGTATTAATGCGCCCAGTGTATTAATGCGCCCAGGTACGTGGATCTACCCCATAATGTTTTGGGGGTTTATGCATTCTTCAGGACTAAAATTATTATTTTTTAGCACATGTGCAATTTTTTTTTTCTAAATGGTAGTGAAAGGATTAATGGTCTATTCATTTTTATCTTTTTTTTTTGTCTACACTGTTGCTTTAACCCATAGTAAACTAATATCCACTTTTCTTGCGGTTTCACCTTTCAATAATTTTTTGCTGTTCTGAAAATTCCATTCCAGTCTTTCTCAGCTGTTTGTAAACTTCTCTACATATTCAATACAATTATGTTTTCTCCAGCTACCAACAGCTTTCCGTCTTTACTTAAAATTCCACGTGGACTTGACATAATTTGGCTTCTGCCCTCAACACTCTTCAGAAACAGTTCTTACTAAAGTGGCTAATGATTTCATTATAGTTAAATACATGGGCCATTACTTCTTATTAATTTTCATTGACCTACTGTGCCTGTAGCCTTTTCAAAGTTGATCAGAGACTGCATTGCCAAACTGTCTGTTATATGGCACTGCATAATTCTTAATCATTTCCACATCTCAAAACAATCTTTCAGTTAGGCAGAAAGAGATTTAATTTGACAGCAGAAAACAAGTGATCAGTCTCTCTTGCTTTTCTCAAGATGTATCCACTTCCTCACTCATTAATGATATATGCACTGTTGGCAAACCTATTCATTGCCTGAACACCTACAGGAGTCTTGGGGGTTGGCTTCTCCATTGGTCGCCTGGGTCACCTTCAGTCACCTGGTACAGACAACCCACAATTCTAGCACAAGGTCCTCCAAGTGTTGGGTCTTTTCTCTAATTTCCAGCAAGGTGGTAGGGAGGAAAACATTGAATTGGCAAAGCAGTGACTTGGCAACACAACTGCTTTCTAATTTCTAATGTAAGCATATAGCATGGAGCCACTTCAAGGGCAGCCCAACATTGATGCACCCTTTGGCCCATCCATTGCGTAAATAACAAGACAGTAAGACACCTTTCACACTTTGGTGCTTTGCAGGTGCTATAACGTTAAAAATAGCACCTGCAAAGCGCCCTGAAAGAGTCGCTGCTGTCTCTCCAATGTGAAAGCCTCAAGGGCTTTCACACTGAGGCGATGCGCTAGCTACCGCTCCTCCACCACTCCTGCCCATTGAAATGAATGGGCACCACAGCTATACCATTGGCAAAGCACTGCTGCATCGGTGCTTTGCGGCTCTTTGCGGGTGGTTCTAACCGTCTTTCGGCCGAATACCTCCGCAAAATTGGCGGTAAGGCCACGTACACACGACTGAGGAACTCGTCGGAAAAGACACATCGTTTTCCTTGACGAGTTCCTTGTTAGGCTTGTCGAGGAACTGATATGTTTGTTATATAAAAAAAATTAAAAAAACGGTTTACAAACCCTTTAATTTATTTAAAATCATTGTAATACTTATGTGCTCTGTGCAATGGTTTTCTGTAGTCTTATGGGCCGTACACACGACCGAACATGTCTGCTGAAACTGGTCCGCGGACCAGTTTCAGCAGACATGTTCGGTCGTGTGTAGGCCCGAGCGGACAGGATTCCAGCAAACATTTGCCCGCCGGGCCTTTTTCCAGCGGGCAAATATTTCTGGACTTGTTTTAAAACAGCCCGCTGAAATCCTGCCCGCTTGGACATGTTCGGTCGTCTGTACAGACCTACCGTACTTGTCCGAGAGCCCGCCATCCCTCGCATGCGCCGAATGACTTTGACGCATGCGTGGAAGCATTGAACTGGCAGGGCCGCCCACGTCCCTGGTTTCATCGTACATGTATGCTCGTCTGTACGCGGCCTTACAGATGACATAACTGTGTCAAATTATTTCACCTCCTTTTTGTCCCTAATGCTTTGTCCAGTGCCCTGCATGCAGTTTTATATTATATATACTGTTCTTTCTGTCTAGAATCTGGAGAATGTCTATAGCAACCAAAAAGTGTCCCTTTACGTCAAGAGTGGTTTTAGACCAGCTAGAAAACAGCAATAATAAATTAGAATCACTTATAGAATTGAGCGATAGCGATTTGTGGGGAAATTCGTCATCAAACACTGAAAGTGACGACAGCGACAATTCTGCAACTGAGCAAATTTCAGTGTTTTTGATTTGATTACATTATTGAATACATTTTATTATTATTATATTATTATTTGTTATAATTATTTATAGTTATTTATTATATTATAATTCAGGGGAGTTGCTCAGCGGTCTACAAAAGATCTGGGGCCAGAGCCCATAGCAGCGAAGTAAGAAAGTCATACGTTTGGGCGGGCATATGCATTAATATAATATTGTTACATATCTGAGTACAGTGTACAGATCCCCCTTCCATCAGGGTCCCCAGAGATCCTTGTGCTGCGGCTCCCGACAATTATATTGCCTGGCAGATTGGTATAGAAGTGGAGGTCAGGACAATGATTAAATTGTCGAAACTGCCGAATATAGATAAGAACTTGTGCCTGATAACATTAACTAGTCATGTTCCTCCCCTGGCCACCAGCTAAGCAGATGGAGCCCAGAGCAAACCCTAGGTAAGAGACTCTGGGCTATGGGCCCAAGATTTAGGGCTATAGCCCCAGTAGCCACCCCCTAGCGACGCCACTGTTATAATTTATGATTTTGTGTATCAGGCCTCGTACACACGACCGAGAAACTCGTCGTAAAAGAAACATCGTTTTCCTCGACGAGTTCCTTGTCAGGCTTGTCGAGAAACCTTTTCAAGCTTTCTTTGCGTGCACACTATCAAGACAAAATCTTGTCGTTCTCAAACGCGGTGACGTACAACACGTACGACGGCACTATAAAGGGGAGGTTTGATTCCACCGGTTCCACTGACCGTTTATTACAGCGGTCAGTTGAGCCCAGAGATATTTAAAGTCCTCTCAAGCAGACTAATATCCAGCAGGTGGAAAGAGGAAGAGTCAAATCATCAGCTTCAAACTCCAGTGAATGAGAAATGAACGCTCATATAATTAAGGGAAAAAAAGAACAGGGATGCTCCATGGTGAAGAACTGCGAGTAAAAGGTCTTTAATGTAAAGTATTGCACTTACAATTCAGTAGAAGTAGAATGGCTTGTAAATAAACACATCCCCGACGACGTCTTACGACGAAACGTACGTAGGAGTGGCCAACGCGCATCTCGTCATCGCTTGTACGGAAGAGAGCCACACACACGGAGAACAGCTGTTAGGATTCGATTGACCGCACACGCTGTGTTTATTTACAAGCCATTCTACTTCTACTGAATTGTAAGTGCAATACTTTACATTAAAGACCTTTTACTCGCAGTACTTCACCATGGAGCATCCCTGTTCTTCTTTTTTTCCCTTAATTATATGAGCGTTCATTTCTCATTCACTGGAGTTTGAAGCTGATGATTTGACTCTTCCTCTTTCCACCTGCTGGATATTAGTCTGCTTGAGAGGACTTTAAATATCTCTGGGCTCAATTGACCGCTGTAATAAATGGTCAGTGGATCTGGTAAGCAGATTGGATTTTTACCACACTGGTGCTTTCTCTTGGTGGAAGATTATCAATTTCGTTTTTTCACTATTGGACACTTTATGGACTTTTATATTTTTATTATCACTTAATATTATTGAATATTCATTTATTTGGTATTCATCCTTTTTCATTTGTTCACACATTTTGAACTTTCACATATTAATTAGCGCTGTACCTTTCTTTTGTATGTTATTTTTTTGCTTTAGGTATTTTGAGCAATAGGTACCAGCTGCTTTGTCACTTATCACATGTCAATATTTTTATCACTAGAGTGTTTTTCCTAGGGTTCTTCCCAAGGTTTTTTCCATTGATTCCACTGGCACCACCCTTGGGGCTGCTTTTACTAATCTCATGTTACTGCATGTTAAGTAAAAGTTTGGTGAGAGACGATTCGCGCTTTTCAGTCTGTTACAGCGTGACGAATGTGCTATCTCCATTACGAACGCTACTTTTACCGAAGCTCCCGTCTCATACTTTATTCTGAGAATGCGCGGGTTTCTAAGCATACACACAAACGTGTTTCTCGTCGTAAACCAGCCCGACGAGAAACACGACAAGGAAATTGAGACTCCTGATGAGAAAAAAGAGAACTTGTTCTCTTTTTTTCTCGTCGAGAACCACGACAGTTTTCTTAACGAAAAACATACACACAACTGTTTTCCTCGGCAAGAAAGCTCTGCCAGCATTTTTCTTGATGGATTTTGTCGAGGAGAATGGTCTTGTGTACGAGGCCTCAAACTTTATCATACCCGGGATGTCTACTAGACTCTTGTTTGGACAGATTTAAGTAAGTTATTACTAAGAATTACAGATCTACAATATAAAACGCCAAATTTCCATGCAAAACAATGTACCGGCATCAAAAATATGACATGGTTAACGTGGTTGTAAACCTCAGATGTGAAATATAAGCAAAGCAAAACTACAAATCCCATCATGCCTCTGCCTCTAGGTGTCATGCTTGTGGCTGTCAGAGTCTTGCTATGCCTCGTGGGACTTGTAGTTCTGCAACAGCTGGAGGTCCGCTAATTAAATATCCCTGCTCTACACTGTGTACTTTTCTCAATCCAGAGCACTAAGTGTAATTTCTGTCTGCTGCCTCATTTCTTTTGCTATAAGCATGAGTTCCTTCTGACAAGTTTTCCTGACACCAAAAGAAAAAAGGTGACAGAGAGGAAGCTCAGCTCTGTTCCTGTGTGAAGGGGGCCTGTCCCTTCCCTCCAATCAGCTCTCAGGAGCTCTCCTCACTGGCATAACTTCAGCTCTCCGCCCCCTGCTTTTCAGAGCTAAAAGATCCTGCGTAAATTCTGCACTTTGAATGGTTGAAGGGGAAAGACCACTGTAGATAAACTGATACAGCTTATGTAGGAGGATTTGTTTAATCTATGTGGATAACCTGAGGCCAGTCACTTCACTGGGTATATGTGAGGGTTTACAACCACTTTATGTGTTTAAATTATGTTTATTGTTTTCACATAAAATAGAAAAACTTTACATACTTTCTTTAAAAACATTTTTTAAAATCACCAATCATTATAAAATTCACAAGTTCTTCATACATATAACATTGACATATACAGACTACATATTACAACATTACAAAAAACATTTGTGCGGGTACAGGGCTAGGTCCAACCTTACGATACTGCCTCTATAATGATGTCCTTTAAACTAGGGGCATATTCCCCTCTCCTCCCCCCCCCCCCAATGAGCCCCACGAAACATAAAAAAAAAATAAAAAAGGAAGGGGGGGTGAAAAAGTGAAAAAATTGAAAAGGAGGGAGCAGGGACAGAGGGTTTTTTTTCCAAGTACTTCCATATAGTCTGTACCTGCTCCCCCCCCCCCCTGCACCCAACTCATTCCTCAACTTCCACTTTAAAGGGGTTGTAAAGGTACATGGTTTTTCACCCTAATGCATTCTATGCATTAAGGTGTAAAAACAGAGCATTAGCGCGTTTACTTACCTGACCCCTTTGAAAGTCCTGTGCTGTGAACACGCTGGCTTCTCGGCTCATTCATTGGTTGATTTAAAGCAGCGGAGCATTTGGCTCGTGCTGCTGTCAATCATATCCAATGATGCGGTGTGCCGGGGGGCAGGCTGATTGATACAGTTAGCGGCTACAGCCACCGGCTGTATCACGGGAGCGCGCCCGCAAGAACTTACCACCATGCGAGAGAGCTCGCATGAAGGTGGAAAGTTATTGCGGGGGGAGCCGAGACAGCTGCCGAGGGACCCCAGAAGACCAGGTTCGGGCCGCTCTGTGCAAAACGAGCTGCACAGTGGAGGTAAGTATAACATCTTTGTTATTTAAAAAAAAAATCTCTTTAGTGTTCCTTTAAGGGAATGAGGATTGCCAAGGGTGTAAGAAGCACTCACTAGATTTTGGTGTGTCTATGAAACAGATTTTCCGGTTCCTTGACATTTTTCCCTGATGATATCATCAGTTCAATTCAATTAGGGAAGGAGTGTAAGTGTTATGCTTTCTCAAATCTTGATTCTTGATAAGCTAAAATAATTTATTATGCTTATGACTGTCACCTGTGAGGAAGTGCACTGTAGCCTAAAATTCAGGAGTTACAATGTTTTTATTAATTGTTTTGTCACATTAAATTGTGATAATAAATCCCAGTTAGTCAGCCTAACTTTACATTCGAGTATAGATCTGCTTTAAAGGGGAAACAATAACGCTTTTTGGTCAAGTTAATAATTTTTAATGTTTGCAAGTTTAACCACTTCCCACCCGCCCAACAGTTTTTTATGGCCACAATGTGGCTCTAAAATGCCGGGAGGCCGTCTATATACGGCCTCCAGCCACTGGGGGGCATGCGCGTACGCCCGCCGCGTCACTCAGGTGCTGATGCGCGCGCCTGGCGGCCGTGTTGTCCGCCAGGCACCCGCGATCGGCAGTCACAGAGACAGGGACATGGATCTGTGTGTGTAAACACAGAGATCCACGTCCTGTCAGGGAGAGGAGACCGATGGTGTGTCCCTTGTATATCGGGATAACCATCGGTCACCTCCCCCAGTCAGTCCCCTCCCCCCACAGTAAGAATCACCTATCAGGGCACACATTAACCCCTTCCTCGCCCCCTAGTGTTAACCCCTTCCCTGCCACATTTATACAGTAATCAGTGCATATTTATAGCACTGTTCGCTGTATAAGTGTGAATGGTCCCAAAAATGTGTCAAAAGTGTCTGATGTGTCCGCCGTAATATCGCAGTCCTGACAAAAATCACAGATCGCCACCATTACTAGTAAAAAAAATAATAATAAAAAAAAAAAAAGTCATAATTCTATCCCCTATTTTGTAGGCACTATGGGCCAGATTCACAAAAGAGATACGATTGCGTATCTCCTGATACGCCGTCGTATCTCTGTGATCCGCCCGTCCTAACTATGCGGCTGATTCATAGAATCAGTTACGCATAGATAGCCCTAAGATCCGACAGGTGTAATTGACTTACACCGTCGGATCCTAGGATGCAATTCTAGGCCGGCCGCTAGGGGGCGAGGCCATTGCGGTTGGTGAAGAATATGCAAATGACTAGTTACGGGGATTCACGAACGTCCGCAATGTCCATCGATCTAAATTTACGTAATTTCCGTCAAGATACACGTTGTAAAATTAGGGCTACCTCCTAGGTGTTCTAAGCAATGTTAAGTATGGGCGTCGTTCCCGCGTCAAAATTTTAAATTTCACGTCATTTGTGTAAGTCGTCTGTGAATGGCGCTGGACGCCATTTACGTTAACGCCGAAACCAATGACGTCCTTGCGACGTCATTTAGCGCAATGCACGTCGGGTAATTTACCCGACGGAGCATGCGCAGTACGCTCGGCGCGGGAACGCACCTAATTTAAATGGTGCCCGCCCCATTTGAATTAGGCAGGCTTGCGCCGAGCGGACTTACGTTACACCGCCGCAAGTTTACAGGTAAGAGCTTTGTGAATCAGGCACTTACGCTGTAAACCTGCGGCGGTGTAACGTAAATGGGATACGTTACGCCGACGAGGAGTAACGTAATTGTACCTGAATCTGGCCCTATAACGTTTGCGCAAACCAATCACTATACGCTTATTGGGATTTTTATTTTTACCAAAAATATGTAGAAGAATACATATCGGCCTAAACTGATATAAAACTTGGATATTTATTATAGCAAAAGGTAAAAAAATTGTGTTTTTTTTCAAAATTGTCGCTCTATTTTTGTTTATATCGCAAAAAATAAAAACCGCAGAGATGATCAAATACCCCCAAAAGAAAGCTCTATTTGTGGGGAAAAAAGGACGTCAATTTTGTTTGTTTGTGCTGAAAGCTGAAATTTTGCCTGGGCAGGAAGGGGGTATATGTTCCCAGTAAGCAAGTGGTTAAACACTTCTCCTGTAAAAAAAAACTATTTTCAGCTCTTGTATTAAAAGTTTATTTCAGAAACAAATGTTTAAATCATGGTGCATCCTTTTTTTTTTTACTCTTATCTAAAGTGTCCCTCGGCTTGCTCTTTCAGCTATGTATGCATTGTAAATAGAGCCTGACAGCAGGCGATCAAATTACACCAGACAATTCACATCACAGCGGTAAAATGACTCATCTGAAGTGTAAAGGACTGTCTTGACTGCATTACCTGCTGCTGCAAAATTTTAAATGTTTACATTTTCCAAACCTAAAGGGAATAAAGGATGCAAAAACTGTACTTTTTAGCTTGGGATATAAAAATAAGCAAGATGTAAAGTATCTCACAAAAGTGAGTACACCCCTAACATTTTTGTAAATATTTTATTATATCTTTTCATGTGACAACACTGAAGAAATGACACTTTGCTACAATGTACAGTAGTGAGTGTACAGCTTGTATAACAGTGTAAATTTGCTGTCCCTCCAAAATAATTCAACACACAGCCATTAATGTCTAAACCGCTGGCAACAAAAGTGTGTATACCCCTAAGTGAAAATGTCCAAATTAGGCCCAATTAGCCATGTTCCCTCCTCAGTGTCATATGACTTGTTAGTGTTACAAGGTCTGTTAAATTTGGTGTTATCGCTCTCATTCTCTCATGCTGGTCACTTGAAGTTCAACATGGCACCTCATGGCAAAGAACTCTCTGAGGATCTAAAAAAGAATGGTTGATCTACATAAAGATGACCTAGGCTATAAGAAGATTGCCAAGACCCTGAAACTGAGCTGCAGCACGGTGGCTAAGACCATACAGCGGTTTGACAGGACAGGTTCCACTCAGAACAGGCCTTGCCATGGTCGACCAAAGAATTTGAGTGCAAGTACTCAGAGTCATACTCAGAGGTTGTCTTTGGGAAATAGACATATGAGTGCTGCCAGCATTGCTGCAGAAATTGAGGGGTGGGGGCCAGCATGTCAGTGCTCAGACCATACGCCACACACTGCATCAAATTGGTCTGCATGGCAGAAGGAAGCTTCTTCTAAAGATGATGCACAAGAAAGCCCACAAACAGTTTGCTGAATACAAGCAGACTTAGGACATGGATTACTGGAACCATATCCTGTGGTCTGATGAGACCAAGATAAACTTATTTGGTTCAGATGATGTCAAGCGTGTATGGCGGCAACCAGGTGAGGAGGACAAAGACAAGTGTGTCTTGCCTACAGTCAAGCATGGTGGTGGGAGTGTCATAGTCTGGGGCTGCATGAGTACTGCCGTCACTGGGGAGCTACAGTTCATTGAGGAAACCATGAATGCCAACATGTACTGTGACATACTAAAGCAGAGAATGGCCCCCTCCCTTCGGGGACTGGGCCGCAGGGCAGTATTCCAACATGATAACGACCCCAAACACGCCTCCAAGACGACCACTGCCTTGCTAAAGAAGCTGAGAGTAAAGGTGATAGACTGGCCAAGCATGTCTCCAGACCTAAACCCGAGAAGAAGAGTTTTGTGGCTACCCTGTACAATTGCATTGCACAGATCAGCCAAGTATAGACATGTTTGTTTTTGTTTTTTTATTTCACTTTTTCAGTCGCTTTAATCTCCCACGAGCCCATTCCTTACAAACAGTGCTAGAACACTGGATTCCTGACAAATCAACAGCTAGTTTCTTGTACTTACAACATTTTTAAATAAATAACATAGGGGAATGTGCATGCATTGCAGAAATGTTTTTCATAGACAAAAACTTTGAGAAATCCAAGCTGAGGTGGAAGTGAGGCTTCAGATATGGATCCTCTATCAATAGAAACAGGGGGGGGGGGGGTTATAACTGGAGAGTGCAACATCTGGTGTAGCTCTGCATAGAAACCAATCAGCTTCCAGTTTATTAATTTATTTATTTAATTTTATTTATTTAAAAAAAAATGTTGTCAAAGCTTAATTGAACACGCTAAAGTTAGAAGCTGAATGACTACCATGCATAACTGCACCAGATTTTGCACTCTTCAGTTTTAGTAAATTAACCCCAAAGTTCTTAGTGGAGCCAAATGGCTTGGTTACAGTGGCTCTCAATGAAGTACGGGCTCCTCAAAAATAGGGGTCACTTAATTGTGTAATATATACACACTTAACCTCTTCCCCACCCCCTACTGGTTACAGTGGCTCTCAATGAAGTACGGGCTCCTCAAAAATAGGGGTCACTTAATTGTGTAATATATATATATATATATATATATATATATATAGTTGCACCAGAAAAAGTGCAAGACAAACAATCCAACAATGATTTATCAGTTCAGACCTACTGTGCCTGTAGTCTTTTCAAAGTTGATCAGAGACTGCGATGCCAAACTGTCTGTTATTTGGCACTGCATAGTTTCATTTCCACATCTCAAAACAATCTTTCAATTAAGCAGAAAGAGATGTAAGTTGACAGCAGAAAACAAGTGATAAGTCTCTCTTGCCCTTCTCAAGATTTATCCACTTCCTGACTCGTTAATGAATTATGCACTGTTGGCAAACCCATTCATTGCCTGGACAGTCTTTAGTGATCTTCACAGTTGCCTAGGTCACTTTTTAGTCACCTGGCACTGACAAATTACGATTCTAGCGCAATGCCCTTGAAGTGTTTGGTCTCTTCTCTAAATTCCAGCAAGAGTGTAGGTAGAAAGCCACAGTGACTTGGCAACCTTTCAGCCTTCTTCTAAAAAGTACACATGGCACAGGGCCAGATTTAGGGCAAATGATGCCCTAAGCACAGCCCAACATGATGCCCCTTTCAGCCCCTCCATTGCTTAACTGTCAAGACAGTAAGAGCTGAATGTCACAATCTGGAGTCAGGCTCGGAGGCCAGGCACTTACTTTAGCAGTAGCAAGGCACCCACCAACCAGCTGGATAAGTACAGAAGTAGGTCACTCTGACAGATGACACAAGCTCTCCCACGGTGTGGGTCTAAGTTCTAACCAGTGTTTACCAAAACTCCTGACGATGAAGATATGTTTTGCTGCATGTTAGTACCATGTTGAGGTCCTTAGGATCGCCCGACCAAGAGGTGAGCAAGCTGGTGTCCAGTAGCAGATATAGCAGGTTGGGATCAGCAGAAGCATGGTCTGTAAACAAGCCAAAGGTCACTAACAAGTACTGGTAGGTTGGGATCAAGCAGAAGCATATTCGAGGAACAAACCAAGGTTCAGTAACAAGTAGTATCGACGATACGGATGGCAGCAGGAGTGACAAGAGCGAGATATTGGCTGAAGAGAGCACAATGATCTGGCAAACAAGAAATGCCGAAACATGGCTTAAATCAGGATTTTCATGGGAGGGGTAAATTGTTCAAGGTTCACCAAAAAACAGAAGACGAGGCAAGAAAGCCAAAACAATCAACACCTCAAGAGGCTCAGCAACAGAAATTACTGCCAGACACAGCCAAGGTCCTGGGTTCAGATCCTGACACTGAAAGTGAAAAATTAATTAGAAAATGTATAACCCTTCTTAAATTTTCTTCTTCCATGTCAACCCAAGGCCAGATCACCAAACAAACATTGTTAAAGTCTTATTTTTATGTTTAAAATTAACAAAGATGTTATATTTACCTGCTCTGTGCAGTGGTTTTGTACAGAGAAGCCTCGATCCTCCTCTTATTGGATCCCTCGCTGGCGTTCCTGGCCCCTCACTCCTGTCAAGTGCCGCCACAGCAAGCAGCTTACTATGGGGTCACCCGAGCAGCTGCTCTATGTGTCCATTCAGACATGGAATCGCAACTCGGCCCCGTCCCCTCTCTTCTTATTGGCTCACTGACTTTGATTTACAGCAGCAGGAGCCAATGCTGTCTCAGTCAAAGAGAAGGGAGAATCCCCGGACAGCTGAGCTCTCATGCAACATTGTTGGATCGATATGGGGATCAGGTAAGTATCGGGGGGCTGAGGGGGCTGCTGTAGACAGAAGGTTTTTTTTTTTTAATCTTAATGCATAGAATGCATTAAGATACAAAAAAGAACATCTGCCTTTAAAACCACTTATTTTTATGTAACATCAATCAAAATCAAGCATAGTGCATTACAGCCAGCAGGAGATGAACCAATCAAACAATGATTTATTAGATATGTGCACTGCTGAAAAAAATAATCGCAATTCATAAATTTAAACAATCTTACATTTATAAATTTGTATATTTAAAAATCTGAAATAAATGAACTAATAATAACTAACTATTAAATTCTAAATATTGGAATTTCCTTTCAAATTTTGCTTTTAATGAACGTAACGAATAAGAGTTACAAATTATCCAAAATAACGAATGCCGGATCTTAACGAATGGAACAAAACAAATTAATAAAAAATTAATAATTATAAATTTTTATTATTATTGTTATTTATTATTATTATTTCATTACGTTCCATTTATTTAGATAAGCCTTTTGTAATTTCTGATAATTCTCAACTTTGGATTAATTTGTATTTGTTACTTTGACTAACAGCCAAATTTGAAAGGAAATTCCAATATCTAGAATTTAATAGTTAGTAATAGTTACATTTGTATTAGTTCTTA
Source organism: Rana temporaria (assembly GCF_905171775.1). Lineage (NCBI taxonomy): Eukaryota > Metazoa > Chordata > Amphibia > Anura > Ranidae > Rana > Rana temporaria. The sequence goes on along the minus strand of NC_053492.1, from coordinate 455,354,876 downwards.
TTTCAGATTTTGGAATTTTCAGGGGTTTTCGAATTTTATGATCTTTTACATTTTGGAATTTTCGAATTTACGAACATTTGAATCTACGGGTTTTTCGTTAATTTGGATATTTCCGATTAAGGAATTTGTCATGTTTTGTTAAAAAACGAACTTGGAACCAAACTAATTGCACACATCTATGACTTATCGGTTCAGTTTAGTTGAGAGCTCAACCAATGTGACAGTTAGCATTTCCGGCATGCCGGGAATGTAACTGTTTTTTTAAACTATTAAATCGATGGGTTTACCCCCGCTTTAAGGACAATGAAATGGTATAGGGACTCAGAAGTGTCACAGTCACCAGGGTTCGATACCTTACTATGCGAAAAGTCATATATGACAAGAATCAATGAATTAGCAATGAAGACCCTTTGAGGAGGCAATGCAGCATTATATTTTCAGCTTTTTGCTTTTTGCTTTTTGCCTTACCATAGCATTACGGTAAAAGCCATGCTGTCTTTCTCATCTCATTACTCTACAAGACATAAAAAAAAGATTTTTAAACGCTTGCCGACTGCCTCAGGCACATTTACGTCAGCAGAATGGCACGGGCATGCAAAGCAACATATATATATATATATATATATATATATATATATATATATATAATGTTGCTTTGAACCTGTAGTCTAGCGTTCGGGCGCGCCACGGTCTCCATGACCGTACCCAAGGACTCAATGTCCACCAGTGTCCCGCGATCGGGTCACGGAACGGAAGAACGGGGGCATCTCCCTGTTCTGCCTCGTGACAAGACACTTATTGTCTGCTCCCTCTCATGGGGATCAGTGATCGGTGTCGTGTCACAGTAAGCCCAGCCCCCACACTGTTAGAATCACTTCCAAGGACACACTTAACCTCTTCCCCACCCCCTACTGGTAAACCACTTTACTGCCAGTGTCATTTACACAGTAATCAGTGCATTTTTATAGCACTGATCGCTGTATAAATGACAATGGTCCCAAAACAGCGTCAAAAGTGTCCGCCATAACTAGTAAAAAAAAAAAAGAACAATAAAAATGCCATAAAACTATCCCCTATTTTGTAGACGCTATAACTTTTGCGCAAATCGATCAATAAACACTTCTTGGGATTTTTTATTTACCAAAATTATGTAGAAGAATACATATCGGCCTAAACTGAGGAAAAATTCGTTTTTTTTTTTATATTTTTTGGGGATACTTATTAACCCCCCTGGCAGTATTCCCGAGTCTGACTCTGGGTTACATTTCTGTGCTGCGATCGGTAACCCCAAGTCAGACTCGGGCTCGCCTCGCTGAATCCACAGGCTTGGTTTACTTACCTTGTCCCTGGATCCAGCGATGCCACCGCGCTGTGTGAGCGAGCAGGTGCTCACTCGATTCACACAGTGCCTCTGTGTGCCGCCGATCTCCGTTCCCTGCGATGTTACGACGCACGGGGGCGGAGAACGGCGCCAAATTCAAAAAGGTAAACAAACACATTACATACAGTATACTGTAATCTTATAGATTACAGTACTGTATGTAAAAAATACACACACCCCTTGTCCCTAGTGGTCTGCCCAGTGCCCTACATGCACTTTTATATAATAAAAACTGTTCTTTCTGCCTGCAAACTGTAGATTGTCTATAGCAACCAAACGTGTCCCTTTATGTCAAAAATGGTTTTAGAGCAGCTAGAAAACAGCGATAATAAATTATAATCACTTGCAGAATTGTGCGATAGCGATTTGTGGGGAAATTCGTCATAAAAAATAAAAGTAATGACAGCGACAATTCTGCAACTGAGCAAATTTCAGTGATTTTGAGTCGATTACATTGAATAATTTTTATTAGAATTATATTATTATTTGTTATAATTATTTTTAATTATTTATTATATTATAATTTATAATTTTTTTTTTTTTTTTAAATCATACCCGGGATGCCTACTAGACTCTTGTTTGGACAGATTTAAGTGAGTTATTCCTAAGAATTACAGGCCTACAGTATAAAACGCCAAATTTCCTTGCAAATAATGGTACCGCTTTCAGCACCTAAAATCTGAAATAATCATACCGCCAGGGAGGTTAAAGCAAAAAGTAAAAAATATTGCTTTTTTTTTTCAAAATAGTCGCTCTGTTTTTGTTTTTAGCGCAAAAAAATAAATCCCGCAGAGGTGATCAAATACCACCAAAAGAAATCTCTATTTGTGGGAAAAAAAGGACGTCAATTGTGTTTGGGTGCAATGTCACACGACCGCGCAATTGTCTGTTAAAGCGCAGAATCGCAAAAAAATGGCCTGGTCATTTGGCAGCCAAATCCTCCGGGGCTGAAGTGGATAAACCTATTTTTTTTTATACAGTACAAAGCTTCAAATAAGTTTTTAAACCTCCATTTTATACTGTGCAAATAAAAACTGAAATTTCCCTATAATTTCATGGTAGTCTACTGATACAGGCATGGGGGGAAAACAGTATTAAACAGTATTAAATGTGCTAACAGTCATATTCAGCTTTGCTAAATGCATAAATTACACTATTTAACTGCATGAAATAGAAACGGAATAGGAAAAGCAAACCTAACTTTGGAAACCCATTGAGATAAAAGGATTGGAAACAGTGCAGAAATTACAGGTTTAATAAATGCTGCAAAGCATGATATGAGGAAAATCTTATTATACATTTTCCTCTCTGTCTTTATGTTAACAGTGGGAAACTGTAATCTGAACCGGCTGCGGATCGATATAAAGGCGATGTTGCATCAGACACACCATTTCTCGGAATTGTATGACATGAAATACTATGTTACATTCAACATGTTGTTTTATTGTGTTACAGGAATTTTGTTACATGTTGTAAAATACAAAACTTCTTTTATTATGTTTATGACAAAAATAGCGGGTTTATGTCTAGACAAACAACAGCAATCGCTGCAGCAGCACTGAAAAGAGCCATGGGCCAGATTCAGAGTGGAGATACGACGGCGTATCTCCTGATACGCCGTCGTATCTCTGTTTCTATCTATGCGACTGATTCATAGAATCAGTTACGCATAGATAGCCAGAAGATCCGACAGGAGTAATTGTTTTACACTGTCGGATCTTAGGATGCAATACCGCGGCCGCCGCTGGGGGGAGTTCGCAACGTAAACCAGCGTCGGGTATGCAAATTAGGAGTTACGGCGATTCCCGACAGATTTTTGAGCTCGCTACGTCGCCGATAGTCTAGTTTCCCGTTGCAAAGTTAGTCGTTTTTTTTGGTGCCTTAACTTTACGCAGCAATCGTATTGCTGTATAAAGTATGGCCGTCGTTCCCGCGTCGAAATTTAAAAAATAACGTTGTTTGCGTAAGCCGTCCGGGAATACGGAATTACGGTACGTGCGTCACCGTTCGAAAAAATGATGTCACGGCGCGCAAAGCACGACGGGAATTACGAAACGGAGCATGCGCAGTAGGTCCGGACTGGGAGCGCGCCTAATTTAAATGGCACACGCCCATTTAAATTGGCCCGCCTTGCGCCGGAGGCCGCCGGCGTAGGTTTTCATCGCAAGTGCTTGGTGAATCAGGCACTTGCGATGAAAAGTTGCGGTGGTGTAACGTATCTACGATACGTTACGCCGCCGCACTTCTACGTGAATCTGGCCCCATGTTTGCAGCACTCTTGCCAAGCACTCACACTTCACCTTATTATAAACCTGGGTTTCTAATAATCAGAAAAAATAAAAGCTGATAGCCAAGTTCTTTAGATGACTACAGCCTCGTACACACGCTCGGTTTTCCGAGTAAACCGAGTGTGTGTACGAGGCTTTCAGGTTTCTCGTCTGGAAATCTGGCCAGAATCTCGACGATAAAAATAGAGATCCTGCTCTCTATTTTCTCGTCGGGATTCTTGTCGGCCTGTTCCCCGACGAGAAACCAGAGAGTGTGTATACTTACCTGTCGCTGTGGAAACCCGTGCATGCTCGAAATGACTTTGACGCATGCGCGGTAGCTTCCACGGCATAGGTAGGGTGAAGCAAGATGGCGGCGACGATATCGAATGTGACGTCACCGTTTTTTTCTGGCAAGATTCTTGCCCATGTGTACGAGGCCTTTAACATACCGGTCTATAATGTTTTGGGGTTCTGGGAAATTTTCTAGCAAAAAATGCTGGCCCAGATTCTCAAAGGGCTTACGACGGCGCAACGCAATGTACGCCGTCGTAAGTCCTAATCTGGGCCGTCGTATCTATGCGACTGATTCTTAGAATCAGTTACGCATAGATATCCATTAGATCCGACAGGCGTAAGGCTCTTACGTTGTCGGATCTTAAATGCTCTTTTTTTTTTTTTGCCGCTAGGTGTCGCCACCGTCGTTTTCCCCGTCGAGTATGCAAATTAGCAAAATATGCGAATTCCCGAACGTACGCGCGGTCGACGCAGTGAAGTTATGACGTTTACGTTAGATTTGCGACGCGTAAAGTTGCCCCTGCTATATGAGGGGCAACCAATGTTAAGTATGGCCGTCGTTCCCGCATCGAAATTTAAAAATGTACGTCGTTTGCGTAAGTCGTCCGTGAATGGGGCTGGACGCCATTTACGTTCACGTCGAAACCAATGTTGTCCTTGCTACCTCATTTAGCGCAATGCATGTCAGGAAATTTTAGGGACGGCGCATGCGCATTACGTTCGGCGCGGGAACGCGCCTAATTTAAATGCTATACGCCCCCTACCCGCCTAATTTGAATTAGGCGGGGTTGCGCCGGGTGATTTACGCTACGCCGCCGCAACTTTACAGGCAAGTGCTTTGTGAATAAAGCACTTGCCTGTAAAACTTGTGGCGGCGTAACGTAAATGACATACGTTACGCTGCCGCAGTTTTACGCCCATCTATGAGAATCTGGGCCGCTGATTTTAACTTGTAAGCAACAAATGTCAGAAATAGGCTTAGTGTGAAAGGGTTAAGTGGTTAGAATCCTACTGTAATATTCATCTAAACATGGACAGACTCAGAGGAAAGATGCGACTTCAATTAGTAAACTGCTGAATATTTAATATGTCTTTTGTTAATGACAGATTTCCTTTAATCTTTCCTCCATCCAGTTATGTCTTTTTTTAATGGAAGCATAGAGACTCAGGGCTAGATTCAAAAAGAATTTACGCCGGCGTATCAATGCTGCGTAAATTCAAATCTGCGCCGGCGTATCTTCTTTCTGTATTCAGAAAGCAAGATCCGCCGAAATTAGCGTAAGTCTCTTACGCCGTCGTATCTTAGGGTGCATATTTACGCTGGCCGCTAGGTGGCGCTGCCGTCGATTTCAGCGTAGAATTTGCAAATGAGCTGGATACGCCGATTCAGAAACGTACGTGCGCCCGGCGGATTTTTTTACATCGTTTGCGTAAGGCTTTTTCCGGCGTAAGGTTACTCCTGCTATATGAGGCATAGCCAATGTTAAGTATGGACATCGTTCCCGCGCCGAATTTTGAAAATTTAACGTTGTTTGCGTAAGTCATTCACGAATAGGGCTTTGCGTAAATTACGTTCACGTCGAAAGCATTGAATATTTGCGACGTGATTAGGAGCATGCACACTGGGATACGTTCACGGCCGGTGCATGCACCGTTCGTGAGAAACGTCATTTACGTGGGGTCATGTTTTATTTACATAAAACACGCCCACCTCTTGATAATTTTGAATTCAGCGCGCTTACGCCGGCAGATTTACGCTACGCCGCCGCAAATTATGGAGCAAGTGCTTAGTGAATACTGCACTTGCCCGTCTAAGTTGCGGAGGCATAGCGTAAATAGGATTAGCTACGCCCGCACAAACTTGCGTCCCCCTACGTGAATCTAGCCCATATAGTATATTTTTTGCCTTTTATGTTGATTTCGTTTTAAAATTAGTTCAGTATTCCAGGATATAAAATAAAATCATTCCAGCGCGAACTTCAAAGACCTGTCATGTATTGTGACTATTAATCCCTTCGCAATGTGTGACTTCTCTCTATTAAATCTTTGTCATGTAATTTACCTCCTGAAGGTTAGCTTCCCACAAACCATCTCTGACATTTGTGCTGTAGCCAATGATGATTCATTTTTTACCTTTTGCCTAAGCTAATCCTGTGATTGTAATAACATTCTATCTTACGCTTAAAAAAAAAGTTTTAATACAGAAGATTTGAAAGTATGATAGCATGAGGCGAGAGCCGGAGAGTGGAGGGTGCATGGAGCCGGCATGAACTGCAGCCATAGAATATAAATACCAAAATGAGCTGATTGAAATATGAATATAATGATTGTGTGTGACAATTTATTTTATTATATTTTCTAGAACGGTGTCAAGAAAGGTAAGACTGATACATACAGGTACGCAGTATGATGACTGATAGCAACCAACCAATGTTTGATTACTGGAATACATTTTTGGTGTTGGAGCCTAAGGCCTCGTACACACGACCAAACATGTGCGCTAAAACTGGTCCACGGACCAATTTCAGCGGACATGTTCGGTCGTGTGTACGGCCTATCGGACCGTTTTCCAGAGGACATTTGTCCAGCCGACGCATGCTAAGAAACATGTCCGCTGGAAACCTGTCCGTCGGACATGTTCAGTCGTCTGTACGACTAACCGGACATGTCCGCTCGGCCGAAAGCCCTCGCATGCGTCGAAGTGATTCGACGCATGCGTGGAAGCATTGACCTTCCAGGGTCGCGCACGTTGCCGCGTCATCGGCGCGGCTACATCACCGCGTATCCTGTCTGCGCGGATTTCTGTTTGATGGTGTGTACAACCATCAGACAGAAATCTCAGAGCGGACATGTCCGATGAAAACGGTCCGGCGTACCGTTTTCATCGGACTGTCCGCTCGTCTGTACGGGGCCTTAGGATAATGGTAAGTGATGCTTCAGTATTCAAAGTTTGTTTTATCAATGCTTGTGAAAAAATGCACGGGGTCCCCTCAAAATCCATACCAGACCCTTAAAGTGGTTGTAAACCCTTACAGACCACTTGGCCCTACAGGTAAGCCTAGATTAAGGCTTACCTGTAGGTGCAAGAAAAATCTCCTTATTCTACACGGTTTAGGAGATATTTGCAGAAAAGACTGCACCGATGTCTATGGAGCGCATGCGCACCAAGCTTGCCGTTAATGAATGGGACACATGCGCGGGAGTGGCGTCGTCGCTGCCCTGGGCAGTCACAGCGCCGGAGCAGCGATACCCAGAAGTCACTCCGGGTATCATGGCGGCGGCGGAGGTGAGGAACGAGGGTCGCTGCTGGGGCTTCGATCTCAGGTAAGTCATTTATAATGATGCATGCCAGCTCATTATGCCTTTCTCTTGCAGAGTTTTTTTTTTTTTTAACTTTCAGAGGGTTTACTCCCTCAACCTGCTGACCAGGAAAGGGGAGAAACAAGCATGTGTCCTCCCATCCTCCCACCCCTTCCTAAACATAGTAAGCCACATGCCCTCAACATAGAGGCAGTGCCAGGACAGGGTCAACCAGTGCCCAAGGCGAAAGATGGGAAACTGCACCCCCCATTGCGTGGTTGCCTAGCTCCCTCCTTCTCTCACCCCCTAGTACACAAAGCTCACCCCTCCTCCCACCTCCCAGTACAGAGCTCCCCCCACCCCTAGCCCCACCTAGAACAGTGGTCCCCCTTTCTACCCCAGTGCAGAGCTATCCCACCCCGTAGCACCCTTAATATACAGATCTCCCCAATCTCCTAGCTCTACCACATTCCAGAACTTCCTAATACACATATCTCCCCACACCTTCTAGCACCCCCCAATACACAGACCCCCAATCCCCAACTCCTAGCACCACCCCAATAAACAAAACTCCCCCCACCTCCTAGCACCCCCTCAATACACAGAGCATCCCCACCTCCTAGCACCCTCCCAATACACAGATTCGGTCCTAGGAAGCTGCTTCTGTGGCGGTTCAGAGTATATTAAAGAAAGACGGCAGCTTTATCGTCGACAAGGAATACATTTATTAATCCAGGAGAGGTACAAAATAATCCTACTGTAATAATAATGATCCGCCCCATGAACCTCCGCTTGCTCAGCGGGCATCGCTCCGTTAATCCCCGCTGAGCTGGCGGATGACAGGGCGGTCCCTGCACACTGTGCAGGGACCGCCCTGCCTTTTCTCCACTCTCCCCTATGGGGGGATCGGATGAACACGGACCATCTGTCCGTGTTCACCCGATCCGAACTGCCAGACGGATGGAAAAGTAGGTTTTTCCTCCATTACACTTTGGCGGATCGGAGCGGGTCGGATGTCAGCAAGCATGTCACTGCTGACATCCGCGGCTCCATAGAGGAGCATCCGTTCATATATTTATATTATGTTTGGGGGTTCTGAGTAATTTTCTAGCAAACAAATTATGATGTTTACATGTAGGAGAGGAATGCCAGAATTGACCCGGTATGGAAATTGGTAATGTACACTCTTAATAAAAATTCTCATTAATTCTTAATGGTGCATATAGGGAGCTCAGTGTATCTGCTCAGTTTATTAGAGCAGTATAACCTACATAAATACAGACCTTTAAAAAGTTGGTATTTACAAAGGAAGTCTCCAGAAGGCCTGCAGGTATGCTTAATTTATCAAAAAGTTGTGATCTGGACCTTCTGGTGCCGACCACCCAGCAGGGGCTTTAAATGATTGCATTATTATCCACTACGGGGCTCCTTGGAATACCCAATTTTCATTTTTCTCCAAGATGTACCTTTAAATGGAAAGCACTAAACAACTGTTTTTATGTTTGGACACAATAAAAAAGCAGCAGCATTAAAAAATTATATTCAGCTAAGCATTCTGTATCTGCGGGTTATCGACTGCTCTATAGAACTGTGCCTCTCAACACTGCATTAGCTTTGTTTCCAGGAGTAATGATATGGAGTGTGTACCTAGCGTTCTAATTAAAACTTATGGTCATTCATCTATCTAATTGCTACAATGCCCTCCAGGAAAATTTCATTCTAGCTGCACCATTCTTTTTTTTTTTTTGCCTCAGCAAGTTACTTTGAAAGCATGTGGATGCTGGCCAAGATCTGGAGTGAATAATGTACTGACAATGATATCACACCAGAAACATCATTATTGGATGAAAAACTGAAGAGGTCAGATAAAGGAGTGCTATTCCGTACATGTCCTGAATGCAGACATTCTTCTTCCCGGAATTGACTCGCAGTAAATTAATTTTTGGTCACACTCTATTAAATTATCAGCTGCACAGTATAGAATGTAAATCTTTACCATGGATCGAGTACACCGATGGACCTTTATAAATTAAAATTAGACAGGAACTTTGCAAAACTGTATTTTTACCTAAAATGGCAGCATAGCATAACGCTATTATAAGAAGGATGACACCACTTTTTTAGGACGCTTTTTCTCTTTGTCATTTGACATATGAAGTCTGAGTTTTGATTTGTGTGAGAGGATGGGTGCATCAGCCAAAAGAATGGGAATATGTAGGTGTTTTGTATAGATGGTGGGAGATTTACTAAATCTTGAGCGCTCAGAATCTGGTGCATCTGTGCATGGTAGCCAATCAGCGGAAGGATGCCCCCTTTAATGACCAAGCCATTTTTTGCAATACGGCATTGAGTCGATTTAACTGACAAATGCGCGGCTCCCAAACAAAATGTATGCATTTTTTTCCCCCAAATAGAGTTTTTTTTGGTGGTATTTGATCACCTCTGCGGTTTTATTTTTTTGCACTATAAACAAAAAAAGAACGACAATTTTGAAAAAAAAGCAATATTTTTTACTTTTTGCTATAATACAGGTGAAACTCGAAAAATTTGAATATTGTGCAAAAGTTCATTTATTTCACTAATGCAACTTAAAAGGTGAAACTAATATATGAGAGAGACTCGTTACATGCAAAGCAAGATAGTTCAAGCCGTGATTTGTCATAATTGTGATGATTATGGCTTACAGCTCATGAAAACCCCAAATCCACAATCCCAGAAAATTAGAATATTACAGGCAATCAATAAAACAAGGATTGTACATAGAACAATATCGGACCTCTGAAAAGTAGAAGCATGCATATAAACTCAGTACTTGGTTTGGGCTTCTTTTGCAGAAATGACTCCCTCAATGCGGCACGGCATGGTAGCAATCAGTCTGTGGCACGGCTGAGGTATTATGGAAGACCAGAATGCTTCAATAGCGGCCTTCAGCTCTTCTGCATTGTTTGGTCTCATGTCTCTCATCTTTCTCTTGGCAATGTCCTATAGATTCTCTATGAGGTTCAGGTCAGGCGAGTTTGCTGGCCAATCAAGCACAGTAATCCCACAGTCATTGAAGCAGGTTTTGGTGCTTTTGGCAGTGTGGGCAGGTGCCAAGTCCTGCTGGAAAATGAAGTCAGCATCCCCATAGAGCTCATCTGTGGAAGGAAGCATGAAGTGCTCCAAAATCTCCTGATAGACGGCTGCGCTGACCCTGGACTTAATGAAGTACAGTGGACCAATACCATCAAATGACATGGCTCCCCAAATCAACACAGACTGTGTAAACTTCACACTGGACTTCAAGCATCTTGCAGTGTGTGCCTCTCCATTCTTCCTCCATACTCCGGCTCCTTGTTTTCCAAATGAGATCATCAGAAAAGAGGACTTTGGACCACCGAGCAACAGACCAGGTCTGTTTTCCTTTAGCCCAGGTAAGACGCTTCTGGCGTTTGTTGTTCAGGAGTGGCTTGACAAGAGGAATACGACATTTGAAGCCCATGTCCAGGATCCGTCTGTGTGGTGGCTCTTGATGCACTGACTCCAGCCTCAGTCCACTACTTTTGAAAGTCCCCAACACTTTTCAATGGCTTTTTCCTGACAATCCTCTCCAGGCTGCAGTCATCCCTGCTGCTTGTGCACCTTTTTCTTCCACACTTTTCCCTTCCACATAACTTTCTATTAATGTGCTTTGATACAGCACTTTGGGAACATCCAACTTCTTTTGCGATTACAAATATCTGCAGTGGCTCGAGCCTCCAGGGGGTTAGGGAGGTGGTCTTATCTCTTCACTATACAGCTTTGCTGTTTCCTCTGGGATTCCCGTAGCAAGAGATAGACATCCCTCCTCAGCCACCTGACGTCCGGACTGTCTTTAATTGTTTTATGTCATGTTCATTGTCCTTTATGTGTATGTTTCTGTGTTGACCTGCCATAAGTTCCTTTTTGGTTCAGGCTTCACCGCATTGGTTTTAAGCCCCCTATTATATACATCCTTCCACCTACCATGTTTTGCTGACTTTACAGTCAGTGTGTTTCTATATAGTCCCTCTTGTTTTCAGTCACTCAATACAATACACACAATATTTTTTGTATGAGTGTCCATATGAACTTAAATATCCCCAGTGTTCAACGAATCCAATAATCCAGAAAAAAGTGCTGACAGGATAGTGCCTCCACCAAACAATAACACTGCCGCTTACCAGATGGACGCGATCTCTAATTATAGGAGATCAATATGCGCATATGGTTGATATCTCAGCCTGGGGTCTCTATTGGTAGCAAAAATCTCTCAGTGTGGTTCAATATTGCATAGAAGATGTCTCAAACAACGTAGCTATCGAGGATGCACCACATAAAAAAAAGGAAAGGGACTAACATAGCGTAAAACCCTTAAAAATTGAATAGGTAACATAAAAATGCACACTTACATAGAAGAAGTGACATAAGGCATAAAAAATACAATCGAGCCAGCCGGCTCTTCGATTCAGCAGCCCGTATCTTCCGGGTCTGGCGCACAACAAGGTGATGTCAGAACGTCGTTCCTCCCAACGTTTCGTCACTAGATATATATATATATATATATATATATATATATATATATATATATATATATCTCGGAATGACTGAAAAACTCCCTGGTGCATGAAAATATATTCGTAGATACCAATCAAAAACAATGAACTTGCAGTATGAAAAAATTACTATATATAAATAACTGAATTAAAGTCCATATAAATATCACAAAGTAACCATTTTCTGAACAAACATTGGGTCTTCTGATACGATGCTTACGACATTTGTGGGATCTCAGGTTATAGAGATCAGAGGTGCTTATGCATCAGCCTACCGGCAGGGATGTGATCCACCTGTGGTCTGCTTCAGAAAAAGGTATTCTTCCAACCGCAACTGGATATCCAATTTCAAAGAAGAAGATCTTACTGCAGGGATCATCCTAAGTTCCAGATACACCAGGGAAAGTCTTGTTTTAATGGAGGAAAGAAGAAGGCTTAGTGGTTTAGTATGTCCCAAAATAAATGTATTTTCGAAAAGGCAGAAAAAACTTTACATCCATAAAGACACAATAAGAAAACAAGTTGAAACAGCCGCGGTTCAAGCCAGCTGGCTGTGCAGCGTGATGACGTCACAGGCTAGTGCTGCACTAGCCAGTGACGTCATTGGCTCCCGCTGCTGTTAATCAAAGTCAGTAAGCCAATCAGGAGAGCGAGGGGGCGGGGCCGAACCATAGCTCTGTGTCTGAATGGATACAGGGAGCTGCTGCTCGACTTGAGTGCCCCCATAGCAGGCACTCAACAGGAGGGAGGGGCCAGGATCACAGAAGAGGGACCTGAGAAGAGGAGGATCGGGGCTGCTCTGTGAAAATCCACTGCAACAGAGCAGGTAAGTATAACATGTTTGTTATTTTATAAAAAAAGCAGTAGCATACATTGCCAACAGTACATATCAGCCTACATTACAGAGGAAACGTGCTCGCCATGGAGAACACATCTTGAAAATCTTGAACAAAAGTGTTCATTACCAAAGGCAATTTACATAAAAAGGAAAACACAAACACAGTTAATATTTACACCTAACACCTGTCATTATACCCTGCATAGATGAGCCACTTTAGCCAGCATTGAGCCTATCCATGGTCAAATCCTAAAGTGCGAGCCCTGGAACGTCCAACCACGGTGCCTATACCCTATCAAACTTATACGCATTACCCCCTATGTTAATAAATACGTTTCTCCAATCTCAGCTGCTCACCTATAATTGTAACCCATTCCCTCACAGTAAGGGGGTCCTCCGACTTCCAATGAACCATGATCCATTTTCGAGCCTGAAACAAGGCTCTAAGTACAGCCTCTCTGGTGTGTACTTCCCAGTCGTTCTCTTCCAATATACCCAATAGACATGTGCATTAGTTATCGTTCGAATGCATTTTCGACTGAATTTCAGGGATTTTCGTGTTCGTTTTACCAAACGTGCAAAATCTGAAATGAAAAAAGATGCTTTATTTTCGTATCCATTATATTTTTGTATCGTTGCGACAACAATTCAATATAGATAGATAGAAGATTTGACACGACAATGACAAAGGGTATCTGTGTCTATTGAACCTGCGGTTGAATGTGCCTAACCTAACTCTATTAGCCCAAGATTATTCGACATAGAGAGAAAAGATTTGACATCATAGAGACAATAGTAAAAGAGCTGTTAGTGGTCGCTGCTGGAATGGGTGGGGGAAGTAAAATGATGATGCATTTTATTGGCTGATCGGAACCAAAGAGGAGGAGCAGTAAAATAGCTAGAACTTAAGTACACACGTACAGCTAACTAACTTTC